>NC_069660.1:239583937-239886968 GCF_027244095.1 Hemicordylus capensis | reverse complement strand
TTTGCCATCAAGTCGGTGTCGACTCCTGGTGACCACAGAGCCACGTGGTTTTCTTTGGTAGAATACAGGAGGGGTTTACCATTGCCATCTCCCTTGCAATATGAGACAATGCCTTTCAGCATCTTCCTATATTGCTGCTGTCCGATATAGGTGTTTCCCATAGACTGGGAAACATACCAGCAGGGATTCGAACCAACAACCTCGTTCTCCCTAGGCACCTACACTATAAGTAGCAAGCATTTTGCATCTGTCTTTTCTTTTGAATGCGAATCTGACAGGGTGGAGGAATAAGGAGATGATGATACATTAGCTTTGATATAATAATTGAGGGAGGTGCCGACATTGAGGGAGGTTCCTACATTGAGGGAGGCTCAATGTTATCATGCACGCAGGACAGGGTTTCTCCATTGTTGTCCCCAGGCTCTGGAGTGCTCTCCCAGCAGGTGTCTGTTGTCTGGTGTCCGTAACTGCTTTTCAAAAACAACTGGAAACTCTTTTATTCAGGCTTTGAGGTTGCCAGTCTCTCCTTTCTGCCTGTCCAGTCTTTTGTTTTTTATAGTTGTTGCTTTTTGGTGTCTTTGTGGTCTTCATTGATTTTAATGTGATTTTATGGTATTAATTTTTGTAAAAACCTTTGGGATAAGTTTTATGAAAGGAGGTATATAAACTGAAAAATAAATAAAATAAATAATTTGTTCTATTTTGTCAAAAGTCAATTTATTTTGCTAATTTGGAGCAATTCCAAAGCTTATCTTAAACCATGTATTAGGATAGCATGATTAAAACCATGATGGAATTTAAAGTGTTCCATTTAGTGTTTAATCTAGGAGGTGCAGCTCAACATTTTAATTGCCTGTTGTACCTGAGCTTATTAATATTTTACATAGCTTTCATTCTTTCGGCCAGTAAAAAAAAGAGAAAAGGGCTCCTTGTAGACTGCTTTGATATTCATTTCCTTCATAGTCATGCAGTTTCCACTTCTACTTTGTGTGTCAAATCTGGCAGAAGCATGAGACTTTGATCAAGGTTCCTTTTCCTTGCTATACATTTTGAATGGTTTCAGTTTGTATGTTCTTTGTCTACATATATTCTTGATGTGCTTTGTTTCTTTCTGATTTTATTAGGCTCAACCAGGCCTTTATTTTGCATTTGTTTGCTATGTTTGTTATATAACAACATGTTTGGAGATTAGTTTTGCATAGGTGTGGCATTTCTCTTGAAATCCTTCCTCAGTGGTATTAATCAAAACACATTTGTTGCACTATGGAAGAAGTGTGATTATGGAAGAACATTCCATTTTATTCAGGAAGGTTAAAATTAAATCAATATTTGTTTTCAAATGCCTTTGAAATTTTATCTGAAATATAGCAAGTTAGCTAAAACAATTTCTGACATTCCCACTAACAGTGCGGATGCAGAGCAACTCTGCAGCGTTTAGTAAATTCAGAGTCCTGCTGTATGCATGGCAGGGTGGTGGCGGTTATAGCTGATCTCTCCTTCCCCAGAAGTGCTCTTTAACACCTCTAAAAATATCTCAGAGGACTGTGTGATCCTGTGGTCTGCAGTTCCTTCCCATACAACCGTCACCTGACCGAATTGGGGCAATGTGCTGCTAAGCCTTCAAACATTACACATGTTTTCTAGGATGAAGCCACGGAAAAGCATGGGAAAGAAGGGAGCAGAGGATTGCAATAAATAGTTCTAACTAACTCTAGTTCTGGACCCTTGTTATAGTAAGTGTTATTGTAATGATTTGAAATAAAAATTATTTTGGTGACACTGAAAGTTACTATGTTCTTTTCACTGTAAAGAACTTTCATTTTAAAAAGGTGCCGATTCAGTCATTTAAAATCTCTCTTGAAAAAATTAATTGAAACAGTTTTAAATCCTACATGTTTCACCTCCACTGTAAAGTCAGAAACTACTGAAGAAATTACTAAGCATGTTGGCCAAGATCCAAAGAAGAGCATATGTGCCTCATATTTCCTGGACTCTTTATAAAATACTTTGCTTCCGAGTCCCCAAGTTGGTTTTTATTTGTTTGTTTTAGAGATATACCCCATGCTTTAAGTACTGGTGCTCCCAGGGTAGCTGATGGAATATTCAAAGAGTTTTGGACTTCAGCTAGGATTTGTGCACAAAACCGGTTTGCCCAGTTCAGTTCAAGTTCAGACTTGAACTGAACCGGATATGTTTGGTTTAGTCCTCTGAACAATATCTTGGGATATCTTGGGATTATTATAACAGGGAATAACAAGGATCTGTTTAAGAACAATTACTTACCAACCTGGAAATCAGTTAATGGACTTGGACCGATGGAAAAATTGGATCTTCGGCTAGGATTTGTGCACAAAACCAGTTTGCCCAGTTCAGTTCAAGTTCAGACTAGAACCGAACTGCATATGTTTGGTTTAGTCCCCTGAACAGTTCAAGCCAAACCAGACCAGTTCAATGTTGAACCAGCTTGAGGTCGAGCCGGTTAGCACATCCCTATGGCTGGCCTTAGGGATGGCCATTGTAGTTTGAAGTACAGTGAACTACTGTTGAAATCCACCTATCAACAGTTCTTTCATCTTGTCTGGATTGAGTTTCAATTTATTGAGTTTCAATTTATTAACAGCTTTCAGACATTGATTCAAAATTTCCGTTGCATAAAGAAGAGTGCTTAGTGTCATCAACGTACTGATGACATCTTATTCCAAATCACTGGGTGACTTTATGTTTCATGCAGTTTCATGTCATACTACTACTACGAATTTTTATATACCACTCTTCAACAAAATTCTCAAAATGGTTTACATAGAAAAATAAATAATACATAAATAAGATGGTCCTCTGTCCCCAAAAGGCTCACAATCTAAAAAGAAGCATGAGGTAGATACCTGGAACAGCCACTGGAGGGATGCTGTCCTGCGGTTGGATAGGACCAGTAGCTCTCCCCCTGCTAAATATAAGAGAATCACCACTTTAAAAGGTCTCTTATTGCTGAGTCAGCAGATGTAGATGTTGAAACGCATGAACAAGAAAGAACCTTGTGGGACCCTGCAGCATTAGTGCCTCAGGGCAGAGCTGTAGTCTCTCCACACTACCTTCTGGAATTGGCTATCCATGTAAGAGTAGAACCACTGTAATATAGTTAGGGATGTGCACGAAATGAATTTTGCATTTTGTTTCGAGCTCAGAATGAAATGCGAATAGCTGAAATGTTTTGTAGAAATGGTGGTTGAACCAGATGTTTTGACAAAACTAAACTCAAAACATGGGTCTGATGGTTTGTTGATCAGCATCTGGGACTACCCAGTCTTGAAAACAGACATTCACTACATCCCACTACATCCCTTTTGCTAGATGTTATTAGCCAAAAGAGACAAGGTTTGAGCATACATGTGGTAGATTATGTACCATGTGGTAGGCTATGTATCTGTGACTAATTTATGCACTTCCTCAGGCCACAACACCTGAAATATATTCATCAAAATAAGACTATGTCACATTCTGGATGCATCATTAAGGGCATACGTAGCAAAAAGGTCATACCATTTCTCGGAGTTCTCTCACATCATTGTATGGACTATGTTGAGAAAGGTCTTGGGCCACTTTAAAAAGTTCTGCTGGGTTGCATTGCATGGACACTGCTGTCACTGTCAATGAATTGACTTAATCTGACTGAACATGGGGTTAGGGTGAACTAACTATTGAGTGAATTCCATTATGAAGCAAAGCTAATATAATAAATATGGAAGGGTAATTTGAAAGCTTGAATTATAATTGTTTACTTTAAGAAATAAGGATTATGCATACTCAGGACCTTTACTGTGGCATGTTTGTAAATATATTCATTCATTTACTTTTGAAACATATAGCATTCAGGGGAGCTCACATCATCCAAATGAGGGATTTATTTTTTATTTTATTTTTTTACATTTATATCCCGCTCTTCCTCCAAGGAGCCCAGAGCAGTGTACTCCATACTTGAGTTTCTCTTCACAACAACCCTGTGAAGTAGGTCAGATGTGCAGTACGTATCAGCAGCAAAATGTTTCGACTCGAAACAGGCCATTCTGAGCTTGAAACAGAACACTTTTTAAATAAATAAATAATCTTAAGTCAACAAGTTATACCCTCTTCTTGGCAAGAAGCATTCATTTTTTTTGATTCCTAAAGAAGGAAATGATGCAATGCAGCCGGAATCGTACTGACCCATTTCTTTGTTGAATGTGGATTACAAAATTTTTGCAGGGATTTTAGCAAGAAGGCTGAAGAAACTCCTTCCAGATATAATACACTCTGATCAAACAGGATTCATCCCAAAGAGAATTATGAAAGATAATCTGAGATTTACATTGAATGTAATAGATGATATTGTAAAGAAGAATAAAACAGCAATGATCTTTCTAGATGCAGAGAAAGCCTTTGATAATTTGGACTGGTCATTTATGTTCTAGATTCTGCAGCGAATGAATTGTGGCTCAGACTGCCTTGCTTGGATTCAAAGTATATATCAAGAACAGTCGGCGAGGATAATAGTAAATGGGACTTTGTCAAAAAGTTGCCTTATTGGTAAAGACGCCAGACAAGTGCCTTTATCAAGTGCCTTTCCCCACTGCTGTATATCATGGTTTTAGAACCCCAGGCAGAGAAGATTTGGCAAGATGAGAAAATTTTGGGATTAAGATGGCAAACTGTGATCATAAAATAAAGATGTATGCTGATGACATCGCTCTTACAATAACTCATCCAGTGGACACCTTAGATGTGATAATTGATCATATAAAACAACACAGCATGATTTCCGGTTACAAGATTAATAAAGACAAAACGCAGATTATTACATGGAACTTTACCAATATGGAATTACAGCACTTGAAGGAAAAGACTGGATTCCAGGCAACAGAAAAACCTGTTAAATATCTTGGGATTAATATTTATTTATTTATTTATTTATTACACTTATATCCTGCTCTTCCTCCAAGGAGCCCAGAGCGGTGTACTACATACTTAAGTTACTCTTTCACAACAACCCTGAAGTAGGTTAGGCTGACAGAGAAGTGACTGACCCAGAGTCACCCAGCTAGTTTCATGGCTGAATGGGGATTTGAACTCGGGTCTCCCCAGTCCTAGTCCAGCACTCTAACCGCTACACCACGCTGGCTAAAACAGGGAATAACAAGGATCTGTTTAAGAACAATTACTTACCAACCTGGAAATCAATTTTAACGGACTTGGACAGATGGAAAAAACTGAATCTTTCCTGGTTAGGAAAAATTGCATCCATAAAAATGAATGTCTTACCAAGAATGAATTTCTTGTTTCAAATGATCCCAATTAAAATAGAAGACAAGATCTTAAATATGTGGCAGAGGTATAGTAATTCTTTTATTTGGGCAGATTAAAAAACCAATAATTAGATTTAAGATTATGCAAAATGCAAAATAATGGGGCGGTTTGGCAGTCCCCAACTTGAAATTATATTATCGTGCTAGTTGTTTGACATGGTTTACAGACTGGATTAAATCACTGCATGACCCCATTATGGAAATGGAGGGAGCAGATCTGTTGCAAGGTTTACACAAACTTTTATGGACCGAAGCAAGAAGGGAGGATCAAGAAATAAAACTTCATATGATAAGAAACAGCCTCCTAAGTGTTTGGGATAAATTCAGAAACAGAACCACCCCGGATATATCACCAATAGCATCTATTTTAAAGATCTTTTTTATGAAGAAGATTTAAAAAAAAAAAAAACACCTTTTGTAGAGATAAAGCATTCACAATGTAAAAATTAACTACAAGCGGAATAAAACCTAAATCCTATCAAACCTTGGCTATGGAATGGTCCACAGAACCACCTTGGTTCCAATACCTGCAAATCACCTTGACTATACAGAAAGAAATATGGAAACAGGGTGGTAAACTCAGACTTGACGGAGTTTGAAGAACTAATAATTAAAAATAACTGCCACCTTCTGGGTCTGATTTACAAATTGCTGCTAAAGTATGATTCAGGAACAGAACAGATCAAAGACTGCATGGTTAAATGGGTGCAAAATCTAAATAAAACAATCAACTTTCAGCAATGGGAGTATCAGTGGAAGACAAATATAAAGTTCACAGCAAATATCATGTTAAGAGGAAAATGGGACAACATTTTTTTTTTCAATGGTACATGACACCTGCAACTATCAATAAGATTGACAATAATTACTCCCGCAACTGCTGGAAATGCAACAAGCAGCTGGGGACTTTTTATGACATGTGGTGGACTTGTGATAAAGTGCAGCAATTTTGAAAAAAAAAATCACAATCAAATACAGAAAATTCTAAATATAAATTTTGCTTATTTACCTGAGGTTTTTTTTGTTGTTGTTAAATATAACTAAACCTTCTATACCTTCCAAACATATCAAGCTATCTTTATATATGATCACGGCTGCAAGGATCCTCTATGCTGCAAACTGGTGTTCGCAGACACTCCCAACATTGGATGACTGGCTAATCAAGTTGTGGGAATTTGCCTCAGTGGCTAAGGTGACAGCCTTCCTCTGAAATACTACAGATGAAACTTATTTGAGATCCTGGGAAGCTTTTATCAAGTTCAGTACAATGCAGGGGTTATATCCACATCTTAGATTTGGCTTTTTCTAACTTGAAGATCTATGGCATTACCCACATGATCTTCTGTTAACCGTTATTTTTATTTACAGATGCTTTTAAATACTTTTAGATGGGGGCCTAAGGATTATTGTGGAATATTTCGAACTCAGAACGCTGTAGATTGTTTATTTCTAATTGCATAATTATAATTATATTGACCCCTGATTTTAAGGGCCTCTGCTGCAAATTAATGTCAAAAAGTATAATATCTTATGTCTTGTAATCAGTCTTATTTTGATGGTTGGCTATTAAACTAGGAAAGCTGTGATTCTGGTCAAATGAAAAAAAGAAAAAGAAAAAAGATTATATTCCCAATGAAATAATGGCATTATTGCATTATTAACAGTCTTGCTTTAAAATAGGGAAATAATTGAGGTATACTAGTTACCTGAAAGTTAACAATTAAATTAAAATTTGATTCCCAGAGAAATAGACAGTATATTATGGTTTTGTTTAAATTAGGGATATCATTATGAAAAACTTCTATTTTCTAGAATTCCCAATTAAATATAGCTTATTTTTTCTACTTCCTCCTCTCCCTTTCCTCTCGTTTTAATTGTTAAAATATATGTGCTTTAAGAAAAAGTTCAGTTAAAGGATAGGGGTCCGTTGAAGTTTGAATGGTGGGGCTCAAATACCAAGAAAAGTTATTACCTTCCTATGCTTTGTAATCTAATTATGTTACTAATTTTCTTCAGAAAATGATTCTTGTTGTTAAAAATGATCTGGAAATATATTGCATACGTTTATGTGCTTTCTGAATAACTATCATTAAGACGGATGAGGTTTTTATCTTTGTATAACTTAAACTTTCCTTCTATTAGCTGTAATTGATTGCTCAAGAGATGTAATTATCTTTTCTTTTTTCCTCTATTAAAATACAATTTCTTAATCAAGTAAATAAAGGGCCTGTTTCGAACTCGGAGCAGAACAACCCTATTTCAATTGAAACGGTTTTATGTTTCAAGCACCATTTTGGAGGCCTGTTTTTCCATTGTTGATTGGTTTTCTGGCACTGGCTTAAGGTTAATACATCTATCTATCTATCTATCTATCTATCTATCTATCTATCTATCTATCTATCTATCTATCTATCTGTTTTTGTAAATAAATATATGTCATATTCTTATTCATCATATATGCTTTCAGAAAGTTGAGGCCATATTCTTTGTTCACGCATTATGTTCAATGCATATGCAGTCTATGTACAGGGAACATAAAACTGTTCACATGTTGTGTTCAGTGCACATACAGAAGCACACTCCCACTTCCAATCTGTGCCCTGCATTTGAGAGGGTCTGTACCCAAGTTCACTTTTAAAGTGAATGTATGTACAAGCACTCACACAAAACATGTTCATGTGTGTACATCAGTCTGTATGCAAGGACAACGTAATGTCTGAGTAGGACTATAGATATCAAAATGTTAAATTCATCTCATTGTTTGGATACAGGGAATGGAGCTCCCCTTTCTCCTATCTTTTGGTGCGGGTGGCGGGGAGACTGTAACTGCTCCTGGATTTCTTCTATGAGCAGGTCTAATCTCCATCTTACAGGAGAGTGGGGGATGAATAAAAGGGTCTAAAGCAGGGATTCTCAAACTTGGATCCTCAGGTGTTATTGGACTTCAACTCCCATAATCCCCAGCCTCAGTGGCCTTTGGTTGGGGATTATGGGAGTTGAAGTCCAATAACACCTGAGGACCCAAGTTTGAGAATCACTGGTCTAAAGAAACCAGAAAGCAGGGAGGTTGTGTGACTACCAATTAAGTCTGTGGCTGAGAGTAGCTGAAGAATGCGGTTACAATGGAATGGAGGTCAGGAGTAAAGAACAGAGTGGGAACTGCCACTCAAGCCCATAACAATTTAGCATAGGTATTGGGAGCAGGGGCAGGGCAGGGTTGGGAAGTAAGACACGCTGAATAGTAGTCTTTCTCTAAAAGGCTAGTGGTAGCCTTCAATATTTTAGCAATAGCAATAGCAATAGCACTTACATTTATATACCGCTCTATAGCCGGAGCTCTCTAAGCGGTTTACAATGATTTAGCATATTGCCCCCCAACATTCTGGGTACTCATGTTACCGACCTCGGAAGGATGGAAGGCTGAGTCAACCTTGAGCCCCTGGTCAGGATCGAACTTGTAACCTTCTGGTTACAGGGCGGCAGTTTTACCACTGCACCACCAGGGGCTCAAGGTTTTGTTTCAAACCCTAATTTAGAATGTTTAATATTTTACCATCCCTGAATGTAGCAACCCTGTCATCTTTCCACAGTTGATTTGGACATCTTTTTAGCAGCAAAGCACAAAGAACATTATAATACTCTTCTCTTCAAATTTGATTTGCAAAAAATGTATTTTAGTTTTATGCAAGTATTATTTCCCCCCTGCCTATTCTGAAATTTCTGGCCACAAAATGTAGCTAGGCACCTGTTTGCTATTGAACGAATCTATTTGATTTCTGAAGGTATTCTCTTACTCTTAATGTGCAAGACAAATTATATGTTTTTGTGACGGTGAAATATTGAGTAAGTACTATAAGTTCCTTAATGAGTTTTTTCTTCCCAGTGGAATTTTTAATTAAGGTTAGTACAGTCAGAGTATTGCAGAAAGATGCAATGTCCAGGACTGCTCGTTTCCTTTAAATGCTTAGCACTAATAGCCCCATTAAAGTGATTAAAACCATGAATGCTGTACTTGGGTGCAACACCAATGCCGTAGGCTGTCAAGCCCCATCCCTGTGCTGAAGGCACATTCTTAAACTCTTGTCTGTGATTAGAGCATCTGTTTGTGAAGACAAATATTGTAGTCATGGTGAGATTCTCTCTTTAATTGAGAACTCTGAGAACTCAGCATGAGTAACACTCTTCCTTGGAATAAAGTTCAGAACTGCATTAAGATAGGAACATAGGAAGCTGTCATATACTGAGTCAGACTGTAGGTCCCTCTCACTCAGTATTGTCTACAAAGACTGGCAGTGGCTTCTCCAAGGTTGTAGGCAGGAATCTCTCTCAGCCCTGTCTTGGAGATGCCAGGGTGGGGACTTGGAACCTAGATGCTGTTCCAGAGAGGCTCCATCCCCTAAGGGGAATATCTTACAGTGCTCACACATCAAGTCTCCCATTCATATAAAACCAGGGCAGACCCTGCTTAGCTAAGGGGCCAAGTCATGCTTGCTACCACAAGACCAGCTCTCTTCCCTCAGAGAGGGAAGACCAGATAAATGACCTACCTCCCTGACAGTAGGGCATACCTAATATGTTTGTGAAGTTCATAATAAGGAAAACAGGTGGTATTTAAGAGGGGAAAGATATTTCTCACATTAATTAATCTGCAGGTATATTCCATCTACCCATTTCCCCTTAACTCCCCCCGCCTTAGGTCTTAGTAGCATTTTGTTCTTTTTTGTTATTGTTTTGTTTTGTTACTTAGGGGAGAAACCAGTACTTTTAGTTTTATGCAGTATTGATTAAAACTTTTAGTTCAATTTTGACCAGTACCAAACCAAATGTGTGGGAATATAAAGAGAATAAGTGTTTTTAGAGCCAATGTGGTGTACTGGTTAGTGTTGGACTAGGACCGGGAGTTCAAATCCTTATCCGGCCATGAAACTCAATGGGTGACTCTGGGCCAGTCACATATGTCTCAGCCTAACCTACCTCACAGGGTTGTTGTGAGGATTAACATAAGCATGCACACTGATCTGGGATCCTTGGAGGAAGAATGGGATAAAAATGTAAAATAATAATTATTATTTTTTTTGCATTATGGAAGTTACAGAGATTATATCAATGCAAATGCTTCAGTCAAGCATACAGAATAATTATTTTTTTTAACATGTCAGTAGAAAATATTTGGGCTAAATCCCACTATTTTACTAGTAACTTGAAATTGTGCGAGCCCCTCAGTGACGAAAGTAAGCCTGAATCCCCACTTTACTGTGCAGGACATGTCAACCAGTGTCTAGTCATGTGGGGATTTACCATCATCGGTGATTTGCTGTACTGTGTTTTTGGAAGTGTTATTGACTTGCCTGTCTACTAGGTGGCCAGATTTGGCTTTAAAAAAGCCAAATTCTGGCTTACGGCCTATTTGACCCACAAGTATACCCCTTAGGTTCTGGCAACCTTCCAGCATCCTTGATTCCTTGAAACAGCTCCAGCCCCTCCTTGCCACAGATGTTTCACATCTTGACCTCTGGAATACTGTGCAAAGTCAGCTGTGTTCATG
The DNA here is from genome assembly GCF_027244095.1 of Hemicordylus capensis. NCBI lineage: Eukaryota > Metazoa > Chordata > Lepidosauria > Squamata > Cordylidae > Hemicordylus > Hemicordylus capensis. The sequence goes on along the minus strand of NC_069660.1, from coordinate 239,876,087 downwards.
TAGTAGAAATTAGGGTTGAAGCAAGGTTTAAGTGTGCCTGATATTGTGTAGCTGATTTGATTTATAACTGACATTAGCAAACTGCAATGTATTTGCAATTAAAGTTAGGCAGTGATGCTGCTGTTGAAAGTAGTGACTATATGCTTGCCTTCATAGGGTGAAAAGAAATTTACAGAAGCTTTATGTATTACGAAGGAAGATTTATATATTTTACTTGTACAGGTGGCCCTCGTTATCTGCTGTTTCGGCACTTACTGTTTCATGTATCTGCGGTCAGGCAATATATACCTGACCTCATTATTTGCAGCACGTGGCTTTGCATATCCGTGGCTTTTAGCAGCGCAGTTGTTCCTTTCCATGGTCATGCTTTTGCTGCATGTGCTCGTCAGTTGTGAGAAGAGTTTGGAGGAGGACAATGGAGTGCTTTGGTCTGCATGTTTGGAGTTTTTTGGGCTTCTATAAGCCATTTTGGGTAGCATTTGGCATCCTTAGGGAGCCATTAGGAGCCTTCAAGAGCCATTTTTCTGGAACCTTTTGAAGCTTTTTGGAGCCGTTTTTGTGGAGCCTTTTGGAGCCATTTTCTGGATCCTCTTGCAGCCTTGTGATGCCCTCATAAGATGCCAATTATCACTTTTATAAATTTAGTTTTAATTTTGATGAAATTTTGTGTTATACTTAAACATTCCAAATAAAGAATTAATTTTAATTTTGATAATTACAGTGCTGTATTTAGTTTAAATTGCATATTAAAACTCAATTTAAAGTAAAAATTGATTTTAATTATCTGTTGATTCTGGTGATTGATTCTTCGCTCACTCCTTGATTCTCACACACTCCTCAATGTGTGTTTACTTGAATTGGATTTAATTTTGTGCTGCCTCTTTGGCCAGCCAACCAATCAGGCCAAGGGGCTTGTGCTGCTAAGTGCTGGGCTTCAACAGTAGGTGAGGAAACATCATGATTATGCATTACTGGAGAAGCTGGGGGCATTGTTGGAGGAGCTGGAGAAGAGGAGGTGGCCAAGGTACAGTGCTGTGCTCCATCCTTATTTCTGCTTTTACCCTGGCTTTTTGGTGGTTTTTTGGTGATTTTTCCAGGGCTCTGAAACCTAACCCCCCCTATTCCCATTGACTTAAGGTTTCATTAGCCGCAGTTTCATTATCTGTGCTTGTAGCCAGAATGGAATCTCCTCGAATAACAAGGGCCACTTGTATTTAAATTTTGATTGTTAACCTTTTGAAGGGATCATTTTAACAGTACATGTGTTGTATTATTTCTGGAAGATTTCAAGGCTACTTTTGAAATTTTGAATTAACTAACTTTAATATGCCAGCTAACTATCTTACTAAGCTTATAGTCCTCAAACACTGGAGGGCATTCACCATGGTGTGGTTTGATGTCCTCCCCTCTGCTGTGTTAGAGGATAGATTCCAGAAAATTCAATTTATGGAACGTACATGCTCCATAGTTGAGACAGTGGGACACGTCCTTTGGTACTGTATTTTTTATTGTGATCTTCGTAACATTTTTATTTCTCCTTTTCACTCAAATCTGCCAGGATGATTTGATGAATTGTTTTTATCTCCTATCTTCTTTCTGACCAGAACTCAGTAATCACCTTTAGTGTTGCTACATTTTGTGCTGCGGCATGTAGAGTTCGACATGAGTTAACCTTACATTTTAATTAATCTTTTAATTAAGTTTTAGCATTTAGTTTAGAAACCCAATGCTGTGTTTGCTGTACTATAATGTTTACTATTTAATTGTGTGTATAGCTGGTCAGAGACCAAAATAAAGTATTGATGATTGACATTTTGAATTGAGAACTTGTGATAGCCTAGTATACCAATGAGGAAGGTTCAAATGCATTTGACGAGGCAATTACACACCTTCATTTCTAAGCATCCTGGTTTGGGGGATTTTACTGTTGTGTATACATTTTGTTTTACAATTGTTCTATTAAAACGTTTTTGCTTGAGAGTCTAAATTGTAATGCATGTTTTGATATATCAGTATTTTAACAAATATGCATTTTTTACATTGGCAGCAAATTGCACAAGTTAATTGTTCTGATTACTTTGGCAATATGTTTTGTCATTATCTTCTTTACTGAGTTGTTGTTTCTGGTCAGGACCACACCCTGGCCTGTTTGGTGATTTATCCATCCCAAGTTACTCCATTGTTTTTTCCTATCTTGTCTTTTTACAGGTGGCTGCTCCTTTGATGAACCATTTACCTCATGTGGATATAGTCAGTCTGATGATGATGATCTTAACTGGGAGCAAGTGAACACTTTGGTAAAACCCTCGTCAGATCCATGGATGCCAACAGGTTGTTTTCATATGATTTTTTTCTTTCATTTTTTAAGATCACATATATAAGGGACTTTTGCTAGGCTACTATTTTCCCTAGGTTGTATTGTTGCTTATGAAAAATGTGGAACATATATCAAAAATAACTTAGCTATGAGATGCATATCTGGAGATGGAAGACATGGTGTTCCATCTTTACAAGTTGCACACTGTCAACTGGATAATATTTTTCCCTAAGTTATGTCATTATCAAGTATATATAATGACTGTATGATATCCTGAACATTAAATTAGACTATGAATTATATAAAACAGTAGGAAAGAGAAGGGGACCTTTAATGGGTGAATATTGTTAGGATGTTTCACTGCAGGTTTGTATTTTCCCCTTTATATTAACACTATGTAACAAGGAGAATGTTCTGCTACAATATCAAGATGGTATTAGAGAGATCTCTGGAAGGGAGATGGACAGAATACATGTTTGAAAAGCCATAAAATGAAAATAATTTACATACATACCTGGTGCGATTATCTGAATATTAAGTGTTTTTAGAAAGATGTATTAATACTAATCAGAATAGTGGCAGTTGTAGATTAACAGAAAGTTTAGAAACAACAATATTCACCACTCTGTGAAGAAAGAAATTTCTAACCTTATTTATTTGTAGCTGCTAAAATGGATGTGTCATAGTCCCGGGGAGAAGCTTCAAGAGTACCAGGTGTGGTGTCCTGGCTAGGAAAATTTCTAACTTGGAAAGTTAGGAAAGATACCAGTTTTATTAGATTTAGGCTGAAATCTTATGTACCATAGAATAAAGAAGATGGGGGTATCATGTGCAAAGAGATGATGTTTATGTTTGGATTTTAGATTTATAAATCTAAAAGTTTATATCAATGTATATATCTTAATAAAGAGGAAATTGCTAAATATTTATCAAAACACTTACAAGAATAAAGTCAAATAATCTGGTTTGCAAATATGAAGTAACTGGCAAAAATAAAGTTTCTTGAAAACTCCCAAAATAGACTTTTGGCAGGTTATATATATTTAGTAACAGCACCTCCCACTTCAGGAGGTTGTAGTAAGAAGCCAATTAGCAAGAATCTCTATGAAAACATCTCACCTCAAGGGATAAATGGATCCTGCACATAAATCTATGAACAGTTAGGAAGCCACTGATGAATATTCAAAGTCGAAATGCACCTGGCTTATCATTTACCATTCACATCACATTATGCATTTGTGAACCAGATTATTTTACTTTACTCTTTTCGGTGTTTTGATGAATTTCTAGTAATTTCCTATTTATTAAAACTTATAATGTAAATATAAAGCTTTAGATAATAAATATCATCTGTGCAAGATACCCCTGATCTTCTTTATTCTATGATGTTCTTGTCAGATCAAGTACGCATCCTGTTATGAGTTGCTTGAAATCATATGCACTCAAGCTGGGAGGTAGTGATTATCGTACTCAGTAAAACTTCCTTACATGAAAACATTCATAGAATTACATGTATAATTACAACTTGCGCACACTTACATGGAAGTGAATTAATTAAACTCTATGGGACTTACTAAAGCATAGGACTGGACTGCAAAATAAACGATGTCATCAGGTATTTTTATGATCTCGTATTTTGCATTATTTTCTGTTGAGATCATGCTCACCTCTGATTTTACTAAAGCAGACTTAGATCAGGAGTAGCATTTTTCAAACCTGATATACTGTACTCCAGAAATATGTTTTTCTTGCTTTGTACAAATAAATATATAGGAGCAGGTCCAGAAATAAACTGACATGAGCTGCTTTAATCTGCAGTGGCCTCTCTCAGAGATGAACAGCTTTCTCATAAGAATCAATAAAAGCAGATATAAACACAGTCTCTTAGGTGTGAAGTACAGTGACAGGTGACTCTTCACACTATTCCATCTAGATCATACCAGTGAAATGTCTAAAAAGCCAATTTTCTTTCTAAACATGCAAAAGGTCTTCTCAGCTTAAAGGTACCCTCAGTAAGTCCCATGAATTATTTATTTTCACCAGTGTGTTCACCACTGTGTCTCAGACCATTCTGAGTTCATTGCTTCTAGCTAACTTAGAAGCAAGAGTGGAATGTATTGTTCTCTTTGATGGGGCAGGAGCTGCCTGCTTGGACCATGTGGCAGTCTCCTTCAGCCTCTCTTGCTCAGCAATCCTGGGGGACAAACAGGCCCTGAGGGGAAGAATACTATGCTAGGCCATCAAGCCAAGGGAAAGCTCAGCTACAACTCTGCCACTTCAGCAATGTGTCAACTTCAGTATTGTGTGGTTGTTTTTATCTCTCTCATTACAGTTGTTGTGGTCCATTGATATGTTGTATATGTTGTATATTTACAAAATAAGTGTTCAAATCACAAACGCATAAGTAATCTTTGCTAAGTGATTCCTGGCTATGCAATCTTGCTTAAGAATATAAGATGTGCTTAGCTGGATTAGTCAAGGATCCACCCAGTCCAGTCTTCTTTGCAAGAGTTCTAGAAACAAACAGGCCCTCGGTGGTGTGTTAGAAATTGACGGGTGGTCCTTCTGCCCACCGCAGTGTCCAGGGTAGCAGTTTGACACTGTTGCTCTGCCTATCCGGTAACCCATCTCTTTATTTCAGTATTAGGGCCAATCACCCATGAGATCAAATGTGTCAATGTTGTTTTCTCCTTCAGATATTTTAAAAGGGGGACTCACTTCAGAATTGAACTATTGTGCATTTGTGGGGAAAGGGATATGTCCTTGTTGTAATCCTGTTCCAAATGGGGCCCTCCATAGCTGCTATTTGCCCTGGGAGAAAGCTTTCATTGAGGCATCTGTGGGGTTATGATATCTTAATTGGGATCACAACAAAAGCAATGAATTAACCATACTGATCACAGTCTGGCCTGCTTCCCCTTGTAGCTATTTTTGTTTTGTTTTGTTTTAAAAAGAAAAACAGAGCAACACTGATGATATGGTATGTTGTTAGTGTGATTGGGACCCATGTGTCTGTTTTTTGCAATGTAAATAGCAGTCTTTCAGGATCCCAATCGAGATCAGGAGTGTGTTAGGAACAAGGGCTTAAACTTCTTCACTGTGGTCCAGATTGGACCCTTCACATCTGCTATTGCATTTAACAAAAACCAGACATGTTATCTTTTTGAATGTTTTTAAATTATGCTTTATGTGTGTTTGTGCTGTCAGTTTATATTAGTCTAAAGGTAGAGTGTGCCGTTGAATCGGTGTTGACTCCTGGTGACCACAGAGCTCTATGGTTGTCTTTGGTAGAATACATGAGGAGTTTATCATTGCCATCTCCCATACTGTATGAGATGATGCCTTTCAGCATCTTCCTATATTGCTGCTGTCTGATATAGGTGGGAAACATACCAGTGGGTATTCGAACTGGCAACCTCTGCCGTGCTAATCAAATCATTTCTCCACTGCGTCAGGGTACTTCCATTTTATTTGAATGTAAACTACCTTGAGTACACTTCTGTGCAGAAAGATGGGGTATAAATAAAATAGATAAATACTGAAAGTCCAATGACCCAGGGATAACTTCTGGTGCAGAATTATAAGGAAAGCTTTTAATTTCTCTTGGAATTGTGAGGTATGTAAATAAATTTTGTCAGCATTTTATAAACTCTATGGTGATCAATAGAATATCTTAAATTATTGATCTTTATTATTTATCTGCCTTCCACAGTGAACTGCTTTTTCTAAAATTATTATAATATACTAGATGAAACATTCAGTGAGTTAACTCAATACAGTAGTCTCTTGTCAAAAGCAAAAGCAATTCACAACGACATTACCAATTTCCGACCCTGTGATTCAGTGAGTGAGTTAATGACAGTATGTAGTGTTTCATGATCAATTAAGCAACATTAGGGGAAAGGCAAAACTGAACTCTTGGGGTGTGTGTGTGTGTGTGTGTGTGTGTGTGTGTGTGTGTGTGTGTGAAGCAACTCCATATTTTTAATGTTTATTTCATTTCTGTAGAGTTATGCCATTAAAAGTGCTTTACAGTTCCTATTTATCTGTGCATTGTATCACCACAATGCACCTCAGCTGTATTCTCCATTTCCATCCATTCAAAAATGCTTCCAGGCTAGAAACAGGGTGGTGGTAAAGTTGAAGTGAAATGTGCTAGGCAGAGAGAGCCCAATTCATGATAGAAGGGGAACCACACACCAAGAGGCCTTTAGACAGGTCTAAGTAGAGGGCTGCCACTCTGGTTTCATTTTGTATCCGGCACAGATTCTAGACTCTCAGGAGTCTGATCTGAAATAAACCTGCTGGAGCTGCAAACTCCAGACATTTCTGACTGACAGTCTGAGCTAATAAATATTTCTCAAGATAAATAACTATAATTATGTCCATTTTATAGAATTACATCTCCACAAAAAAGAGCTTGATATTGCTCTGCATAAATGTATCTAAACCAGCTCAGCACCAGTTCAGAATGTCTGAACTGAATATCAGACTGCTTATTTAAATTTAGTGTCTGAACTTGAACTGAACTGGAGAGCTAAGAAACACAAATAAACCTGAACTGGAACTGAACCCTAGTTCTGTTGGTTCAGCTCCCTGATAATGTCATATCATGGTGGGATCTTTCCCAAAGATTTAGAAAGTGGTCCCACCTGCTGATGTCACCTTCTGCCCTTGATGTCACCAACTCCTCTTATTTACTGGTAGCAGCCTGATAATGCGCCTGGAAGAACAGTTATGGAAAGCTTTAGAATCACCCTTGCGATGGAGGGTGTCATTCCTTATGCTTTAGACACACTAAGAAATAGGCTTGTGCATTTCAATTCAGGTACAAAATGTTTTGTGCCCGAAAATGGCAACTTAGGAGGTTTTGTAACCAAAACAAAATCAAGAATTAAAAAACAGATTTTTGTTTCCGAATCAAAATGACTGTGTTTCGGACAGAATGCTTTGTTCTTTGGAAAAGCATTGCAATTGAAATTGATTTTTCTGACTTTCTCCACTCCAGCTGAGGCACTGCATGATTAGCAGAAGATAAGATATGCAAAAAGCTGTTGAGCATGAATAGTTTAGTTAAGTATGTGTTGTATTCAGTGTGATTGAAATGCAAACTGACCTTGCAAAGGGATTTGAAAGATGGCATTTTGAGACAGAAATACCCAAATATCTTTGGGAGCTCAATGCAATTCCAAAGCTCTTGCTAAAAGCCATGGTATAAATTGTGTGGAGAAGCTTTTTGAGAAGCTGGTTAGGAAAGTTCTGAGATTACACGGGTTTTTCTTTCCAAAGGTTTAGAAAGAATCTCTTGACTTGTTCAGGGGTCTTTTGAAAAGCTATTTTGTTTTTCTTCTGATTTTTATGAGTTATAGTGGTGTCTAAGTTTTGTTGCCCAAGTTGAGCAGTCTAATGTAATTTAGGCCACAATGTAATTTGGTGGGACATGATGTCTAAGCCAGTGGTTCACAACTTTTGCCATTGCAGGGACAGATCATCCACATGGGACTACAGGAAACAAAAGGAAGGGGTGGGGAATACCTCTGTCAATCTGTTGACATCCCCAGGAATCTTAGTTGCTTCTCTCTTTCTTGTAACCATGATCCATGGTTTTGCATTTTCTTAAATGCAGTGATGATACATCTCAACAATTCTGAACAATAGGCTGATTTGTTTGGGCTACGGCTCACTCCACTTCAGTTAAATGAACATTTGAAGCTGTTCCATAGTACCAAGGCAGTTCATTGGTCTATCTTGCTATCTCAAATGACCTATAGTCACTGTTCCATGGGGAGGGGGTGTTTTTATTGAAAGATTGCTTGAATCCACAAATGGGTTGTGCTGCTGTGCTAGTGTCACAGGGACAGGCTCCCACCCACTGCAAAATTCTCATATAATTGTGCCAAAAAATTAAGTGGTGTTGTTGTTCATCATTCTCTTCACTCTTTCAACTTGTTTATGTGGGGCTTCAGGGGCAAAACAGTGGGTTGGCTGGCAGTGCCCCAAGGGTGGTACACCCAGATTCCAAATAGGGCAAAGGGCTGATTTCTTAGGAATTTTTGAGGTTTATGCATCTTTAAGATTTCCCCCTATAGAGAATAATGGAGGTTTCAGCAGCCACATAACTCCACCTGGGGGGTGGGCACTGGGATGGCCTGAAGCGAGTGATGTAGTGCACAGAGGGTGTCAACAACCCCCCTGGATTGCTAACTCATTGGGATACTGGGCTTTGTTGTTTCTGAGGTGTTGAGTTTAGATTCTCTGGTAGCAAATGAGATTTTTTAATAAAAAACCATGAATCCACTCTCATATTCTACTAGAGAATCTACTCTCAGAACACTTCTAGAACAACAAAACCCTGTACTTCATAGATTGGCAACCCATGTGGGTGGTTGGCACCCTATGTGCACTACCCCGCCACTTGCTCTGGGTCACCCCAGTGCCCCTCAAGTGGAGTTATGAGACTGCAGAAACCTCCATTATACCCTATGAGGAAAATCTGAAAGACGCGTAACATCATTAATTCTTTAAAAATCATCCCTTTGCCAAATTCCTCTGAAAAAAATTGTGGTAGCTTCCTTGTACCAACTGGGCACTACCACACTCCACTCTGGGCCACCCCTCCCCCCCATGTGAAATTATACTTTTCCTGAAACCTCCGTCATATACCCTCTGGGGACAATCTTCCAAAATGAAAATGAAAGAAACAAGGGAAAAACAGACACACACACATTAAAAACTAAAAGCCTGGCAAAATAAATAAATAAATTTATTTAAAATTAAATAAAGTTTCCAAAAGCTTCTTAAAAGTCAGAAAGGAGGTAGCATTACGAATCTCATGAGGTAGGCTGTTCCATAAGGAGGAGGCTGCAACAGAGAAGGCCCTCCCACGAGCTCGGGCCCCACGTACTTCCCTTCGACCTGGAACTCTGAGAAGGCCCACCTGAGATGATCTCACAGGGTGGGTCAAAGTTGGATGGGAGAGGCGGTTCTGAAGGTACACAGGCGCAAACGTTGAAGGGTTTTATAGGTGATAACCAGCACTTTGAATTGGACCCAGAAGTGAACCGGCAACCAATGGTCATATTCTCTGCTGCCCATAAATAGCCGGGCCGCAGCATTTTGGGCCAGCTGAAGCTTCTGAGTCATCTTCAAAGGCAGCCCCAGGTAGAGCGAATTGCAATAGTCTAACGGTGACATCATCACTTCCTCTCCTCCTGACTAGGTTGTAGTTCACTCACTGATGAAAAAGAGAGTGTGCATAGCTCCGAAAGCTGGGTAATACATTTGCCCTACCCTGTTCATAGTTGTGTAAACTGTCTTAGTCAGTGACAATTGTATCAAATGGCAGGGGAGTGGGGCGAGAATCGCCCAGATACATGTAAGGGGTTTAATGTAAGGGGTTTAATTTAATTGCATTCAGAGTGAATATTCTATATTGAACTTGAACTATATTGAACGTGATGCAGAAGATTTCCTACTCGAATGCCTTGGCAGTTCAACTTACAGTATATTTAGGAAGTCCTTTGGTCATGAGTGACCACAGTTATTAATGATCAGGAAGGCGGTTGAGAGAAGTCAGTACTACTCAACTGTCATGAAAGTAAAATTTACTAAGGTCTAAAAGAATACTAAAGATCTTTTTTCTCCTGGTGAATCAAATAAGACCATCATTGATCTGTGCTGAACTTTTCAAAGGCCAGTTATAAGTTGATCGTCTTGTAGGTCTGACCATCTTTGCAGATTTCTCTCTATCCATGTTTAATTGCATCTCTGTTTTCCATACTCATCATTTATTCATGGTTCTCATAATGTCTTTACGGTGACCTTTCTAGAAGGTTGGGAAAAAACGTATTTCCCTTTCCTAGAGTGGAAGTCATATGTTAAGGGAAAACATAAGCATTATTTTGTAACAACAAAGATGTTTTCAGTTTAGGATTGCCCAGTCACTTAGTCTTAGTCAAATACATATTGCTTAAGTTTCTGCTCCAGACAGGGCTTGATTACAGTTATTAATGATCAGGAAGACGATTGAGATAAGTCAGTAGTACTCAACTGTCATGAACGGGAAATTCACAAAGGTGTAAAAGAATTCTAGATATCCTCCCCCCCCCCGTGAATAAAATAAGACCATCTTTATTGTTATCAGTGCCCTCTACCCCAGACTTGCTAATTTTGTATTGCAGCATTTTTAGATTTTAAAAGTTTTTGTTTCCTCAACTCCTGCTTTTTCAGCTTCATATTCTTTATCTTCAACTTTAAGCTAAATTCTTTGTGGGATGCTGAATACTGAAAAACTCCCATTTCAAAATCAGGATGAGGTAAAGAGGTTGATTGCAATTCTGTATATGCTCTCTCTTCTGAAGATAGAATAAATTAGAAATTGCTGTCACTGAAGGGACAGATAGAATTTAATTTCCCCCCTGTGCCAAACATCACATTAATGCCAAAGGAGGTAGATAATGTTCCAATCTGCTGAGGAAGGTCACAGCCTTGTAAGAATGATAATGCTTCCCTACTAGCCCTCAAGGATTTGTTTTCCCCCAGCAGCATGACTGACAGATAAGAAAGTAGGATGCCACATATGACAAGTCAGAAATAATGAAGTATCCTAGGACAGAGGAGTGGATAAGAAGTTGCCTTTTGCTCCGGAAGCATCTGACAACATAGCAAGACATAGCGAATAAGAATAAGAATAAAAATAAAAATGCTGCAAAAGGCTTCCTGAATAGCATCTGACATTATTACAAAAGAAGAGGCTGGAATTCAGACCTGCTTTGCACTGTTGTTGGCATGAAAAGGTTCTGAAGTGCCATGTCAATCAATAACATGCACTTTCAAGATATTGCACAAATATGACAATATGTTAATTAATTTTGCAAGCTAAATTTGAATAGTGGCTTCTAGGGAAGCCCCAATTATCAAATGTTTGCAACATGCTAAAGTGACTACACTTTTACAAATATGCACCTCCCTAACATTTCTTGTCAATTTAAGGCCACAGTCTTGTTCTTCAGTTAGAATTCTCAGAAATCAGAGAGCTGTACTAGAGCTATACAATAGGATCTGTACTAGCCATAGATGGTACTAGATGACTGCAGTTTGCACTTTCACAGTGCATCTGGGGACAGTGAACTATTGACCCTGGCAAAACAAGGAAACTGCTATATTCTTTCTGTTACTTCCTGATCATCCATTTTTCAAAGATAATCATTTTCATTACTTTTAGCTTCCTTGGTGCTTCCTAAGTAAAACATGGTTGCTAAATTCCCTAAAGATTTTTGGGAAATTATCTTCTGCACCAGTCTTTATGAATAACACTGAAAGTTGTCCCTTTATGTTTCCTTTTCTTTCCTGAGAATATGACAGAACATCTGAAGACAAGCCTTAAGAAGTGCAGATATTAATATTTATGGCTGTATGTATGGTTGTCCAGGAAATATGGACAAATACTTCAGTGTAAATATATTTGGTTTAAAAAATAAATGAAGCAATTCAGCTATTTAAAACTTCACTTTTACTTTGAGAGCTGGTATACCATAGTGGTTCAGAGAATGCACTCTGAACCAGAATGTCCTTAGTTCATACCTCATATAAGCTAGAACTTAGTCATTAATGTTAGGAAAGACAGTGGCCACAGTTGCACATAATGCAAAACTGCAGTTAAACAGGGCAGAGGTTGGAACTCGATTATGTCTGAATGTGTTCAACCTTAGTTAGGGATGTGCAGAACTGGTCTGCGGTCTGACGGTGCGGTCTGGGGGTTCATGAGTTCGTAATTGAACCGACACCCACCCACCCCGTTCTGTCCAGACCGGAACTGGACCGCCGGGTCCAGTCCGGCAGGTCCATGAACTTAAAAAAAAAAATGTTAAAAGGAACTACCTGTAGCCCCTTCAGCGGGCTTTCTGAAGCCGCGGGGGTGGGTGGGTGGGATGTCTGCGTGAGTTCCCTCTCCCCTCGCCGGCCTCCCTCATCACCACCGCGGCCAGGTAAACGTAGTCTTTTAGGCCCTTTCGAGCCTCCATAAAAGTGAGCAGCCGTCATTTTGGCCACCACTGCGCATGTGCAAATGCCCTCTGTGAGGCATGGCATGGCCTACAGCAGGCATCCCCAAACTGCGGCCCTCCAGATGTTGCTGAACTACAACTTCCAGCATACCCAGCCTCAAAAAATTGTGTCTAGGGATGCTGGGAGTTGTAGTTCAGCAACATCTGGAGGGCCGCAGTTTGGGGATGCCTGGCCTACAGCCTCGCAGAGGGCATTTGTGTATGTGCAGCGGCAGCCAAAATGGTGGCTGCTCACTTTTACGGAGGCCCGAAAGGGCCAAAAAGACTACGTTTACCCGGCTCTGGTGGTGATGAGGGAGGCCGGCTGGGGGAGAGGGAACCCGCGTGGATCTCCCCCCCCACGGCTACAGCAAGCCCCCCGAAGGGGCTACAGGTAGTTCCTTTTTGCATTTTATTTATTTTAAAGTTCGTGAAGAAAAGTTCGCGGACTGTTCCAGGATCGGATCGGATGGGTGTGGGGGCGGGTTCGATGGGGGCCGGACTGAACTGGCCTAGTTCTGTTCTAGGCTGGTCCAACTTTGAACTTAACCGGGCCAGATGGTTCTGTGCACACCCCTAACCGTGGTTTTGTGGCAAAAGGAACCAGTAGTTTGCCTCTCCAAAATCCAGTTTGAACCTTCAGTTTGTAGTGAGTTCCGCCACTGTAACCTGAGGTTTTTCAGCAATATCATTACATCCAAATGTAGATAGTGGCATAACCATAGTTTTGTTCACTTTTTGCAACTGTAATTATAGAGATGGTGGTGCAGACCTGCCCAGGATTGTGCTCGCTCCATGCCTGCAGCACTTGCTAGCTGCTTCTCTGAGCACTTGCACTGCCCCCCCATCTCCGATTCAACAAGCAGTTGCTTGGCAAGAGGATGATGGCCATGTCCCATTCCAGGCTTGTTAGCCTGTCAAACAGGAAAGTCACACAAGGGGCATGCCCTCTTCCGACTCTGTCCCTTGCTCTCCGCTCTTGGCAATCAGGAGAGAAAGCAGACGGGATTGCAAGATGGGCACTATGTGCTTTGTCGTCTGAAAATGAAGTGGCAAAGATATATGTTCATAATGCCAATGATGAATATTTACATACCACTTTTCAACAAAAGTTCCCAAAGCGGTTCTCACAGAGAAATAAACAAAGATGGCTCCCTGTCCCCCAAGGGCTCACAGTGTAAAAAAGAAACATAAGATAGACACCAGCAATAACCACTGGAGGGATACTGAGCTGGGGTTGGGTAGGGCTAGTTGCTCCTCCCTGTTCAATAATCACCACTTTAAAAAGTTGTTACTCAGTTAGCAAGGGACAAACACATCCATTCAAAGTGGCAGTTTAAGCAGGGCAGCTCCATTAGAGTGCTCGGGCTGCAACATATGGCAGGGCAGCGATACCCGGGGCCACGTTTAAAAGGCAGCTACCCGGGGCCACGTTTAAAAGGCAGCCCCAACCAGGAATTATTGAATGGGTAAGGTCTATTTTTTTATTTTATTTTTTGTACAATGAAGTTGGGGAAGTGGGGCTTAGCCCCTTCCCCTTGGGGGAACTTGTATGGTTCCTATGCTTACTCATGAGAAGGGCTGAGCAGCAGGCTCAGCATTGTTCCAGTGAAAGGATCAATTCAATATCTGTGATGATGACAGATGCTATTCCTGAGTGGACCACTCACTCAGAGTATAAGGCCATGTTGATACCCCTTCACAACTCATGAGAAGAAGCATCTGTTGGACAGGAGTGTTTCCCCAGTCTGCCCACCTGACTACGCCCAGACACATGGAGGACAGAATATCCTTTGGGTGTGTCAGAGGCTTCTTTGGGGAGGGGTGGGGGTGGTCACTGTGCAAAAGCTCTATCATTAACCAGAGGGAATGGGGCCTCACACAAGCAGGGCCCCTGTTTGGGGTTAGCTCAACTCATCAGCACGCAGTCCAACAGAAGACTGGAATTTTTTGAGCCTAAGGTCCTCTCCAGTAGACAGGCCCTCTCTGAGTGCTAATCCTCTGGTGGCAGGATGCCACAGTGGCAGGAGTGTGGTTTGGTCTCCATGGACTGCTGTTGCCGGCATGAGCCATTGCAAGAGCATCCTTGGTCACAGTGGGCCAGACCCTAGGATCCTTTCCCTCCTTCATATCATGTTCCCTTCCCTTTCCTGAGTAACAGGGAAATAGTGCCCCCCCCAAGATCTCCCCCCTCCCCCACATGAGAAATTGTGCTTGTGTGAAACAGTTTTGTTTCAGGGCTCTTAGGACGGTGATGGTGCAATTGCTGTCAGAAGAAAGGCTTGAATGGCATGGCATTTAAAGGGATTTAAACGCCCTTTCCCTGCCAAGGGCAGACAAACCATTCTGAAAAGGCACGATCATGTTCGGCATGCTCCCTTGAAGATTGTGGCCAATGGCTGCTGCCCTGGAGACATGCCGACACCTTGCCCACAGTCTGGTGATGCATACTCTATGGAACTTGCTGGGATGCAGCCTCAGCGGATCAGGAAGAGGGAGGGGCTCCCCTGCCCTGAAAACGGAGGTTGCTGGACTGCGGTTGGATGAATCTCTGCTATGCAATTCAAAAAATTAACCATGGGTTTGCAACCTCTGGTTTCACATTATATGCAAATGTGGCCAGTTGCTCACATACTGCACAATCAATGTGGATGCTTGGAGCACTGCCTGTGCTGATGCATATGTATAAACTCTATTGATGGGATTATGCCCCAGGACAGCTCTGCTCCAGAGTAAAGTGCAAATGCAGTTGTGCAACTGGATATCCATTATTTGCAATGGGTGTCCTGTTTAGCAGCTGAATTTGTACATTACACTGGAGCAGAGCTGCCCTGGGGCACAACTCCATCAAAGGAATTTATGTGCACACAAATATGAATAAGACGGATGTTTATATACTCCTTTCCAACTAAGCTTCCCAAAGCAGTTAACATAGACATAAATAAATAAATAATATGGCTCCCTATCCCCAAAGGGCTCACAATCTAAAAAAGAAACACAAGATAGACACCTTCAATAGCCACTGGAGGGATGATGTGCTGTGGATGGATAGGGATAGTTGCTCTTTCCCTGCTAAACAAAGTGAATCTCCACTTTAATTAATGGACACATGCGGCAATGTTGCATGGAATGCAACATGGCGGTTGGAGCACCATCCACATGCTACAACCGCCATGTTGCATTCTGTAGTATATGAGTAACTGTTTTTTTACTTAGCATCTCTCTCTTTCTCTGCCTCGTTTGTGTGTGTCTTCGTGTGTGTGCGTGCGCAAAATATGTGCAGTATTGGAATACTAGTACTTGCCCATTTTACAGAGTAGTTGTAGGGATTACTGAGAAAATGTGTCTCATTGATCATTTTAAAAAACACTATAAAATGCAGAATATCATTTCACTTTGCTTTCAGTTGTACAAAGTAAAAGACACACTGGTGTTTTGCCCTCTTATTAATTTATTTCTCTCTTTTCCCTCACTTTTGCTATACATTACTGTTTATACATCAGTACAGTTTCAGAATAAGCTTGTTTCCACTTGAAGATCTAGTAGTGTTCTTGTTTAATAGGCAGGCAAGGCAATCCTATGGCTCAGGCTGAGACGAGCTTATACTCGTGTTAACTATCTGATATCCTTTTTTTCCCAGCAGCAGAGTCAAAAGCATGATGTTAGTAGAAAAGAGAGCTACTTTCCTGACAAATACGGCTCCTTCTATAGAAGCCCTTATGACTATTGTTTGTTTGTTTGTTTATTTGTTTATTTCGGCCCAAGGCCAGCATATTAAAAAAAAAAAAAGCAACAGCAAGAATAAATACATAAAATAGATTAAATACATTAAACATAAAATGGATAAAACATTAATGGCTCCCGATACCGCGCATCCTTAGCGCATCCTTATGACTATCATTACCCACAAATTGCCATATTGCTCCCAACAATGCCTTTACGTTAGTCTTGTATGCATCAATATGTGATGGCAGGAACCATATAACATCACTTGAACCATTCTATATGCTCTCCCACAGACAAGCATTTTACTAGAAGGATTCCACAGCACTTTTTGCAGCACAGATAACACCATAGCTCAGTGGATAGTTAGGAGGGGAGGGTAGCAAACAGTGTCTGTAGTTGCAGGCACCAGCCCAAACCTAGACAGGATTCCAATCTACTTACTGCTACCTTCTTGCCAAGGAAAAAACCAAGGCTGCATAGAGAAGAAAAGTCTGCCTTTGACTTTTACAGCAATTATAGCACTTGGTCAACACAATGCCCCAGTGGGTAGGAGGCATGCATGGAGTACCCACAGACTCTGGCAGGGGCGTAACTACTATTAGGCAAGGGGAGGCGGCTGCCTTGGGGCCCCCATGCCTCGAGGGGCCCCTCAGAGGCAAGTCACATGAGGCAAGTCACATGACTATATATTGTGAAGTGTGTGTGTGTGTGTGTTTGTGTATCAGCGAGGGGCCCATTTTAAAATTTTGTCTCTGGGCCCACTCCAGCCTTGTTACGCCCCTGGGCTTTGGTAGGTGTATAAAACAGATGGGACTTTAGATGTGCCAGATTCAACCTGTGGCAAGAATTTATGACTGCATTACAGGAGGGCTCAGTTGGTCTGATCAGGTTCCTGTTGCCCAATGACCTTTGCTTACCTGGCTGGAAATTGCTTCAGTTAAATTCACATGTGCTGGGTACACTTCCCACCTTTCCCAGAATATTAACAGGTATTATCCTGTGTAATGACTTTACTTATTGAAAATGGGTACTTAAATCCAAAATTGGATCTGCTTTGGTAACCACACAGACTGAAGATAAGTTCGTAATGGACCCTTTGTTATTTCCCTGTGGGGCTTTACTCATGACGTGCAATCTTCCCTTCCCTCCAGCTCAATCGTAGGGCAGTCCCAGCCATAGATCCAAAGGGAGCTGTATCTCAGTGGAACATAACATAGGAATACAGCAAGAGCCCTGCTGGATCTTTTTGATATCTCTGAAAGGACTCACCAAGCTACACTCTTTAGGACATTGTCTGGTCACTGCTCTATTAGGGAAAATGTATTTTATCGGGAAATCAGAAGAGAACTTGTGTCCTATCTGTGGAGTCCTGAAATCAATAGATAATCTTACCTGGGACTGTGTCCAGTATTGTACTGTAATGAACAATAAACTTTTCTTCTATCTATCTATTCCATTGGCCCCTTTATTTTGTTATTACAGGAACTATTTAAAGACTAACTGCTGGACTATAGCTAAAATGTATTTGTGGAGATTTCTCCGAGACTCACACATTTTTGAAAGACTGTAGAGGTGTTTGAAAATTCTCCAGTAGGTGGTGTTTATGGGACCTTTGTGGTCCTGGTATGCCATAACTTCCTAATAATAATAATAATAATAAGAAGAAGAAGAAGAAGAAGAAGAAGAAGAAGAAGAAGAAGCCCTGTTGGATCACACCAAAGGCCTACCTCATCCAGCATCTTGTTTCCTAGAGTGGCAAACCAGATGCCTCTGGAAAGTGCACAAGTACACAAGTGCACAAGATGAATGCTATAACCCAATTCCATTGTTGTTCCTCAGCAACTAGTACTCAGAGACATGTTGCCTCTGAACCTGGAGGTAGCATATTGTCATCAAACACAGGAACCACAAAATAGACTTGTCTCCCATCAATGTATAAAATCCTCTTTTAAAGCCATCTAAACTAGAGACCATTGCTACTACTTATGGCATATTCCATATATTAATTGTGTGTTATGTGGAGAAGTGCTTTCGTCCTACATCTTCTTTCAGTCAGTTGCATTGGATGACCCTGGTTCCATCATTAGGAGAGAGGAAGAAAAACATCTCTGTAGCCAGTTCCTCTACATCATTCATAATTTCATAAGCCTTAATCATGTCCACCCTAGTTGTCTTTATACTGAACAAAATAGCTCAAAAGCTGTGTAGGGAGAGTGCTCCAGTCTCCCAATCAGTTTGCTTGCCCTCTTCTATTCCTTTTACAGTTCTACAATATCCTCTGTGGTGACAAGAGCAACATCGCCATAAATCAAAATAGCACCAGCGCACCAGCCAGGACATCTGAAGTTCAGTCCCTTCACCAATCCACATTGTCCTAGGAGAAAGGGCTGGAAAGAGAACATGCATACTCCTGAGGAAGTATACTGCGGTAGCCAGAGTAAATAGTAAAAGGACCAGTGGCCTTGAGCACTTATCTGCCTCACCTAAGATCTGGTATGACGTTTATTTTGACTAGCCCACAGAATCGCATCCCGTCACGCCACCTGGCTCATTTCCAGGAGCTGCTGGGTTTTTTTCTTAGCAGACCTTGTTATCCAGTCCCCCTCCTCCATTGTATGCAGCCTCACGATGTGTTTTATCACAGCAGCAGTAACCAAGGAGACTGTGAGCTGTTGGGAATCTTTCTCTGGTGCTCCAGTGATTGTCGATCAAATACAAACTCTAAGTCTAGGTATGGTGCTGGTGAGTCCTCTTGTGCATCCTCCTGTTGTGCATTCTCTCCTGATAACAGCTGAGATGAATAACAAGGTGGAGGAGGCTCTCTGTCGTCTGACTTTTATTATTACAGAGAAATAGATGAAATAGTCAAAGCTTATTAAACAGATTCAGAGGTGGGATTTGTTTTGAAGGCAACATAGAGGAATCAGGCTGTCAGCCTCTTTGGTCTTGCAGGGCACCTGTGCCTATGAAAGCTGAAAAACAGGATGGCAGGAGAATATAGCAACTTTCCCCATCACTGCATTCCCATGCTCGATATGGCTGCATTTGTTACATGTTTCTTAGCTTTTAAAGGTACAGGAGTTTCTACTGGCCACTGCTGGAAACCTTTGCTGTCGGGGTGTGTGTATGAGAGAGATGTTCATTGAATGACTGATGAGTATGAAGACTATCATGAGTAATGAGTGTCAGAAGCAACAGATGGTTTCTGTAACTAGGAGCTCATTAAGAGTTGTTGAATGAGTAACTGATAGGGGGTATTGCCACCTAGATGCTCTGCTATTCTGTATTCCTCAGCTGCTCCCTACACTCCCACTGCATGCACATTTACTTGATGGTCTGACAGTGTTTGCAGGTGCGGAGTCACTCTGTATTGTTGTCAGGAGTGATATGTTAGGGATGTGCATGGAAAGGGCCTCCGAACCGGTTTGAAGAACCGGCGGTCCCACAGGTTTGAAGGCGGTGGGGGGTCTCCCTTTAAGAGCGGGGGGAGGGTGCACTTATCCCTCCTGCTGCTTTCCCCCCGCTGGCGTCGGTTTTTTAAGCAGCCCATCGGGGCAGCAGCGTACCTCCCTGCTGCCCCGTTGTCCTCCTTTTCCAGATATGACCGGAAGTTGCTGACAAGCCTGAGCACGCTGGCACATCAGCAATTTCCAGTCATATTCAGAAAAGGAGGGCAACGGGGCAGCAGGGAGGTGTGCTGCCGTCCTGATGGGCTGCTCAAAAAACCGACACTGGTGGGGGGAAAGTGGCGGGAGAGTTAAGTGCACCCTCCCCCCGCTCTTAAAGGGAGACCTCTGCAGCCTTCAAACCACCCCACTGCGGTTCTGTGCACATCCCTATTATATGTTGCTCTTAGAACAATACTCTCTCTTCGATTGGAGAGTATTGCAAGCAGCTCCATCTGCAATCTCCTCCTTGTTCCACTAAATGCCTTGTAGCAAGATTTGTTAGAGGTATTGGTTTGGCTAACAACACCAGTATTTGGAATTTAGTCCTTGGTGTTACCAAAAAAAAGTGGCAGTGCTCCCCATAGCCATTTTTTGTACATTGTGTGGATTTGTGGTCATCAGCTTACTTAACCTGTATATTCTGTCTTTCTGACTATTGAATAAGGAAGTCATGGTTTCAATTAATGGCAAAGTGAGGGGGGCAGGGAGACACTCCGTAGCCATACTTATTAGTGCTCTCATCGCTTTTCTTGAGGGGTTGATAGAGAATGTTCAGTACTCCTGGTATGAAGAATTATTTTGCCCCTTGTGTATCTCTAGCACATGACCTGCACCTCTAATTCAAGCAGTGAAGTTGGGATTCATGTTGTGTTTGTATCTGGATTCCTGAAGAGTACTTGTAAGTGGTTCTAAGAAGACATGTGTTAGTAATTTGCCCTTCTATAGTTGTTGTTAATGAAACATGCACCTTTTTCATGCAAACTTCAAACTACCTTTTCATCTGTTCTTATCAAAGTTTCCATTTTTGTGTTCAGAGTTCTCTAGACATAAAATCTGAGTGATTGAGAAGTGTGTTCCTCACTTGGGATTGTGTACTGTACTAGTGTGTTGTAATTGGTTGCAGAGTTACGCCTATCCCCCCTTTGTGATTGTGGTAGGGAGTAATCTAAGCTCTCTACTGACTTCAATGGGTGCAATTGACCTTACACCATCTGTTTTGCAGATTTGCATCTTTTGCAGATTTGAGTCCAGGGAAAGATCTGGGTTCTCTTGAGTATTGCAGTCTTTTCAGTGGCTCCTGCAATTCCTGCAGCCTGTAGAAAGACTAATATACTCAAAAGACCCAGCACATTTCCCTGGAGTTATAGAAGGATATAGGTGGTGGTGGGGAAGCCCATCCTTGCTGAAGGTCTTTCTTCTTCATGGTCTCTGTGCATAACACTTGGGTATGCACCTGTGCAGAGCCATGAACCAGAACATTCCAAAGCTTCATCTTATAAGGAAAAAAATGTTCCCCCTACTGTCAGTCAGTCATGTTTATTTACGGTCATAGACCAAAATTTAAAGCATACATAATAATACACATATGATATAATAGTAATATATACAGAGATCCAATATTATCTCATCCTAATCAGCAGTTTCCAGTTTACATAATCTGGTTGACCATCTGTTGTCTAGCATTCTTAGCTGCCTCACAAAACTTAGCCCCCTAGTGGATAGCCTCCCTCCTCACCTCAGTATTTTGTCGACTGCTACTTGAACATGCTGTCAGAATTTTCCTCTGCTTTACCTATTGCAAAAATCCACTGCTACAGCACAACAAACCATACCAGAACTGACAATCCTAAAAAAGAAGTGCCCTGTACCTAACGCTGCAGCAACTGCCCCAGAAAGACAATTGCCTCCGAAAAAGCAGAAAAAGAGCAAGCATCTTCAGTAAGCACAATTGGTCCTCCTGACATCACACACTCCGGATCATCAGTCCTCTCCAAGACCTTTGTTGGGCTCCTGTTCAGATAACCAGGAGCGCCCTTCATGAGCCTTTCTCCGATTTCGATGATCAGCGGGGGGATTCTGAAGATGGGGCAGTGGGTTTGAGGGGTCATTCAACACCTGGCTCACCAGGATCACCGCTCTACCTCACAGGTCTCACTCCAGACACAAGGAATACTTTAATCCTGATTATCCTGGTTAAGGTTGGACTCACGACCTCGCCCCACCTCCGCAGGGGTGGTCTGCCCGAGAAGGTTATTGGGATGGTCTTAGGATGGTCCGCTCGAGAAGACTATTGGATCCAATAGGATTCCAAGAAGCCTTGGAGGGATTTAGTGCTGGCTGTACTGGTGACCTTGTCGACACTCTGGTGGGGAATTGGAATAATCAACTCACCAGGGTAGTGGACATGATTGCTCCTAAGTGTCCTCTCCGACTTGCTTAGGAACTGGCCCCTTGGTATATGGAAGATCTACGGGGGCTGAAGCGGCGAGGTTGACGACTAGAGTGCAAGTGGAGAAAGACTCCCCAAAATCCGATAGATTACTACATAGAGCGCATTTTGAAGATCTATGGTCAGGCAATACATGCGGCAAAGAAGTGATTGTTTTCTGCCCGTATCGTGTCCACAAGTTCACATCCGGCAGAATTGTACAGGGTTGTGAAGGGGCTAATGGACGCCACTTCCTCCTTGAACCAGTACTTGGAACCAACAATTACTCACTGTAACATTTTAAATTAGTTTTTTGTGGACAAAATCTCTCATATTCGGGCCGACTTATAGTCATACCCCACAATTGTTATAGAGTCTGATGCCGAGGTGTCCAGCAGCTCCTCTTATGTGATGATCCTGTATCAATTTCAGTTTATGACTTCTGAGGATGTGACTCCTAAAGAATGGAGCAGACTACCACCTGCCCTCGTGTTCCTTGCCCAACATGGCTTATACTATCTGGCAGGGAGGTGGTTGTAGAAGGCCTGATAGAGATTTTAAATGCTTCTCTGGGGGAGGGCAGGATGCCTCCTTGTCTTAAAGAGGCAATGATTAGACTGCTTCTGAAGAAACCTGCCTTGGATCCCTCAGAGTTAAGCAACTACAGACCTGTCTCCAATTTTCCATGGCTAGGCAAGGTGCTTGAGAAGGTGGTGGCCTCCCAGCTCCAGGCGGTCTTGGAGGAAACTCATTCTCTAGACTCTTTTCAAACTGGCTTTCGGGTAGGCTATGGGGTGGAGACTGCCTTGTTCGGCCTGATGGATGATCTCCAATTGGGAATTAACAGAGGAAGTGTGACTCTGTTGATCCTTTTGGATTTCTCAGAGGCTTTCGATATTATGGACCATGGTATCCTTCTGGAACGTCTGAGGGATTGTGGGTGGGAGGCACTGCTTTGCAGTGGTTCCGCTCCTACCTCACGGGCAGATTCCAGATGGTGTCTCTTGGACACTGTTGTTCTTCGAAATCTGAACTTTTGTATGGTATCCATCAGGGCTCCATACTGTTTCCGATGTTGTTTAACATCTACATGAAACTGCTGGGAGAGATCATCCGGAGATTTGGTGCAGGGTGTTATCAATGTGTTGATGACATGCAAATCTATTTTTCCATATCAATGTCACCAGGAGAAGGAATAACCTCCCTAAATGCCTACCTGGAGGCAGTAATGGTCCGGATGAGGGATAACAAACTGAGGCTGAATCCAGATAAGATGGAGGTACTTGTTGTGCAGGGTTGGAACTCAGGAGATGATTTTGATCTGCTGGTTCTGGATGGAGTCACGCTCCCCCGGAAGGAACAGGTATGCAGTCTGGGGGTGCTCCTGAATCTGAACCTCTTCCTTGTGTCCCAGGTTGAGGCGGTGGGCAGAGGTGCTTTTTAGCAGCTTCAGCTGATATGCCAGCTGTGTCCGTTTCTTGAGACGAATGATCTCAAAACAGTGGTACATCTGCTGGTAACCTCTAGGCTGGATTACTGCAATGCGGTGTATGTGGGGCTGTCTTTTTATATAGTCCAGAAATTGCAGTTGGTCCACAATGCAGTGGCCAGGTTGGTCTCTGGGTCATCTAGGAGAACTAACTGTAAAGAGTTCTGCAATATATTGAATTGTGTTCATGTGCTACTGAATCTTTGCCAGTAATACTACTGGTTGTTATCCAAGGCATTTTAATTGTAGCATTATAATTTAAAGTATAATTACTGTTTTCCTTGGTGCTATGCATTCCTTTGTGTTATATTACAAAAGCATTCCAACATTTAGATCCTCTCAAAGACATTAAAATAAGCCAGATCGCTCTGGTGCATGTGATATTTCTAAATGAAGATGTCTTGAGATAATCTTATTGGAGAAAGATATAAAATATGTTGTTAGTGTGAAGTACTATGTTTAAAAACAGCTTTATTGACAAGTCTTTGAATATTGCATAATGGCAGTACAAGTATGGGGATGGCATACTTAAAATTTCAATTACCAGTGCAAGCTTATTTTTATAAGTACTCAGTCATAATTAGGATGTAATACAAACTAGCTGTACCCTCATGGATCATCTGTGCCTTAGGAGTTTGTTGGTCTCCTTGCCTCCCACCACATCCCCTTCTTTATTGCTCACTCCCGCTTGCCCCTTCCCCGCCACTCACTTGCTCGCTCGCCCCCTTGCCCTTTCCCCGCCTCTCGCTTGCTCACTCCCTGCTCACTCTCCCCCTCTCGCTTGCTCACTCCCTGCTCACTCTCCCCCTCTCCACTGCTCACTCGTGCACTCTCCCCCTCTCCACTGCTCACTCGTGCACTCTCCCCCTCTCCACCGCTCACTCGTGCACTCTCCCCCTCTCCACCGCTCACTCGCACACTCCCCCCCTCCACTGCTCACCCGCACACTCTCCCCCCTCCACCACTCACTCGTGCACTCTCCGCTCTCTACTTCTCAGCTCGTTCACTAGCCCGCTCATTAACTTCAGCGTTAAACATTTTTTAAGCGTGTTGCACGGCTGTAGCTGAATAAATGATAATCATGATTAATGCAGTTATTTGGTTTATACTGCTGGTCATCAACTTCTAGACAGTATTCTTTTGCATGCTAAATTGAGAAGAGTAAGATAAACTACTGCTTCCATGGTTATTTTAATTCAAATAATGCTACTTGTATTTATAGCTCTGTAATGGCTTATTTCAGCACAAGTGTATTTTAGCAGGATTACAGATTTATTTTATTTTATTTTTTTAAATATGAACCATAAATTTCAGTCTGTACTTAGAAATGTGTTTGGGTTTTCCTTTATGTTTGCTGGAAGTGTTACCATCCTTGGTCAAAGCCATGTCTCTTAAACATGTTTGCTCCTCATTTGCATGTCCTGTGGAGGTCTCCACCTGATGTCTCATCCATTTGGAGGAATTACTCTGAAGCTAGGGGAATCATGGTCCTTTCTACAGGCATGGGTCTGTCACAGCCTAATAAAGCAGAGCAGTGTGAAGGGGTGGTTTTTCCATGAAGTGAGACAGCCACATAAAGATTTTTGAGGCATCAGTAGAGTAGCAAGATGCCCCCTGCTGCTTCACCTGCATCCCTCTGCTGCCTGCAACCATCAAAGCAGCTCTTTCTCAGGCAGGGTCACAACCGGTGCTCAGCAATGCCTCTTTCTTCTCTTAGCGTAGCTCTACTGTTTGAAAGCACTTTACTGCCCTTACATAACTTCTTCTCTTGCTTCCTCCTTTTCATTTCCTTTTGTGGAAGAGGAGGAGGAGCTAGGTGTTTGCATGCAGACCTATGGAAGCAGCTTCAGTTGTTGCAGCCGCCAAGGGAAAAAAAGGATATGCACAGGGGCAGAGGGGGCATTTCGGTCTCTGCCCCAGGTGTGCTGAGCACTGTTCCCTCTAACAGGGACTCCCAAATGTTGTTGACTACAATTCCCACAATTCCCAGCCAAAGGCCACGGCAGCTGGGGATGCTGGGAGTTGTAGTAAACAACATCTGCAAATCCCTGTTAGAGGGAACAGTGGTGCTGAAGTCTTGGGCCACCACTGACCATGCACATGTGACTTCAGGACCATTGTTCTAGATAGAAGAGTGCCTCAAAGATACATGAGTTAGAAAGGCCAGGACTTTTGCACAGAAAGGGTTTTTTACTAGAGGAAAAAAAGCCCAGTAATGATGGTTTGGGAATGAAGGAGCTGAAGACTGGGAGAGGAGAGACGGGAAAGAAGCCAAATGACAGTGGCAAAGTGAGACAATGAGTGTCATGATTCTTGAGCCTGACCTCTCCTCATCTGAGACAGACCCTAAGGACTCTGAGGAAGAAATTGGGTGCAAGGGTTCCACTTTTGGATTCATGAGGTCCTGTATTTTCTGAACCGCTACTTCAATCCCCTTTAGATCCCCTGCTAACTGAACAAAAGGCACCTTTTAAAAGTGGTGGTTCTCTTTATTTAGCAGGGGGAGAGCAACTGATCCTATCCAACCCCAGCACAGCATCCCTCCAGTGGCTGTTACTGGTATCTTTCTTATGTTTCTTTTTAGATTGTGAGCCCTTTGGGGACAGTGAACCATTTAATTTATTTATTAATTTATTTCTGTATGTAAACCGCTTTGGGAGTATATAAGCACAAAAGCAGTATATCCAGTATATATCCATTGCATATAAATATTGATTGTATTGTATTGTATTGTATTTAACTCAGGGGCATAGCAAGGTTGTAGTGGGCCCAGAGACAAGATTTTAAAATGCCCCCCCGCCACTGAAGCTCAGCTCATGAAGTAAAGAAATCTTAAATGAGGCTGACTGAATAGTGGTAACAAAAAGCACAGTAAAACTTAATCTATCTATCTATCTATCTATCTATCTATCTATGTGCCACAGTAGAACATCATCCTAAATTATTTTTTAAAAGGTTTTGTAAATTGTGGATGATAAAAATCATTTAATGGTACGAGAGAAAGACATGCTGTTCTGGTAGCTCTAGGTCTTAACACTCACATCAATTTCAGAGGATGAATACGCAGGTGCGTGGCTGGGGGAGTGAGTCATGTGACTTGCCTCTGGGGGCGGGCCCAAGGCAGTGGGCCCCCAGACAACTGTCTCCCCTTGCCCTATTATAGTTACGCCCCTGATTCAACTTAAGGATTCTGAGGAAGAAGCAGGAAGTGTGTCCCCCGGGACTCGAGATTCTATATCCCCAGAACCTACAATTCGACCTGAAGATGTTCCCTTGCCCTCTTTTCTCTCCTCCAGTTCAGAAGATGAGGCCAAAGCCACACCAGCTCCATTGGAAATTCTTCAGCTACAGCCACACTGCAGCCAATGACTATATAACAAGGTGTGGGCTCTTTAAGCCTTCCATCACTCCTGGCCAGGGGGCATAGCCAGGCTTCATTTTCCCTTCAAAAGGGATCAGTCTTTTGTAGGATTTTGCTGAAGCAACACCCTTGCAACAGCTCCTAGCCTAGTCCTTACCTTGCTTCGGTGCATACCTGGCCTCTGGCCTTGACTTTGGATTGACCTAACTTAACTTGCTCCTGCATAGACCTGATTGTTTGGCTTCTGACTTCAGCTTGTCACTAGACCTGACTCAGAGGCACCATTATGCATGGACCTAGGGGAACAGATCCATGTGCTCACTCATCTAGAGGGCTCCATGTTGTTTCTGAATTGGGGGAAAGGGCCCCTTTTATATATCCAGAATGGCTTGACCCTCAGTTCTGAAATTTGGAACAGATGTAAGACAGGTTATCTTTGTATTGATTTTGAAGATGATTGGTCTTCGGATGACCCACAGCCTTCGGATGAGGCAGTTTATAAATGTAATAAATAAATAAATAAAATCCATTGATTTTAAAAATGATTTTTTCATTTATTTATTTTTAAAAATTCCTATAAGTGGTTTGTTTCATGGCAGAAAATTACGAAGACTTCTGGAACTGAAGCTCTCCCTTGGACCATCATTCCACCCTCATGTGAAGGGTTATGCCCTTTGCCTTCATAAAGAAAAAGTGCAACACTTTTTACATTAGAGCAACCATTTACATTTCCAGAATGGCAGGGCTTAGAGTTCTGAAACTGGGCAAACATGTAGCCCAAGATGGCAGGACTCTGAGTATTTTTATTTCAAGGAAATTGATCAATTCTGTGATTTTTAATGATATTTCCCCCTACTACAGTAAATCTGCTGGAAAGATATCCACAGAGTACTTCATACCTAGTGAAAGTGGAACTAATAATCTGAATAAACAAACAGTTTAAAAAACAAACAAATGCACTATACTCAAGTTGGCTTGTGATACAAAAGGTCCTCATGAGAACTGTGATGCAAGGGGCATTTGTGTGGTATTAATTTATTTTCCTTACAAATGCACTATATGTCCAAGTTGGTTTTGTGTTTGAACTGTGGAGCAAGGGACACATGTTGTGTCACAGTTTGTTTGTGAATATTTGGGCGAATGCACTGTGGCCAGATCTTTAGTCCCCCCCCCTTCCCAGTGCACTCTGGCCCAGGCCTTTGGTTTTGTGGCGAAATGTATATATAAAGAGAAGATACTTATTTTGCAGGGGGACTCTGTAAGCTAATTAGGTTCATGGTACAAAATTACCTAGCTGCACTTCTGACCTGACCTACTTGCCTCCTGTGTAGAGCTGACTCCTCCACTTTTGACTTCAGCTTGTAACTTGAGCTTGATTTAGGCCTAGGTCCCTGTTGAGTCCTCACCATGAGACCAGCACCGCCCAGCCTCACAGGACAAGACAGCGAGAGTGAAAGATAGAGGGGCAGGCCAAGTTGAGGTTGTATCTATCCTGATTGCTAATCAGGAAACTTGGAAGAGGCAGGGTAGATCCCAAGCAGGCGTCAGTGATTTGTAGATCATGGTGAGACTTTCTCCCGACAGTGACAGTGGCATCCTACAGGGAGGCACAGGAATCATCCTACAGGGAGGCACCTGATCCAAGGACTGCAGGGGAAGTCTGAAGTGTCTAGGAAACACCCCAGTTTTAGGGTTCAAAGCAGGATTGGCGTGTGCCACCAAATCAGCCCCAGAGTGTGGGGTTCAGGGTACCAGGGGTGCAAACAGGCACTGGTCCAGGAGCTTTAAGAGAAACTGGCAACCTGCTCTAAGAAGTGCCAAAAATTGGCTCTTGGTAGGACAGCTTGCAAGTGAACATGCACAGGACTGGGTGTAAGCTTTCCAGGGTGTCATAAATTTTCACTCAGCACCACCTAATGGTGCAGTGGGGAAGCAACCTGCCTAGAGAGCAGGAAGCTGTTGGTTCGAATCCCCATGGGTGTGTTTCCCAGAATATGGGAAACTCCTATATTAGGCAGCAGCAATATAGGAAGGTGCTGAAAGGCATCATCTCATACTACGCGGGAGAAGGCAATGGTAAACCACATGGCTCTGTGGTCACCAGGAGTCAACACTGACTCAACGGCACAATCTTTCTTTGTGAGAGGATTTATCCAGAAGAAATGTTTACCACACAAAAAATGATGGTAGCAGTAAAAAAAATGATGGTCGCATTACATCACAATCTAAAAAGATTTAATACAAAATACAGTCTGAAGGCCACTGTATAAAATTATCAGTGCTGAAGTGTGAGGCTTTATTATCATGTCTGCTTTTGAGGAATAAAGTGAATGAGTTGTTTGACATGGGGTTCTTGGAGTGATTTTGACCACATGGTGAAAATGAAAGTACATGCATGTGTGATTCTGGGACCAGAGGCAAACCACTGAAGATCAAATAGGGTAGTTAAGGGCAAGGAAATGCCTAAAGCAGGAAGGTCATAGAATTTGAACACAGAAAGAGAAGTAAGATATAGTGTCCATTCGATTGGGAACAGATTACTTTGTCAGTGAGCCACAAGGGAAGTGTGATGCTATTCATCAGCTTTTCAGCAGCCATTACTTAGAATAATTTACAGTTTAAATGATAATTTAATATTCAAGCCCAAGCTTTGGTATGTATTTAATGAAGTATTGGGCTGTTGTCAGACTATGGCCGAGGCCAAGTTTCTCTTTTCAAGAACAAAAAGGCTGCTGAATAAGAACAAAACTTGAAGAGGTTATTGAAATCTGCTGATTGCCTTTTTACTCTTTTACCTTTTGTAGTTCATTGTCTGTCCTTGGGAAAGCATTTTTAACTAATCTAGTACAGCCAAATCTAGTACAGCTATTCAATTAAAAAAAAAAAAACCACTTCTGAAAAAGGCTATATGAGGAGTTTGAGATTTATATTCCTTAGGTCTATCATTGTTCATTGAAATTAGAACCATATAAATAATACTGAGATGATTTGAACTATGGTCTGCAGAGAAAATATAAAAGATAAAAGAGATACAGTCGTATCTTCAGTTTGTGCATTGTGAAAAATGTGGGAAACCTGCATGTGTTTTCCTCAGGTTTTGTCCGAACTTGAGTTCCTATGACTTTTTTTTTTAGTGGCTGAATTATTTCCTTCCCACAGGTTTGTGCTGCTTGATATATTCATATACCTATGGTAATTGGAAGTACCCTATCATGCTATCCACATGGAAATTCTGTTTAGAATTTATATAAAACCTATTAATATATATCTGTTAAGCGGTACTGAAATGAATGTTTTTAAGTGGAGACCTACTTGTTCCAAACAGTAGCAAATATATATCCAGTTTCCTCAGTTCTATTTATTTGTCTGATCAAGAATCAGAATGTGGGAAACTGTCTTCACCCAGCATACTACTGTGTGATGGCTGCAGGTAGAAGGCCTTCCGGGCTCTATATTAGTTTGGTGGGCCTGCATACTCCTTGCTGCATGTACCTGTTTCTCTAGGTCTGGTACTCTTCCTTTTTTGGTTTAGCTCAGTAGCAGCTCCTGTGGCTGGGAGAAGTTTCCTGTTGGCTGCTAAAACTAGTGCTGCCTATCAGAAGACTGACTGGGCTTAGAGAAGGGGTAATCCAAAGTATTGCGGTGCCTGAGGCAGGGTGCAAAATGTTGCATTGCCCCATGATCCACCCCCAACTGTGGCGGGGGCCACCTCCCTTTCAAAACCAACCTTTGCAACCTTTTAAAAGTGGCAGAGGGAGTGGGGAGAAGGGAAGATTGCCCGCAGCCTCCCCTTCTCTCCTTGTGCTACTTGCAAGCTTTTTAAAAAGTGTGAAAGTGTTCCTTTCACACAAGGGGGTCAGTTGCATGAGTCAGATTGGTCCTGAGAAGCTGCTCTGTTGGCAGCACTAAGGAACATCCTCTTGCCCTGCTGATACCCCCAAAATTTTCTGCCTTAGGTGACCACTTTACCTCGCCTCATGGAAGGCTGCCCCGGCTTAGAAAATGCTCTGACTTGTTAATCTGGTAGCAATGGCACCTTCTGTGGTCCAGAATTCCTACTATACAAGTTTTCATTGCTAGTCAGAAGGAAGGTGAGTGTGGTTTTATCAGGGCAATACTACTTCAGCCCTCCAGCAGTTGTTGGATTACAACTCTCATCATACCCAGCCAGAGAGAATAATAGGGATGATGAGATAATCACCTCACTTAGTTTTTGGGTTGTCCAAAAGTAGCAGCTTTTGTAGCTAATAGAAGCATGTTAAATTGTGCCTTTTTACCCAGGCTTTTATTTGCTTCTCTCTGCTGCTGCTCTTTGTACTCTGTATTGCTTTTATGCTTTTGTTTTAAATTTTTAATCAGATTTGTTTTCTATTTTTAGCTTAATATTTTAATTGTGTCCTTTTTTTTGCAATCTTGTTTTTAAATTTTGCTGTAAACTGCCTTGGGATTGTTTTAATGAAAGGCGGTATATAAATTTAACAATAAAATAAAATTAAAAAAAATAATAGAATCTCCTGCCCATCCTAGAAGCTGCTGAGCAGGACTAGGAATGCAGATCAGCTATAGCAAGTGAGTGATGGGGAGAACTGGGAGGTTTGGTGGGGGGACAGAATTATTGGGGTGAGTGGGCAAAAGAACTGATTTAGTGTCATTGTTATTCATAATTTGTATCGGAAAATCTTGTTACAAACTACAAGTTACTGACAGTTTGCAGAAGTGGAATTTAAACCTAGATACGGTTGTAAAATGGTATATTGCTGCAGATGCTAATATGTATAACATTCTACTAGTAGTTTGCACAGCTGACAGTGATGAAGACAATCTACCATTATCAGTAGACAGCAAATAGATAATTAGCTTGGTGACAATAATCCTTACACAGATATCAGAAGATGATGTAATGACAGACTGCTTCTAAATTACCAGAAACCTATTGGGCTGATTGGACAATCTAAATGTGTACATGGATCAAGTGATTAGCCAAACATAAACCGAGTTTCTCAAGCCTAAGGCAAAATTGAATTTCTATAGAGGTTTTACAGCTTATTTTCTTCGTGCCTTTAGAAATATTCTGTGTTAGACTGTATTTAACAAACCTTTCAGCCTGTGCTTACAAAAAGAGAAAAATATCAACAGTACTAAACCCTGTTCTCAGATGATGATGATGATGATGATGATGATGATGATGATAATAATAATAATAAAATTCCTTCCTAAAATATAGTGGAAACAACCCAGACTAAGTTAGCCATGACCATCTTATTTATTTTTCTATGTAAACCGCTTAGAAAACTTTGGTTGAAGAGCAGTATAAAAATATTCATAATAGTAATAGTAGTAGTAGTAGTAGTAGTAGTGCGTCCTATTGAAATTAATGGGCCTTTAGTTAGTAGTTTGTCTCTTTGATTTTAAGGGTGCTTAGTTATGACTACTTAGACTGGATCCTTCCCACTGTGACATTTAATCCCTATTACATCTTCTTTTTAAAAATCTTATTTTACTTATCATCTACTCTTCCTAATTTTCTTAGGAGCTTACCTTATGGATTTCAGGATCATTTGTTGACATTCTAACACTAACAGTGGCTGACATTCTAACATTGGGTGTTACATCAGTACTGGGTGAAACATCAGCATGCATGCAGTGCCAGGCCCCATTCTTGCCCCATGCTTTTGAAGCTTGAGGGCTCTTGTGCAAGAGCGCAAATACTTCAGAGCTTTCCCGATGATCTGGAAGCACTCTGTTAGACCAGAAACATATCCATGACCTGTGTCTATCAGAGTGCTTCCGGATGCAAGTCCCAAAGATTATCACTTCAATAAACTCAAATCTGCAAAAACTATGATATCACACAACCATGAGCCTTTAATTAAAAGAAAATAAACTGCTATTGAATTGTCATGATACAACATGGTAACCTGATGAACTTTGCGTTGGTGATCAAATTTTCTTATATTGGGAGAACAATGAATTCGTCTTTTGGTCTCACTGACTGAAGTTTAATGAGAATGCACGCACGCACGCAAACATGCATAAATACATTTTAAAAAATTCTATACCATTTCCCCCATCAAATTTATTTACAAGATTGTTATGAGGAAAACTTTTTATTATTATTTTACACAGTCAGACAGGTGTTATTGACTGGTTTGTTTTATCCAGACATTGAGTCCTTCCCAAGGACGTGGGATGCCAGAATTTTATTGTCAATGTTGCTGCTGTTATAGATATCGTCGCAGAATATAGGCTGTTCCCAGTAAAGCTGCTTTTTGTAATTGGCTGAGGGTGATTTCTGTGGCCCCTGTGGTGTTGAGGTGCTCTTCAAGGTCTTTTGGAACTGCACCCAGGGTGCCAATTACCACTGGAATTATTTTGGTCTTTTTCTGCCACAGCCTTTCAATTTCAATTTGTAGATCTTTGTATTTGGTGATTTTTTCTATTTCTTTTTCTTCTATTCTGCTATCCCCTGGTATTGCTATGTCGATTATTTTGACTTGTTTTTCTTTCTTCTCGACTACAGTGATATCTGGTGTATTGTGTGGCAGATGTTTGTCTGTTTGTAGTCGGAAGTCCCATAATATTTTTACATCTTCATTTTCTTCAACTTTTTCAATTTTATGGTCCCACCAATGTTTGGCTACATTTTTTTTTGCAGATTTTTTTTGCAGATGTTCCAGTGTATCATCCTTGCTACCTTGTCATGCCTTTGTTTGTAGTCAGTCTGTGCGATCTTTTTACAACAGCTGATTAGGTGGTCCACGGTTTCATCTGCTTCTTTACAAAGGCGGCACTTGCTGTTTGTGGTTGATTTTTCGACTTTTGCTCTTATTGCATTTGTTCTTAGTACCTGTTCTTGTGCAGCCAGTATTAAACCCTCTGTTTCTTTCTTCAAGTTGCCATTCTTAAGCCATTGCCAGGTCTTGGTGATGTCTGATTTTCCACTTATATTGTGCAAATATTGACCATGCAGTGGCTTATTTTTCCATTTTTCTGCTCGCTTCTTGACTTGTTCTTTCTTGTAGGCCTGCTTTGTTTCATTGGTGTTGAATAGTTTCGCATTATTGACCATTTGAAGTGCATCTTCTTCACTGTCCTTGATATATTCTTCAAGGCCTCTTTTCTCCTCCTCTACTGTTTGATGGACTTGAAGCATTCCTCTTCCACCTGAGCTGCGAGGGAGGTATAGCCTATCGACATCACTGCGGGAGTGCAGAGCATGATTGATGGTCATGATTTTCCTGGTCTTACGATCTAGCGTCTCTAGCTCTGCCTGGGTCCAGTCTATTATTCCTGCAGTATATCTGATAACAGGTATAGCCCAGGTGATTATGGCTTGTATGGTGTTCCCGCCATTGAGTTTGGACTTGAGGATTTTTCTAACTCTCCTGATGTATTCACTTCCAATTTTTCTTTTAACTTCAGTGTGTGCGATGTTATCAGCCTGGAGAATGCCCAAGTATTTGTAAGGTTCTTTCTCTTCCAGGTTCTTGACGTTTCTTCCATTGGGCAGTTCTATTCCTTCTGTTTTTCTTATTTTCCCTCTGTTCATTATTAATTCAGCACACTTGTCTAGTCCAAACTCCATTGCTATATCGCTACTGACAGTGTTTAGCAGTGATTCGATTTCTGATTGGGACTTTCCATACAACTTCAGATCGTCCATGTACAGCAGATGGTTTACTTGATGTTTTAGATGTTTGGTATCCGAGGCCTGTTTTGTTGAGTATTTGTGAAAGTGGAGTCATGGCAATTACAAACAACAGAGGGGATAGTTAGTCCCCTTGGAAAATGCCTCTTCTAATGCTAACCTGTCCAAGTGTCTTGCCATTGATTGTTAACTGTGTACTCCACATGCTCATTGCTTTTTTAATAAATATCTGAATGTTTTTGCTGACGCCAGTTGTTTCTAAACATAATTGTTGTTATTATTAATAATAATACATTTATACAATACAATAATACATTATAAATACATTTATATCCCGCTCTTCCTCCAAGGAGCCCAGAGCGGTGTACTACATACTTAAGTTTCTCTTTCACAACAACCCCGTGAAGTAGGTTAGGCTGAGAGAGAAGTGACTGGCCCAGAGTCACCCAGCTAGTTTCATGGCTGAATGGAGACTTGAACTCGGGTCTCCTGGTCCTAGTCCAGCACTCTAACCACTACACCACACTGGCTCTCATCCCTTGGAGGGACTTTTGAGCATGTTTATAGAACGGGCAGTTTCCCAATAAAGTCACAATCACAGGCTTAAAAGTCCCCCCAAAAGATAGTGTATATTATAGAATTTATAATTAATTAATTAATTAGTTAGTTCATTCAGTCATTCATTTCATAGTAAGAGGTTTCACTATGATATTAATGAGGGGATTCCCATGTTACGCAGACACGCAGCATGTGGACGTGTTTGGGCTAACGGTTTTACTCTGCTATAACTGGTAGATGTGTGTTTGTTACTGAGGGGGATGGGGAAAGGAATCAGAGCTGGGTGATCTGTTTAGTGGAATAATTCAGCAAATGGAGCTTTGGAGAATCTGAAAGAAGTGGACCAGTCAAAAAGCCAGCAGGGAGGCTGAAGGCAAAAGGGGGAAAGGGTCTGAATGAGCTTGGGTAGAAAAGGAAGAGAGAGATGGTCAGGAGAGCTTGCTGGAGACTGGAAGCGTCAAAGAAAGGGACCTTTCTTCGGAGAAAGAAGGAAGGCAGAGCCGGTAAGAGAACTACAAGAAGACTGAGAGAGGAAAGGAAGGAAACCCAAACAAATTTGGATGACGGGGGAAGGCAAAGCTGGTCAGGAGAACTGATCAAGGACCAAGGGAAGCAAGGAGAGGGACCCCAAAGTGTTTGAGCAAAGGAGGAGTTGGTTAGTGGAGCTTGGCAGGACTAGGGAAAAAATGGCTTCTTTGCTACTGAGGGAGAGCTGGCTACCAGCTTTCTGAAAGGGGCAGCTCGAAGGGTGGAACTATGCAAATGTTGGAAAGCTGCTGGGAACCAGGAAGAGGAATCTGAGAAGGGTTCCCTGTTCTGGAAAGTGGAATCTGAAGAGGGGTCCTTATGCTGCTGGGAGCTGCTTATGGAAAAATGGTAAATTGTTTCAAAGCTGCCGGGGTTCTGTCGAACGGGGGAGAGGGAAGAAACAGGGTGTGTATGGGTGCAAACAAGGTCACCTGAACTGAAAGGGACACTTGAGGGATGCACCTGGCTGGAAAATTGGGTAGAAATTATTTGTTGGGGTTTGCTCAGTGTACTTCACAGGAAGGCACACTCTAGAGTGTGCAGTCCTTATGTGAACATGTTATCATCTTGCTTATGGCTAAGCACAGATTGCATCTGAACTCTGCAGTTTGTTTGGCCTAGTCCTATGGTACCAGTGTCCCCACTAGAGGCTACCTTTTTAACCAGGAGAGGAGTTGGCCATCTTCCCCACTTTTACTGCTGAAAAACAGTCCTAGGTTGACCTGATGGTGACACAAGAATCATACACATTCACACATACCCAGGGAAGGGAAGGAGGGACTGGGGAGAGAAAGAAAAAATTATGGGGAGCAAGGAAGGAGATATTTTCCCTGTACTACCTCTCCCATGTGAAGGGAGGGGAAGCTTGATTCATTGTTGTTTCTGTTGTTCACTGTTGTTCACTCCACTGGGCTTCAACCAGGTGCTAAAGTCTGTTCGGGATCCTTCCAAGCTCTCTTCATCACTAGCTTTTTGATGGGAGCCCCTCCCCCTGGGTGACATCACACCCTCCCTCCCTCAGTTCGTCATTGTCCACTGCTGTGTTCACAGCTCTAGCTTGAGGTGCCTTCTCTTTGGCTTTTGTTGCTCTCTGTGAGAGGAAAAAAACACCACTTCACTTTATATATTGTTTCTTCCCCGCCCCCAGTTTATCTGTCTAACATCATAGTTTTTTCTGACTATGTGGTTTGCTTTTTGTTTCCCGCCCCCCAACTTCCTCCTTAAAAAAAAAGTTTTCATTTTGAATTTCCCTCAGCAATGTTTATATATACTTTTATCATCTATCTACATATTGATCTGGAAACACAGCCTTCACTGGAGTGTTCAACAGGCTTGCACTTGGTGTATGGAGGAGAAAAATAAGAAAAAGCTTATTTTTAAGCATTTTGCGGACTTCGGAGCTAATTGCCTACAACTGATGGTCACTCTTATTGTCTTCTGTGCCTAGGAGAGGCACATAAAGTAGACTCTTGCACCTTTTGCCTGCAGCTGGGGAAACAGGCATGAAAATACCACTCCCAGCACCTCAGAGCTATACTATGGGAGACAGCTTTGGCTGCCTCAGAACACCGTCCTATTATGGCCTCTCTGACCCCAGAAATAGCTGCACCCAATATGGGCCCTTCTCTTACTGGAGTGCCAGTGCTAACTGACACCTTGGTGGTCTCCCCTCCTGTGCCTCAGGCAGTCCCACCACAAGAGGCTCTGCAAATAGCACAATTTCGCCCAGGGGACTTAGTGCCATCAACTTCCTCAACCACTCTCGCATTGAACCACCAAAGATCCCATTGGCCATGCTGTCCAAGCTCAAAGCGCCCTTGGATCTATCGCTTAAAAAGAAGAAGAAAAAGAAGGCGGACTCACACAAACTCCACCACAAGAGCCGACAAAGTCTGCCGCTCTCCAAACTCTACCTCCTACAATCCCCCGACTGACCCAAGCAGGCTGTGGGCGGGGGCAGAACCAGCGGCCCTCCCACAGCCTACCCCTGTGATGGATGGCAACCTGTCACTGTCTTGGGATGCAGCACAACCCGTGGATGCCCGGGCCTCCACGTTACCAGTCTTGCTCAGCCAAAATGACGAACATCCTTCTCAGCTGACTCTCTCCTCGGCACCGAGATAGGCTACTGAATTATTGTACCAAAGCTAGCAGCGCCTCTTCCCTCGCTCTCATGGCAAGTCGAACAGGATGATTATTATGCCCCAGAGGATTATTATGGGGACCATTATGAGGACCCATACTATACTGACGATCCTGAGTACGGGTGCCCCCTCTCTCAAGATTATGGCTGGGATTATTGGGAAGATTATGGGGGTTATACAACCACTAGGTGCTCCCACTCCCCTTCTCCTTACTGTGCAAGGAGTAGACGCTACTCAAGATCACCATCCAGGTAATGGTACAACCAATCGGTTTGGTCACCACGGAGGTCCCGCTCACCCCCTGGACTTCACCCTCAGTACCGTACCCCCTTCAGCACCTGAAAATGTTACTCAAGATCAAGAATGCCTGACCCCAAACGTCCTCCTGAGGATCCCTCACACCCAGCTGCTCCTGCCAACCCACCACAGGCTGTTGGACACCAAGCTCCTGATTTGGACCCTCTGCCTGCACCACAGCCTACGGGGTCTCAAGGACAAGATGAGCCCCCAGTGCTGGACTACCTGGAGGACTGTCCTGGGGAAGAATCTGAGAATTTGGACCTCTCAGCCCATGCCTCCCCATTAGATACTTTAGGGGATACCAAACCAGACTTCTCTTCTGAGGACTTCCAGTCTAATGTGGAACATGTGTAACGTATGGCAACCTCCCTGGGACTTCAGGCGACCCAAACAGAAAAGCCCCCTGAAGATCCAATTTTCAGCATTATTGACTCTTCTGCCCACGTGCCAGGGGCCCTACCAATGTTTAAGCCCATATTAGATATAATGCATGGCTACTGGATGAGGCCGCCTTCTACTCAGCCTACACCCAAGAAGAGGATTGAAACCTTATACAGCTTAGAGTTAGACAATTGTGCTTTTCTCCAGAAGTACCCTGTACAATATTTGGTTGTGGTTGAAATTGCTGAAACAAGGTCAAGGAATAGGGTTAAGTGTGTAGAAAATTGGACTCTATAGGGAGACGCCAATATTCTACTTCTACCCTCTAACTAAAAGTGGCCAATTACCAGGCTTTGCATGGAGAGATACAATCATTTCTGTGGGACAAGTTAACCCTTCTTGAAGCAGTTGCCCACAGATCAAAGGAACCTGGCCAACACAATGAAAAAGGAAGGACTGAATCTTGTGAAACAGCTACACTTGTCACGCCATCAGGCAGACTGTGCTGCCTGTGTGATGGCTTCTTTGGTGGGATTGTGTCGCCATGCTTGGCTTCATTCTTCCGGTCTGACATTTCAGACACAGACTCTGGTTGAAGACCTTCCTTTTGGACTTTTTCAGGACTGAGTCTGATGACACTATGGAGCGTGTACCTAAGTTGTGCACTACTGCCCGCTCTATGATCTTCTCCTCTACTCAGTCCAGACCCTATCGGACCAGCAGGTGGAGCCGCCCATAGCCACCACGACCTACTCCTGTGACCCAGGCAAACTCCTATGATGCTACCTTTCTACCTAGTCACCAGAGCTCCTTTCGAAAGACTGGCTCCTACTCTGCTCAAAAGCCTCATCAACAGCAAAGATCCAAACACTCCACCTTCACCAAGCAACAGTGACTCATCTCTTCTCGCTCCCACTATGCGCCTCCGGCCCTGTTTGGAAACTTGGGACTCTTTAACCACCAATCACTGGGTCATAACAATTATCAGGATAGGATATGCTATCAAATTCATCCAATGGCCACCACCTCACCCAGGGAGATGCACTCCACTGACGCCACAACTCCTGCAGGTGATAGAAGCACTATTACAAAATGATGTGATAGAACACGTGACAGACCACCTGGATAGCAGCTTCTGTTCCCCGTTTTTGGGGCTCCGAAACCAGATGGGGGCTGACGCCCCATCCTAGACCTT
Source organism: Hemicordylus capensis (assembly GCF_027244095.1). Classification (NCBI taxonomy): domain Eukaryota; kingdom Metazoa; phylum Chordata; class Lepidosauria; order Squamata; family Cordylidae; genus Hemicordylus; species Hemicordylus capensis. Next base: position 239,836,520 of record NC_069660.1, on the reverse strand, counting down.
CAAGACTTGAACTACTTCATGAGATACACCAGATTCCGCATGGTGACCATCCCAGAAATAGTGTTTCTCTTGTCTCCTGGGGTGTGGTTTGCAGTGATCGACCTAAGGAGGATGGAGACGCCGTAGCTTCCTGCGTTTCCAGGTAGGGCCCCATAGGTTTCAATTCAGTGCTCTTTAACTTGTTCAAAAATGATCTAGAAGTTGAGGTAACCAGTGAAATAGATATACTTGCTGCCCGTGTGATTACTTACAGATACCTTAGGGGATCTTACAAACTGAAGGTTTGTAAGTTGGCCATATTAAGGATTGAGAGCTATTTTCTTGCTCAACCAATTTTTAAAATATTTACTAGAATCATCTCTATGCAAATTTATCTACTACTGTACTTGAAGGTGATTACTCTTAAGAATTCTCTTGAAACCTTGTTTACTCTGAGTTTTTAGCCTATTTTCCAGTAGGCTTACGATATCACTCAGCATTCCGTGTGTGAGTCCATGTGTTTATGTGTCCTTATCAACTTCTCAATGCCTGGACCAATATAAACCAAATTTGTTACAACTGTAGGGACACATAGGGACACCTCAATGGCATAAATTGTGCTTATGTCATCCACCCCAATTCAAGATGGTGGATGTGTAAATATTTGAGGTGCAATTGAGCTAACCTGTGGCCCATCTAACCAATTTGAACCAAATTTGGTACAGTTGTAGTGAGACTAGGGTCACCTCAATGGTGTAGTTTGTAATGATGTCATCCACCCTAATCCAAGATGGCAGATGCATGAACATCTGAGGTGATATTGGGTTAACATTACTTGATATCAAGGCAATAACTTGAGGCGATATTGTGCTAACCACCTACCGATTTGAACCAAATTTACTACAGGTATGGAGACACATAGGGACAGCTCAAGGGCATAGTTCGTTATGATGTCATCCACCATGATTCAAGATGGCAGACATGTGAATGTTTGATGTGCAAGTAGGAACCAATTGGGACCAAATTTGGTACAGTTGACGCGACGCATAGGGACACCTCAATCACACAGTTTGTTATGATGTCATCTACCCTGATTCAAGTGGGCTAACTTGTGAATTGCATAACCAATTTGGACCAGATTTAGTCCAGTTGTGGGTATAGTGAAAGGAAAGTAAGCTGATAAATTCTTACTAGAACAACCTGCACAATGTGCAGAAGTAAAATAAGAATTCCCCTCAAAATACAATGCAGTAACAAAAATCTAGATCAAGTAGAAAATTACTGTTATCTAGGTAAAAGCCTTTATCATGAAAATGACCAAACAATAGAAATCCAAAACTTCATAGGACAAGCAAGAACAAGATTTAACTAAATGAAGATCTTCCTCTGTGAGAGTAAACTAGATTTACAACCCAGAATCAGAATCATGAAATGCTACATCTGATCTCTTCTCCTTTATGGATGTGAAACCTGGACTATCAAGAAAGAAGCACATAAAAGACTAGAAGCCTTTGAGAGGTGGTGTCTCAGAAGAATACTCAAGATTAAACAACAAATGAAGAAGTACATTGAAAAGCAAAAACAAATAAACAAATAATACAGACAATCAAGCAACATAAACTGGAATATTGTGGACAATAACTTTGCTAACTTGGCAAAGCGGCACTTTTTAACGTGGTGATTCTCTTTATTTAGCAGGGAGAGAATAACTGGCCCTATCCACCCACTGCACAGTACCTCCAATGACTGTTGCTGGTGTCTATCATGCCCTTAAAACCTACCTATTTGGTCTGGCCTTCCAGGGTTTTAAATGATTAACTGTTTTAAATTGTTTTAAATTGTTGCCCTGATTTTCAGGGCTTTTAGCTGTTTTATTGGTTTTATTGTGTTGTAATAGTTTTTAATTGTTAATTTGTTTTAATTTTTAATTTTTATCATTCTGTGAACCGCCCTGAGCCATTTTGGAAGGGCGTTATATAAATCAAAGAAAGAAAGAAAGAAAGAGAAAAAAAAGAATGTTTCTTTTTAGAGAGTGAGCCCTTTGGGGACAGGGATCCAGCTTATTTATTTATTATTTCTCTGTGCAAACCTTCCTGAGCCATTTTTTGAAAGGGCAGTATAGAAATTGAATAAGTAAATAAATAATATATAAATAAATATCCTGAAAGGAGTACATTATCAAATACCACAACTAACACTATAAGGAAAACTAGCAGGAAAAATATCAAGCAGAAGGGATAGATGGATCACTTGAAAGAATGGCTAGAAATGGACACAGAAAATATCACCCATGATTCTAGGGACTGCAATCTATGGCTTTTGTTGGCTGCCACCCCCCAATTGGAGAAGGTACATGGTGGGGAGAGAGAGAGAGAGAGAGAACATCTTGTATTCTACTTGGTGTAATATTGCAAAATACAAAGTGCTAGTTATTACCTTTAAAGCCCTGAATGGCTTAGGTCCAGGTTACCTTAGAGAGCACCTTCTTCGGTCTGATCCCCACCGCACGCTAAGATCATCTGACGGGGTCCGGCTCCAGTTGCCACCAGCTTGTCTGGTGGCAACCCAGAGGCGGGCCTTCTCTGTAGCCGCTCCTGGACTGTGGAATGCGTTCTCTGCAGACATCCATAATTTGAATTCTTTATTGGAATTTAGGAGAGCCCTATAGACGTACCTGTTCGGCCTGCTCTTAAATTGCTCTTAAATTGTTTTAAAGGGTCTTTGATGTTTGTGAACCACCCTGAGCTATTTTGTAAGGGCGGTCTAAAAATTGAACGAATAAACAAATAAATAAATAATATTCCACATATGCTGATGAAGAATTCAAAAATGATGTTAAGCGCTGCACATTATATTTCATGTTGTAATTTTCCATGCCTTTGCCACATGGCGCTCTGACCTTACTAAATATTATATAAATGTTACTTCATGTTGTAATTTTTTGTGCCTTTGCCATATGGTGTTCTGACCTTTACTGAACACTGTATAAATTGTGATAAAATTTGTATATTAATAGTTTCATGGTTGTTATTTTATTATATATCCTTGAATGTATTTTGATTGATTTTCCATACATCATTAGTCCCCACTCCCAGCCCTGGCCTCATTTGCTGGCAGCATGTCAGCAGAAGTTTCCTGCTCTCACTAGAAGGTTAGTTTAAGAACAATTTCATTGAATTATTTTAATACAAAACATATACTTGATAATTCTTAAAATTCTTAATATTAATTTATACTTGAATATAAAATTGAAGCAGATGTCAGGTGAAGTGCATTAGCAAAACTCCCAAAGATAAATTCACCAATTCATGAATTTATTTGGGTAACAGAAAAGGTATTTTTAGAAATGCTAGAATAACTGTTCTACTTCTTCTCTTCCACTGACTTTTCATTACCTTCAGATTATTCTCCTGGCAATAAATTGTAGAATTCTTGGATCTTTCCCATCAAATAACACTTAATTGGTTTCTTGCATATAGTGTTTTCATATGGGTTTCTTGCATAGTATATAGCCTATTATACAGTATATTAAATATACTATTTTACAAATAGTAAATGAAAAAGGCAATGTTCTTTTTGTTCCCATCAAAGGATGTAAAAGTAATATGTTGGTGACTTAAGAAACTACTTAAGAGGTTTGAAGGGTCTTGATGTATGTTAATCCTAAATAATGTAAACTTTCAGAATATCATATGTTAGCTTTCTGTCTTTTAGCAATACAGACTCTCCTCCAGGTGTTCCCAGTGGTGGCTTCTTATAAAGCAGACTGGTAGGACACATAGTTAAACAGCTGTTTGGACAAATACTAACTTGTCCTTAATCCATATCCTTATAGTATCTATGTGAAATTTGATGATAAAATGTGGAGTGCCAATCTACTGTCACCTGTTGTCTAAACCTGCCCTTTAGGTCAGTAGAAGGTGTTATTGCCTGCTTGGCTAGAAAGGCTTCAGATACCTTCGTAATGAATTCCACTAGTAAATTATTAAAATCTAGGAAGAGATCTTGTCTTGTTGGGAAGAGGGTATTGTAGTAGCAAGCATGACTTGCCCCCTTAGCTAAGTAGGGTCCACCCTGGTTGCATATGAAAAGGAGACTAGAAGTGTGAGCTCTGTAAGAAATTCCTCTTAGGGGATGGAGCTGCTCTGGGAAGAGCATCTAGGTTCCAAGTTCCTTCCCTGTCATCTCCAAGATAGGCTGAGAGAGTTTCCTGCCTGCAAGCTTGTATATTCATTCATTCATTCATCACATTTATATACTGCCCAAACTTTCGTCTCTGGGCGGTTGACATAAAACAATTAAAACACACATTAAAAGTTTAAAAAATTCAACAATTTAAAATCAATCATAAAATTAAAACCAACAGATTTTAAAAGGCTGAGAAAGCTTTGTTAAAAAGATGGGGTTTTCGTTGTTTTTTAAAAATTGCCAGAGATGGGGAGGATCGTATCTTAATGGGGAGTGCATTCCACAATCTCGGGGCAGCAACCAAGATGGCCCGTCTCTGTGTAGCCATCAGACGAGTTGGCGGTAACTGGAAATTGACCTCCTCAGATGACCTCAATGGGCGGTGGGGCTCATAGTGAAGAAGGCGCTCTCTTGATGAAAACAAGGATTCGGACATAATAACTAGATATATAAATACGAAAAAAAATATTCACATGAGAGCAAATATGAATGTTGTAGTATAACTGTGTTGAAAGATGAGCTAGAAGTCACATTGATATGTAGAAAACTAATAAAAATAAAGTGCAAAAAAAAAAAGAGAGAAGGCACTCTCTTAAATACCCAGGCCTAAGTCGTTTAGGGCTTTATAAGTTATAACTAGCACTTTGTATTTTGCCCAGAAACCAATTGGCAGCCAGTGTAACTCCATCAGCAAAGGAGTAATATGGTCTCTCCGATATGACCCAGAAACCAACCTGGCTGCCACATTCTGAACCACCTGAAGTTTTTAGACTATGTACAAAGGCAGCCCCACATAGAGCGCATTACAAAAGTCAAGTCTGGAGGTCACCAATAGATGTACCACTGTTTTGAGGTCATTGATCTCGAGAAACGGGTGCAGCTGGCGTTATCAGCCGGAGCTGATAGAAAGCACCCCTGGCCACCGTCTCAACCTGAGAAACCAGGGAGAGGTGTGAATCCAGAAGTACTCTCAGACTGAGAACCTGTTCCTTTTGGGGAAGTGTGACCCCCATCTAGGACAGGTACATCAAAATTGCCTCTAGAGTTCTGACCCCACACAATAAGTATCTCCGTCTTATCTGGATTCAGCTTTGGTTTATTCTCCCTCATCCAGCCCATTACTGCTTCCAGGCAGGCATTTAGGGAGGATATGCCAGCTCCTGAAGAAGATGACATGGAGAAGTAGATCTGGTTTTCATCTGGGTAATACCCAGCTCCAAATCCCCTGATGATCTCTCCCAGCAGTTTCATGTAGATGTTAAAGAGCATTGGAGAGAGTATGGAGCCTTGAGGGACACCATACTTAAGCTCAGATTTTGAAGAGCAGAGGCGTAACTATAGGGGGGGCAGGGGGGGCACGTGCCCCGGGCGCCATCTTTTCTGGTCACATGGGGGGCGCCACCATGACAAAAAAAAAATTTAAAATTTTTTTTGTTAATACAAATGTTTCTTGCTCAGTGCAGCAGCGCTGCAGCAGTCAAGGGAGCGCGTTGGCGCCCCCTCCCCCACGAGCGGTCCCTTACGCGCTGCCCGTGCCCCCCATTGCTTTGCTGGTGCCTGGCGGCCAGTCAGTGGCCTGGCTTGGCGGCGGGCGCTTGTGAGGAAAAACCTAAGTATAATGTAGTATGTTGGGGGGGCGGGGGCGCCATTTCAGTGCTTGTCCCGGGCGCCGTTTTCCCTAGTTACGCCTCTGTTGAAGAGCAACAATCTCTAATCAACACCATTTGAAATCTGTCCAAGAAGTAGGAGTGGAATTACTGTAAAACACTGCCTCCCATCCCCAACACCCTCAGACGTTCCAGAAGGATACTATGGTCAATAGTATTGAAAGCCATTGAGAGATCCAAAAGGCTCTACAGAGTCACACTTCCTCTGTCAATTCCCAATTGGAGATCATCCATCAGGCCGCCCAAGGCAGTCTCCACCCCATACCATTTATGAACTGAAATTGATCTAGTTGAATCGCATAAGAGGAGTTGTTGGACACCTCCAGTTCAGACATCAAATTAATTGTAGAGTCTCCATCTAAGTTGGCCCGAATCTGAGAGATTTTATCTGCGAAAAACTTAAACACATCGCAGCAGGTAACTGATGACTCCAAATTCTGGTTCAAGTGAGGAGGGGCAGAAACTAGTCCCCTCACAACCCTGAACAACTCCGCTGGACGTGAACTCGCAGAGGCAATACGGGCAGCAAAGAACCGCTTCTTTGCCATACGTATTGCCTGATCATAGATCTTTAAATGTGCTCTATGTTGTAATCTGTCGGATTCAATTCATGTCTTCCTCCACTTGTGCTCCAGTTGCCTACCTTGCCACTTCAGCCCCTGTAGATCTTCCGTATACCAAGGGGCCAATTTTGAAGCTGGTCGGAAGGGACGCTTGAGAGCAATCGTGTCTACTGCCCTGGTGAGCAAGTTGTTCCAATCCTCAACCAGGGCATCAACAGGTTCACCGGCAAAGCCAACATTGAATCCCTCCAAGGCTTCTTGAAATCCTACTGGATCCAATAACCTTTTTGGGCGGGCCATTCTAATGGGCCCCTCGCACCTGCGGAGGTGGGAAGTGGTTGTAAGTCCAACCTTAACCAGATGGTGGTCCGTCCATGACAATGGGGAAATCACAGGAGTCCCCAACCACGGAACACCACCCTGATCAGAGTAAAAGACCAAATCAAGCATGTGACCTGCAATATGTGTTGATCCAGAGACCACTTGGGATAGGCCCATAGTTGTCATGGCTGCTATGAACTCCTGAGCTGCTCCAGACAAATTGGTCCCGAAATGAACATTGAAGTCCCCCTAAAAGTCTGTGAGACTCCAACGCAAGTTCCGCGACCAAGTCTGTGAGCTCAGTAAGGGTTTCTGTTGGGCAGCGGGGCGATCGATACACCAACTGAAGTCCAAATCTACAGTATCCCTGGTCCCCAAACTTAAGTACACACATTCAATATAGCCTGATACCCTAACAGGGAGGGAGATGTTATCTTTATAGACCACAGCCACTCCACCTCTCTGCCCATGTCCCCTCCCCTTCTCCTCTACAGAGTATCCTGGCTGGAGAAGCTGGGACCAAACTGGACCACTAGCCACCCCCAACCAAGTCTCAGTGATACATACCAGGTCGGCCCCTTCATCCATAATCAAATCATGGATGAGTTCAGCCTTATTTTGGACCGACCTGGCATTGCAGAGGAGCAAGGTAAGGCTATGTGGGTTGTTGGCAATGCTCCCTGAGGTCAAAGAGCTGGCAGGACAGCCAGAAGGCGAGTCAGCTATTAAATTTCTGACTACCTTTCCCCTGGAACAGCCTGCTGACCTGCCGTTACTTCTTCTATTCCCCACCACTACTGATATAGCTGCCCCACAGTCAACAAAGGCACCCCCTGTCTCCCCATCTCCAGACAAACCCAGACACATTACAAATTAACTTCAGCTAAGTCTCAGTAACAAGTGGGCAAACTAGCTGCACTGCTAGCTGTGCTGTTGGCGCTCCCTCCGTCTTTATAGGCTCCCCAAAACTCAGAGCCGCCTCTCTCACAGGTGACTCCAAGCTGGAGCAGATGAAAATTAGTGCTCACAGATGGATTATTTTTTGAAATACAATATCAGATTTGCTTGTGCAGAGGAATTTTGATTTTGCAACCTGATAAACCAAGACATTTGACATTGGCCAAAGTAGTGTTTCTCCATGATACTACTGGAATTCTCTTCCCCTGAGATTTATTTATTTATTTTTATTGAACATATTTTTATACTGCCCAAAACGTACGTCTCTGGGTGGTTTACAAGAAAAACAGAAAAGTTAAAAACATCAGTTAAAACAGATAAATGACAACAAAGAAATTAAAACATTGGTTAAAATAAATCACAGCAAAATTTAAAACCTTAAAACAATATTTTAAAACTATTAAAACAGTATTTAATTAAAAGCCTGGGTGAACAAATGTGTCTTTAAAGATTTTTTAAAAGTTGTCAGAGATGGAGAGGCTCTGATTTTAGCAGGGTGCGCATTCCAAAACATTGGGGCAGCAACGGAGAAGGTCCATCCGCGAGTAGCCACGAGACAAGTGGTAACTACAGACGGACCTCTTCTGATGATCTCAATAGGCAGTGGAGTTCATGACGAAGAAGACGTTCTCTTAAATACTCAGGGCCCAAGCCATTTAGGGCTTTGTAGGATATAATCAGTATTTTGGTTATAACATTGTATTTTGCCTGGAAATTTATTGGCAGCCAGTGTAGCTCTTTCAATACAGGAGTAATATGGTCTCTCGAGATTACCCGGAGACCAACCTGGCTGCTGCATTCTGAACCAGCTGTAGTTTCCAGACTACATACAAAGGCAGCCCACATAGAGCGCATTAGAGTAATCCAGTCTAGAGGTCACTAGCATATGTACCACTGTCCTGAGGTCATTTATCTCAAGAAACAGACACAGCTGTCATATCAGCCGAAGCTGATAAAAGGCACCTCTGGCCACTGCTTCAATCTCGGACATCAGGGAGAGGCTCGGATCCAGAAGCACCTCTAGACGGTGCACCTGTTCCCTCTGGAGAAGTGTTACCTCATCCAGAACAGGCAGATTAAACTCATCCTCCGAGTTTCGACCTCCGTCTTATCTGGATTCAGTCTTAGTTTGTTATTCCTCATCCAGCTAATCACCGCCTCCAGGCAGGCATTTAAGGGGATTATGCCTTCTCTCGATGAGGTTGACATGGAGAAATATATTTGGATGTCATCAGCATACTGATAGCACCCTGCACCAAATCTCCTGATGATCTCTCCCAGCGGTTTCATGTCAAAGAACATCTGAGACAATACAGAGCCCTAAGGGACACCATACGACAGTTCAGATTTTGAAGAACAACAGTCTCCATGGGACACCATCTGGAACCTGCCCAAAAGGTAGGAGCAGGACTACCACAAAGCAGTGCCCCCCACTACCAACTCCCTCAGACGCTCCAGAAGGATACTATGGTCAATAGTATTGAAAGCCGCCGAGAGGTCCAAAAGGACCAACCGAGTCACACTTAAGAACACGCCTGCTGGATTGGGCCCAAGGCCCATCTAGTCCAGCATCCTGTTTCACACAGTGGCCCACCGGATGCTACTGGAAGACTACAGCTGGAGTTGAGGTCATGCCCTCTCTCCTGCTGTTACTCCTCTGCAACTGGCACTCAGAGGCATCCTGTCTTTGAGGCTGGAGATGGAGACTTCTCCTCTATGAAGTTAACCAAGTCTCTCTTAAAGTCATCCAGGTTGTTGGCTGTCACCACATCTTGTGGCAGAGAATTCCACAAGTTGATTATGCGTTGTGTGAAAAAATATTTCCGTTTGTTGGTCCTAAATTTCCCGGCAATCAATTTCATGGGATGACCCCTGGTTCTAGTGTTATGTGAGAGGGAGAAGAATTTCTCTCTATCCACTTTCTCCACTCCATGCATGATTTTATAGACCTCTATCATGTCTCCCCGCAGTCATCTTTTTTCTAAACTAAATAGCCCCAGGTGTTGTAGTCTTGCCTCATAAGAAAGGTGCTCTAGGCCCCTGATCATCTTGGTTGCCCTCTTCTGCACCTTTTCCAGTTCCACAATGTCCTTTTTTAGATGTGGTGAACAGAATTGTACACAGTACTCCAGGTGTGGCCACACCATAGTTTTGTATAAGGGCATTGTAATTTTAGCAATTTTATTTTCAATCCCCTTCCTAATGATCTCTAGCATGGAATTGGTCTTTTTCACAGCTGCCACCCATTGAGTCGACACTTCCAATGAGCTGTCCACCACGACCCCAAGATCCCATTCTTGATCAGTCACCTACAGCTCTTATCAATGTATACTTTAAGTTGGGGTTTTTTGTCCCAATGTGCATCACTTTGCCAACATTGCCACTTGCCAACATTGAACTGCATTTCCCATTTCGTTGCCCACTCTCCCAGTTTGGAGAGATCCTTTTGGAGCTCCTCACAATCCGTTTTGGATTTCACTACCCAAAAGAGTTTGGTATCATCTGCAAGTTTGGCCACCTCGCTGCTTACCCCTACTTCTAGATCATTTATGGATAAATTAAAAAGCACCGGTCCCAGTACAGATCCCTGGGGGTCCCCACTTCTTACTTTCCTCCGTTGTGAAAACTCTCCATTTATACCTACCGTTCGTTTCCTTTCTTTCAATCTGTCTTTCACTTCCTCTGTCAATTCCCAATTGGAGATCATCCATCAGGCCGACCAAGGCAGTCTCCACCCCATAGCCTGCCTGAAAGTCAGTCTGAAACAGGTCTAGATAATCGCTTTCCTCCAAGACATTCTGGAGCTGGGAAGTCAGAACCCTTTCAGTTACCTTACCCAACCACGGAAGTTTGGAGATAGGCCTGTAGTTACTCACCTCAACTTATTTATTATTTCTTATTTCTCTGTGTAATCCACCATGAGCCATTTTTTGAAGGGCTGTATAGAAATCGAATAAATAAATAATAATAAATAAACTCTGAGGGATCCAAAGCAGGCTTCTTTAAAAGTGGTCAAATAATTGCCTCCTTAAGACAAGGAGGCATCCTTTCCTCCCTCAGAGAAGCATTTATGATCTCTAGCATGCCTCCTACAACAATCCCTCTGCTTTATATTATAAGCCAAGTCGAGCAAGGGTCAAGAGAACAGGTAGTAGGCTACACCGCTCTAAGCAGCTTGTCCACGTCTTCAGGAGTCACAAACTGGAACTGATCCAACCTAACCACAGTTAGGAGTTGCATGAATAGTTAGAGATCTAACTATTCGAGTAATCAAACAGCTTTAAAAAGCCCATGTTTGCTTTGAACCCAGTAACTTCTTTTCTCATAGATTAGAAAAAACTGGATGTATATTTTCCAACTCAGCAGCGTAAACCATCTACATGACATACTGTAACTTAATTTAGTTCTCATTAAAGAGTCACTTTTCTTATAAAAGCAAATCACATTACTCTCCTAAATGGAACCCAGAGGATTTCTTTTGTTTACTCAAAGTTCTTTAATGCTTGCTTTTTCTTTTTAAATGACTAAGTATTGAAGGTCTTTCTCTTGATGGGTTGATAGTACATGACTTGTCTTAGAACTCTGATTATTATCTGTGTATTCCAGGACATGTACTAATTAATTGAAGCCTTAGAAACCTGAGGACAGCTTACATATTTGCATTCTAATTTTTCTCAACACTAGATTGTAAATTACTCCACATGATATTTAAAAGCTGCTTCTTTAAGAAAATAAGGTTTTTTTTAAAAAAGATTGTAATTAGCTGGGTATCCCCAATGTGGTACCCACAGGTGACAAGGTGCCTGCACAGGTGTTCACTGTCCCCACCGGACTGGAAGAGAGGCAAAGCAACAGTTTGCACCTGCTATGGAAGCTGCAGGTGGGTGGGTTGGGAGCAGAAGGCTGTGTAGCATGCAGTTGCTGCTTCGGCTTGTTCCAGTTGGAGTGCCAGTGGGGGTAAAAAGTGGGTGAAAAAGAGAACAAGTGAGACTGGGGACAATAAGAAGAGAAAGAGCAGCAGCAGGTATAAGTGTGAGCAAAGCAGCAAGTGGCAGCAGTAGTCCTGTCATCATGGTCCTCTGACTAACTGGGAGCAGGCAGAGGCATTTTAAAGTGTTTCCTATGTTCAGTCTACTTTAGTGCCTGATTTGCCTTTGTCTGCTGCTTTCTCCTGTGTCTCCATCTTCAGTTCCTTCCTTGCCCCCACCTCCCAGCCACTGTCCTCTTCAGCACTTGTAGCTGACTTTTCTCTCTCACCTATCCGTTCTTATCTATCCGTCCAGAAAGGAAAAGAAGAAAAACATTTTGCACCATCCCTCTGCTTCTATATTGTCCTCTCAAAGCTGAAGGTGAAGACAAGAAAGAGAAAAGGCCATTTTGTGAGTCCCAGAGCTGCTATAGGAAAGAAGGGTTGGATCAAAAATTTGGGGAAAGCACACAGAGGGAGAGAAAATTCTTTTGTGGACTTATGTGCTTCATTATTCTGAATGTCAGCTATTATCATCTTTATTACATTTATATCTAGCCTTTCCTTCAAGGTACCTTTTGCCTGCTGATCTTGAAGGAAGGGGAGGAAACAAGCTTGTATTTCTTTCCTAAAGAAGATATCAAGCAAGGAAACACAGCAAGGAAACTAACTAACCAACCAACTAACTAACCAGGAAAACAAAAGGGAAAGGAGAAGCTAAGTTTGTTAGGGCTGGTAATTTTCTAGGGTTTGATTTCTGGTTGGCTGGAAGTGTTTTTGTGTTTGTCAGAGGAGTTAGCCTGAGTGGGAGATTCATTCCAGGTGAGTGGCATTCCAGCTTGTGGGAGGGGTCACATTTCTGAAGAAAGCCAGTTTGCCTGCTGATCTTGAATAAAAAGCTCAGACCTGAGGAACTTTGCTCCCAGGAGCTTTGTGAACAGGGGTTTGCAAACAGATAATGGAGGGGGTTTGCAGGAGTTTAGTGGGAGATTGGTGGGACACTCTGTGTGGAGACACACAGGTCACCCCCCTTCCTCACAGATTATACACCCAGCACAAGAATAAGGTGAGTACTACACAATTTTGTAATTTTCTCAGAGGACATGCTGAAAACCTTTAATTAGCTGACAACTGCACCCAGTAAGAAGACTTCCTTCAGAAAATGGAAGTCCTGCCCAAATGAAGAGACTAGAAAGGAACATAAACTGTCAAAGGAAATGCAAGGAGACAATAATGGAATTATTGCATCCAATAATGGATGCAAGAAGAGAGCTTGAGGAACATATAGCTAGACTAGAATTGTCAAAGGGAATAACAAAACCTTCTTTAAATATATCAGAAGTAGAACACGTGCCAGGGAGATGGTTGGCCCCTTAGATGATGAGGGCGTGAAAAGGATTATTAAGGAGGATAAGGAGATTGCAGAGAAGTTGAATGAGTTCTTTGCATCTGTCTCACGGTGGAGGATACTGACCATATACCCTCTCCTGAATTGAGCTTTTCAATTTCAAGAGTAGCAGCTGAAGAACTGGGCCAATTTGAGGTGATGAGAGAGGATATCCTAAATTGTCTTAAAAAACTAAAACAATGCCTCTCAATACCAGTTGCAGGGGAGCAGGCATGCACATACCTCTTGCCTGTGGACTTCTCAGAGGCATCTAGTGGGCCACTGTGTGAAACAGGGTGCTGGGCTAGAAAGGCCTTGTGCCTGATCCAGCAGGGATGTTTTTAGGTTCAAGGAGTGTACACATGGTAACCCTCCCTGCTTTTATCTTCACAAAAAACCAGTGTGGTAGGTTCTTCACAATGATGTGCATGAAAATGAAATTGTGATATCCCCTGAGATCAGTTAATCTAGAAGAGAAAATATTTTCTCTGGAATGTTTGAATCTTCATTTCAATTTAGTGAAGCTATAGTTTTATTTATATGTATTGTTGAGGCGTGCTGCTTCACAGCATTTCTAGAGTTTTGGAATTATTGAATACGTGTATATATTTTTCCAAATTGAAATGCAGCATGGGGTTTTGCAGTAGAGTGTTTACATTTAAATATTTAGATTTAAACAGATTTAGATGCAAAATGTGATATTTTGGTATATGAGAAGGGAGAAGGTGGCAGATTGTGGAAATGCAGATTTGATATGAAATTGCTTAAATGTAACAAGAATGTAGAGATTTCAAGATCAGACATTACGTGTTATGTGCACACATGTACAGTTGTTCCTCTGTAACTGCGGGATTGCCAATCATGAATCTGAGTATCCGTGACTGACTCACCAATCGTGAATTGAGTATTCGCGGTTGGCACTATTTAAAAAAACTTTTGGCCATTTTTTGCTGATTTCTGGGATCACTGGGTCAATCTTAGGGTCAGGGGGTTATTTACGGGGGTCAGGGGGCAATTTTGGGTGGGGATGAGGTGATTCGGGGTTGGGGGACTTTATTGGGGGTCCGGGGGGGGGTTCTGTGGGTGGAGGATCCGGTGGTTTCCCCATTATCATGGATGGACCACTACCTGGTTAAGGTTGGTTTCACAGCCATGACCCACCCCTGCAAGGGTGATGGACCTATTAGGATGATCCACCCAAAAACGCTGCTGGACCCAGCAGGTTTCCAAAAGGCCTTGGAGGATTTTGAAGTTGGTTCCGTCAGTGATTCTGTCAATGCCCTGGTTGTAACCTGGAATAGGGAACTCACCAGGGCAGTAGAAATGATTGCTCCTAAGTGTTCCTCCTGACCTGTTTCAAAAATGGCCCCTTGGTATACCGAGGAGCTGCGAGGCCTGAAACAGCTGGTTGGACGACTGGAATGCAAGTGGAGGAGAACTCAGTTCAAATTTGACAGGATGTAGCATAGGACCCATTTGAAGGCTTATGTGGTAGCGGTGCATGCGGCAAAAAATTGATTTTGGTTGGCCTGCATTGCATCTGCAGGTTTGCATTCAGCAGAGCTATCCTGGGTTGTGAGGAGTTTAATTTATGCTCCTTCTGCTTCAGAACAGTTTCTGGAGGTGTTCTGCTGTGACGCTTTTAATGGGTTCTTTGAGGACAAAATCTCCTGTATTTGGGCCGACTTGGACTCCACTATTTCTGCAGGGTCTATGAAGGAGGTATCCAGCGATCTCTCTTGCAGTGTTAGGTTGGATCAGTTTCAATCTGTGACTCCTGAGGATGTGGACATGCTGCTTGGGGCAGTGCGGCCTACCACTTGTTCTCTGGATCCTTGCCCGACTTAGCTGCTTCTGTCTAGCAGGGAAATTATTGGAGGTGGCCTAGTTAATACCATAAATGCATCACTGAGGGTAGGATGCCTCCATGTTTGAAAGAGGCAATGGTTAGACCTCTTCTTAAGAAGTCTTCACTGGATCCCTTAGCGATGGATTGTTATAGGCCAATCTCCAATCTCCCTTGGTTGGGGAAAGTGATCGAGAGGGTGGTGGCCAACCAGCTCCAGGAAGTTTTGGAGGAAACTGATTATCTAGACACATTTCAAACTGGCTTTAGAGCTGGCTGTGGGGTTAAGACAGCCTTGGTTGGCCTGATGGATGACTTGTACTGGGGAATCAACGGAGGGAGTGTGACTCTGCTGTTTTGGATCTCTCAGTGGCATTTGATACCATCGACCATGGTATCCTTCTGGATCACTTGAGGGAGTTGGGTATAGGGGGCACTACTTTGCAGTGGTTCTGCTCCTATCTCTCAGGTAGATTCTAGATGGTGGAGCTTGGTGACAGTTGCTCCTCAAAACGGGAGCTGTTATATGGAGTCCCCTGGGGCTCCATTCTGTCACCAGTGCTTTTTTATATCTACATGAAACCGCTGGGTGAGGTCGTCAGGAGGTTTGGTTCTGGGTGTTATCAGTATGCTGATGACACCCAAATCTACTTCTCCTTTTAATCTGCATCATCAGGAAATGGTGTTCATTCCCTAAATGCCTGCCTGTATAGTAATGGGCTGGATAAGGGAAAACAAATTGAGACCAAATCCAAGCAAGACAGAGGTGCTCATTGTAGGGGTTCAGAATATGAGGGATGAGTTAGATCTCCCTGTGCTGGATGGGGTTACATTCCCCCGGAAGAAGCAGGTGCACAGCTTGGGAGTGCTCCTGGACCCAGGCCTCACTCTGGTATCTCAGGTGGAGGCTATGGCCAGGAGCTTTCTATAAGCTTTGGCTGATTTGACAGCTGCATCCATTCTTTGAGGACGATGACCTCAAAACAGTGGTCCACCAGCTGGGGTTTTAAATTGTTCAGATTCTTTAATTGCTGTTTTTTAATGTTTTAATGTTTAATTGTTGTTTTACACTGTTTTATAAATTCTGTTTTAATTAACTGATTTTAATGGTTTTGTTTTAATTCTAAACCGCCCTGAGCCATTTTGGAAGGGCAGTATAAACAATGAATGAATGAATAATTAACTTATTACTCTGACAGTAGCCGATCTCTAGACTAGCGCTGCGCTGGTGCAGCAGTGGCTGAAATCCAGATGGATGCTGCACCATCATTGAAAATAGGTCCCTGAGGGTCATGCAACCCACAGAGCCATACAGTGGGCTTCTGAGGGAAGGGGAGATTGGCAAAATCCACCCCTCACATAACTATGCAGCATTAGTCTGGATGTCAGCCACTGTTGTACCAGCGCAGCACTAGACTGGATGGCAACCAATATGATTAAATAAACTGTTTTGTGTGACTGATGCTTTACCCATTTTAGAAATATAATTTTCAATTTTAAGTGGCAAATGTGCTTTTCATGTTTTTAAATGGAGATAGATATCAAAATGCTTTCATTTTACAGTTCAAAGAATTGAGAAACAGATCGTTAGCTATATATATGGCATGTAGTCTGCTCAGATGTAAATTCCATTACATTTATCAGAACTTAGTCCCATATAAGTGTGCATAAGATTATAGTCTAAAGTTCCTCATTTTGTAAGATGGTGATGATAATTTTGACTAGTTTTTGCATTGGATTTTGTGATCATTATATAGAAGCTTTTATATAAATTCAGAGTTATAATTTTTAATATATTGTTTTACACAAAAATACATATGTTGGAAGAAAGAGTACATGTAATCCACTGAGTGAACCCTTCTGTTTTTGTTTTTTTGTTTTCCCTGCAGGATCATTCATGTTGGTTAATGCTTCTGGAAGGTTTGGACAAAAAGCCCATCTTTTACTACCACAACTTAAAGAAAATGATACTCATTGCATCGATTTCAATTTTTATGTTTCCAGCAAGAGTGGGTCAAATCCTGGCATGTTAAATGTTTATGTGAAAGTCAATAATGGTCAACTTGGTAGTCCAGTGTGGAATATATCTGGAGCTCCTACAGGAACCTGGAACAGGGTGGAATTGGCAATTAGCACTTTTTGGCCAAACTTCTATCAGGTATAGCTTGTTTATTGTTTACTTATATGAAGTAGTTTGAATCTGAAATTTGATATACTTAGACTTTCAAAAAGCTTTCAACAAGGTTCCTCATCAAAGACTCTTGAGAAAACTTAGCATTCATGGGATAAGGGTACAGGTTCATGTGTGGATTGGTAACTGGTTGAAGGACAGGTACCAGAGGGTAGGAATAGATGGACAGTTCTCTAAATGGAGGGAAGTAAGAAGTGGGCTCCCCCACAGATTGGTACTGGGACCAGTGCTCTTTAACTTGTTCATAAATGATCTAGAAGTTGGGTTAAGCAGCGAGGTGGCTAGATTTGCAGATGATACCAAACTATTTAGGGTAGTAAAATCTAACAGAGATTGCAAGGAGCTCCAAAACGAGCTCTCCAAATTGGGGGAATGGGCAAAAAGATGGCAAATGTCGTTCACTATTAACAAGTGTAAAGTGATGCACAGTGGGACCAACCCCCCCCCCACTTCACATATACACTGATGGGGGTCTGAGCTGTTAGTGACTGACCAGGAGAGGGATCTTGGTATCATGGTGGACAGCTCATTGAAAGTGTCGACTCAATGTGTGGCAACTGTGAAAAAGGCCAATTCCATGCTTGGAATCATCAGGAAGGGTTTTTTTTGGGGGGGGGGCATTAGTATTATAATGCCCTTATACAAAACTGTGGTTCTGCCACTTTGGAGTACTGCATGCAGTTCTGGTCACCATATCTTAAGAAGGACATTGTAGAACTGGAAAGGGTGCCAAAGAGGGCGACCAAGATAATCAGATGCCTAGAGCACCTTCCTTATGAGGCAAGGCTACAACACTTGGGACTTTTCAGTTTGGAAAAAAGGCAACTGAGGAGACACATGGTAGGGGTCTGTAAAATCATGCATGGTGTGGAGGACATTGACAGAGATAAATATTTCTCCCTCTCGCATAACTCTAGAACCAGGAATCATCCCATGAAACTGATTGCCAGGACCCTTAGTACCGACAAAAGGAAGTGCTTTTTCACATAACGTATAATCAACCTATGGAATTCTCTGCCACAAGATGTGGTGACAGCCAACAGCCTGGATGGCTTTAAGAGGAGTTTAGATAAATTCATCGAGGACAGGTCTATCAGTGGCTACTAGTGTGAGGGCTATTGGCCACTTTCAGCCTCAGAGGCAAGATGCCTCTAAAGACCAGTTGCAGGGGAGGAGCAGTAGGAGAGAGAGCATGCCCTCAGCTCTTGCCTGTGGGATTCCCAAGGACATCTGGTGGGCCACTCTGTGAAACAGAATATTGGACTAGATGGCCCTTGGGCCTGATTCAGCAGGGCTTTTCTTATGTTCTTATTGTATCTAGCACTGCTTGCACTGCTAATAAGGCAGTATTACTAGAACCACTTGGGCCATTTATTACATTGATCAGTTTGTTTTCTTTAGTATACACAGGTCTCCGTAGATTGGGACCAGTGTTGCTTCTAAGCCATGAGCATGTGCACCTACTCACAAGTTTTTGGATGCCTGCTCAGTTAATTTTAGATCCCTCTCAGGTTGAATCAGGAAAGCCCCATTCTGAATGCACATGCACACACACTGCCTTGATACTGCTGCCCAGAACAGAACTCATTCCGCACACAGATGGAAAAAATTAGAGAGAACACTGATTGGGACAAAGATAAGACTGAGATCCAGACAGGCATAGCAAAAGTAGCATGTTGCAGGAGGTCAGTACTAGATCTCTGAGCATCAAACCCCATGTGATGCTAAACAGAATGTTAGGGCTGCTGTTTAAAAAAAAATTGCAATACAGGTGCTGGGGCATCAGTTAGGCTGGGGATCATAATATCAAGGAATTGGTTGTTTAACTCCTTCCCTATGTGCTGTGGTCCTGATATAAATCACCTCATAAAACCTGCAATTAGCCCTGGGTGGGAAACTTCCACAGACCTCAGATCCGAAACAGGTAAACAAAGGTTTGGTTCGCTGTAACTAGAAAAGAAAAGATGAAGAATCCATGGTGGAAGCAGTGGTGGATTAATGGAGAGGCAGAGTAGGCATTTGCCTATGGCGGCAACATTTGAGGAGCAGCAAATTATGCCGCCCCTCTCTGTGGGCAGCAGCGGCTGCAGCAAAGGTGGAGTGGGCGAGGAGAAAGTCCCCCCACCCCCTTTTACCTTATTACCAAAAAAGGGTCAAACCTTTTTTGTTTAAGATAAAAGGTAGGCAAAAGCTTAGTACACCCCTAGGTGGAACCAACTCCAGCTTGTAAGGTGGCATGGCTAGTAGGAACAGGCTTTGTCCACTGAGCAGCAGTAGGTTAATGAGGCCTAAGATCTGTGCTTGCAAGCATCACAAAGTAGCAATGATAGAGGCAGGAGACCTGCAAATATGTGGCTGCTGACAATCTGGGAGTGCCCAGTGAAGCTGCTGCCATTGG
Organism: Hemicordylus capensis; assembly: GCF_027244095.1. NCBI lineage: Eukaryota > Metazoa > Chordata > Lepidosauria > Squamata > Cordylidae > Hemicordylus > Hemicordylus capensis. The sequence continues at coordinate 239,817,056 of NC_069660.1, read as the reverse complement.
CATCCTGCAGTTGGCATTGCAGGATAGTCAGCTGCTGTACACCTGCATAATCTAGATGCCCCTGCACGTCTAGGGACGTGGAGGCTCCCCCTCATGCTTCTCTTAGCATTCAGCAGAGGCAGCTGACTTTCTCTCCTCTGCAAGGTGCCACTGGTTGTGACTGTTACTTCAGAATTACAGAAGCAATTTCACAAGAAATTGCTCAGTCTTTCTTTCATCACTACTAAATGGATTAGATCCCCACCAGATTAATGTTGTACTTACTGTGCAGTTACAGAAGTTGGGCAGTATACAGAATACTGATCAATATAGAAAAGCTATTGCATTATCCTGAATTTCAAAGAAATAATGTTAGTATGAAAAAAAGGACTGAAAAGAGATGCTTTCTGCATTAGAAAGTATAGGCAAGTAACTCCCACTACTGCTTATTGAATTGAAGTGAGACTGTTTAGTGCCATGTAAATCACTCTTCTGTAGACATTTTGCTGTATTATGCTTCTAAATTTAGAGTTTCTACTGAAATGCTTCTCAGTATACATGGCCTTTTGTGCATAGTTATTGTTTTCTTTCAGGATATTTCTTAAAGCTAATAATTATTTCTCTAGGCCATACCCTGTAAGAAGCAATATGGCACTCACCTGCATAAGCAAAAATTGTTTATAGATTAATTGCTGTTCATTAAATCTAAATTTTCAAGTTGTCTAGCCTGAAGCTGAATCCCTTAACTAATACTCCCCCCCCCACTTTTTAAAAGAACTAATGCTTATTCTAATTGTTCCCACTTGAAGCATGCCTATTAGTTAGAGCTGCTTCACTGAACAAGACTTGTCTTTCCATAAGAAACAAATGCAGAGGTGTGTGTGGGGTTTGCTTGTTTAAAGTAGATATCTGCCACTTGCTGCTATTCTCACAGCAGAACAGTTGTTTTCATTTCAAAGGATTATTTTATGGTGTGATTCCAGTTTACACTTAAAAAATAAACTTCAATTCCTGCAGCAGAATCAGTTACGCAGCTCCACAGGTTATGCAGGGCCCCTACTGAGTTCAGTATGCTCAATATCTTGTATTCTTAGCCCCATATACCTGCATGCAGGCAGTTTGGCATAGCTCTGAAATAAACTTCAGACGCCCTCTTCCTAAATCATTACTTTCTAGTTTATGTGGAGCGAAAACAGCCTGTTGAAAAGTAAACACATAAATAAACCCTCTCCTTTATCGGAAAATCCAAGCCTAAAACCAAATAAATGGAGGGCTTTGTGTGTGTTTGTGCCTGTCTGTCTTATTTTGCAGTCATGCAATTTTTCAGTGATATGTTAAGGATGGAGGCTGGTGAACAATTTTGTATTTGGAATTGAATAACAGGTGATGGCATATCTTTTGTAATCTCAATTTTATGTTATTCTAGTAAATTTCTAAACCTCACTTAACACTAGTTAGCCTTAACCTTTCCAAATCTGACATCTATTTCTGTAAATGAGGTACTTGGGATCTAGATCAAGTAGGACCTAGATCAATTAGAATAAGCATTAGTTCTTTTTGGGGGGGGAGGGGGGGGAGAATAAATATTAGTTAAGGGATTCGGCCTCTGGCTGGATACCTAAACTTGTTACTTCATTCATTCATAGACCTGGTTTTTATACACTTGTTTCATATTGGTGAATTTAGTTCAAATCTTTATCTTGGAGCTTATGCTTCCATGTGCAGGGAAATATGCCGTATATCAGTATATGCTACCCCAGGACGTCAAGCACATGCTTTCAGTTAGCAACTTATTTGTGCATAGTACACAATGTATGGAATTCTTTCAGAAAGATAGTGTCTCTAACATGCACTCTAATCCAGGCTAGGGAGGCCCAGCCTGGGTTAGGCTGCGTGTAAGAACCTTTGGGATCCGGCCTGATCCCAATGCGGCAGAGCCATTTGGCCCTGCTTTTAGCTCGGATTAGTCTCTAGCGAGCCCTTAACCCCGGCTCCAGGATTGTGTTTGCTGGGGCTGCATTCAACCCCAGCGTACACAGAGATGGGTGACTAGAGTGCCTGTCTCCTGGAAGAATCCCTCCGTTCACAGTGCATGTTGTGCAGTGCATTGTGAGATTTCCAGAGGCTGGAATACATTGTCCTGGCTTCTGGAGCTCTGCGCTGTGCCACACTGCATGTGTGGTGTCGTGGTTAGAGTGCCGGGGAGACCCGAGTTCAAATCCCCATTCAGCCATGATACTTGCTGGGTGACTCTGGGCCAGTCACTTCTCTCTCAGCCTCTCTCTAAGTACTTCACAGGGTTGTTGTGAGGAGAAACCTAAGTATGTAGTACACCGCTCTGGGCTCCTTGGAGGAAGAGCGGGATATCAATGTAAAAATTTTTTAAAAAAATAGCATGGATAATCTGGGAGCTTGTTCTGAACTTGCAGCAACATTTCAGGTTTCTCCTGTGGGGAAGGTGAGTTGGACCAGCCTCCCCACTGCCCACCCGATTGTGTGAATGGCTGATCAGTCCCTTTAACTGGATCCCATCTTAAAAATAGCAAGCCCCTAGATATATGTACATGACCAACAGATACTTGACTTAAGCTGTATCAGTGCAATTTTGTCATCACTACTAAATACTGACAGAGTCAGAGAACAAAAAATAGAGCACAATATTGGCTCCAACCCACAAGCGATTTACTATGGAGCAGTAGAAGTCCTTGTGAAATAAATGGTTTCAGGATCGTAGGCCTTGAAAAATAACCTGGTACAAACAACTTCATTACTGTGTGAGCCCAATTTTCAGTCTTGTCCACCTTAAATAACTTTCATGTGGGTGTTATAGTTGACATTAACCTCATAAATTCTTATTTATGAGACTAAGCACAAATCTAAAAGTGAAATGCATACAAAAATGTAGTCATGTAGGAGTGCTATGCAGAGAGGGATGCAAGAAAAATGATCCAGAGTGGTAGTGAACTGTGTTGTTTGATGGGGTTATTTTCTTGCACTTTCACATAATGATATTAAGTAACCATATTGATATTGCCAAATTCTGTTTCTTTTCAAGTAAGTTTTGTGAATTAGTTTATGATTAGGTACAATTCACCTTTGCACTACAAGGATTGTAATTGCATAGCAAAAACAAAGGCAGGGATTTACTTAGTGAGGTCATTTATTGAAAGCAAATCTATTTATTCCCTTTGTTCTATGGAACTGACAAGTTATCTCTGCCAGCACATTTTCAGAAGTAAGCATTTAGGGTGGCAAGCAAGCCCCCCCTCTTTGTTCTCATAGAGAAGGGGGAAGTGGTAGGAATGAAAAGCTAATTTTGCTCTTCACTGAAGCAGGGAGGATCAGGGACAGTGCAATGTTAAACCACTTCCCTATTTCCTGTTTGGCAGGCATCTGAGGGATAGTCTGATGTAAAACATCTCTCAGGCAGACATCCAGCACAGCTATTAATGAGCAAATGAAATGTGTGTTTTTAACCAGTTGTTTCCTGACTGATAAGGCAGCAAAATAATTTCCAACAATTCAAAAGGCTATCATGTTTGCTACAGCTTGCTGCACAAGAATGTTACTTTATTTTGACTAATACACTTCATGTGTTGCCTTCAAGATACTGTGTAGCTATGATGAAATGCAAAGTTTAGAGCTTAGAATGAAAATGTTAACATATTATAGACCTGGCAAATAATCATGTGGAAAATGACCGAAAAGCTGGATGTGACTTGTACAGAAGCAAATTAACAACAAGCATTATGCTTCTTAAAAAAAATAAAAAATCTTAACTAAGACTATTTCTCCTCTTTCAAAATCCTACTTAACTCAGTGCACACAGAGCTTAATTTTAGTGTTGCTGCTTTAAATAGTGAAAAAAATACATTATCAGTCAACTTGCACACGTCTATCAGAGGCTGTATATTCTGGACCATAAAATCTTGTATGTTGACTTGGGAGACTTGGATTCCACTCAGCAGAAGCTGGAAGTAAACTAGGTTTTTAAAAAGAGAGTTAAAAGTGATATAATATTACTGTATTGCGTCCTGGTGTACAGATCCATTTCCTTTATCTCGCTGTTACCTCTGGTCAAAACAGATTTTGCCAGCTTTTGAAGCCATGCAAAATAATTGCTTGACTAGATATGATATAGCAATAAGAGTGGCCGCATGGATAAAGATACTTCTTCAGTTCTTCAATGTACCAACTTGATTAAAGTCAAGAGTAAAATATATAATCAGTTACTGACCAAGGCAACCACAATAAATAGTTTTCCTATCACACATGAGCCTTCTTCTTCTTCTTCTTCTTCTTCTTCTTCTTCTTCTTCTTCTTCTTGTGCTTACTTAGTATTTAGCTTAATAAATCCTTCTATGAATAACATGTGACTTTCTTGATAAAACTCTGCAAGCAAACTGTCACATCTGAGTCAACTTTAACATAAGAACAGCCCTGCTGGATCAGGCCCAAGGCCCATCTAGTCCAGCATCCTGTTTCACACAGTGGCCCACTAGATGCCACTGGAAGCCACAGGCAGGAGTTGAGGGTATGCCCGCTCTCCTGCTGTTATTCCCCTGCAACTGGTACTCAGAGGGATCCTGCCTTTGAGTCTGGAGGTGGCCTATAGCCTTCCAACTAGTAGCTGAAGATAGACCTCTCCTCCATGAAGTTATCCAAACCCCTTTTAAAACCATCCAGGTTGTTGGCTGTCACCACATATTGGGGCTATTCTCACGAGCATAAAAAATTGGGCTAGGAGAGCTTAGCTTAATTTTTGTTGCTCGTGTAAACCACTGGGCTCGCAGGTGAGCCTGGTGGCTTACAAGCGGCTAGCCTGCTTTTGTAGCCCTCCCATAAGCCCAGGTTTGCGGAGCGTGCACTCCGCAAACCCGGGCTTCCCGATAGCACTTAGCAATAGCAATAGCACTTACATTTATATACCGCTCTATAGCCGGAGCTCTCTAAGCGGTTTACAATGATTTAGCATATTGCCCCCAACATTCTGGGTACTCATTTTACCGACCTCGGAAGGATGGAAGGCTGAGTCAACCTTGAGCCCCTGGTCAGGATCGAACTTGTAAACTTCTGGTTACAGGGCGGCAGTTTTACCACTGCGCCACCAGGGGCTCTTGGTGGCGATAGTGAGTAGCTGCGGCGTAGCTCTGCGCCATGGCTACTCGTGAGTAGCCCCCCGGAGGGGAGGTGAAAAGCCGGCTCCTGGGGTCTCCCCAGTATGCCCTGCGCCCTCGCACAGGGCATACTGGAGCTTCTGGGGGCCACGCGGCCCCTGAGCTCCCCAGCCAGCTCCGTCATGGAGCTGGCAATCTGTAGGCAACCGATCTGGCCTCCCAGGGCTCCCTCCCTTCCTGCGCACCCTCCAAAACTGGGTCTCACTGATTGTGAGACCTGGCTCATTGTGGTAGAGAATTCCACAAGTTGATTATGCATTGTGTAAAAATGTACTTCCATTTGTTGGTCCTAGATTTCCTAGCAATCCATTTCATGGGATGACCCTTGGTTCTGGTGTTATGTGAGAGGGAGAAGAATTTATCTCTATCCACTTCTTCCACACCATGCATGATTTTATAGACTTCTATCATGTCTCCCCACAGTCATCTTTTTTCTAAACTAAGTAGCCCCATGTGTTATAGCCTTATCTCATAAGAAAGGTGCTCTAGTCCCCTGATCAATTGTCTTTCTTTTACTGTCAGGTCAGTATTATTAAAGCGAGATTGAAATCAGTCCAGAAAATCAGTATCATCCAAGAGAACAGGGATCTAGCCCAACTTTAATGCTTTACAAAACATTTGAGACTGGTTGGTAATTCTTTGAAATGGAAGGATCCAGGAAAAGCTTTTTCAGGTGTTGCCTCAGTAAGAAGACCAGGAACAATGCATTGCTTCCCTGAAGAAAGCATTGCAATAAGCTCGATGCCCTTAGCCAGTCTTGTTCAGTTAAACTAAAGCCAATCAGGAAGGGGAAAGGTCCAAGCAAGTAGTTGGTCAGACCACTCCAAAGTCCTTGTCCACATCCTCAGGCCACAAGCTGAATCTTGTGCACCAAAAGGGGCCAAGTGCACCAAAATACAGTCAGTTGTCAAACCCTTGCTAACTTGGCAAAGAGGCACCTTTTAACATGGTGATTCTCTTTATTTAGCAGGGGGAGAGTAACTGGCCCTATCCACCCCCAGCACAGTACCTCCAGTGACTGTTGCTGGTGTCTATCTGATGTTTCTTTTTAGATTGTGAGCCCTTTGGGGACAATGATCCATCTTATTTATTTATTATTTCTCTGTGTATACTGCCCTGAGCCATTTTTAGAAGGGCGGTATAGAAATCGAATGAATAAATAAATAAAATAAATAAAGGTTAATCAAATGTTACAGAGTTTGCCTGCAAAGTGTTTAGCGCCAAAAAGAACACCCCCCAAACCAAAAAAACAAACAGCGGGTCACTTTGAGTTACTCACTTGTCCACAGTATTCATGGAAGGACTTGTTAAACTACCTACTAAGTGATCATGCTGCTTTAAACAAACAAAACAAAACTCAAAAGTGGTCAAAAAGCAACTGTCTATGGCTGCCTTGGCTGAAAACAGATTATAAGGGAGTCAACATGATCGTTAAGAGCTGTGTGTGTTCCTAACTTTCAGGCATCTGTTAGCAAACTAGGTAGGAGGAGGGGGGAGTGATCCTCTGTGAGATGGGAGCTGGGTAGGACAGCAGTCTTACCCAGGATTTTAAATGGGTAAGAGGAAAAGCCATACAATCCAGCTCTTCTCTCGCAGACTATCACTAATCTTACCTAGTAGTTTGCTAAAACACAATTGAAAAACAAGCTCACATACAGCTCCCAAAGCAGGGCAGAACACTTGTCCTACTCTCTTAATGATAGTGTGAAGTGCCTTAATATCTTTCCCAGAGCTGAAGCTGGTATCATAGAGGTATCCACGGAGTGCATACCTTTCTCACTCTCTTATCTGGTCAAACAGTTGTTTTGCATGGCTTAAAACCTGTAAAACTGATTCTGAGCAGAGGTGACAGTGAGACAAAGGAAATGACCTGGATAGCCCTTTGTTTTAATTGCTATCCAGGTTCTGGTCTGGTCTGGGTTCTGGTCCAGTATGGCTTTGCTATGAACTAATAGGGCCATCCTTTGGTAGGGCAAATATGGGCAGCCACCTCAAGCCCTGCACCATCCCAAGTGCCGCGCCTCGCTCCTCCCCTGAAATGGCTGCTTCCCCATCTCTTCCCCATCATACAGCTCTGCCTTACCTTCTAGACAGCTGTGACAGGGTGTTAAAATCCAGAGCAGCAGCAGCTGGTGAGAGAGCCCTCCCTTGATAGCCCGGTGAGCGTGTGCACGGCTGAGGGACTGACTGGTTAGCATCCCTTGTCTCACTCTCCCAGCCTGGCTTGCATCCAGTTTGCTATATGGAGCGATTGGTTTCTCTCTTGCAAGCCCTCCCTCTGGCAAACTGGCTACAAGCAAGGCTGGAAGAGCCTGACGAAGGGGCACAGACAGTGAAAGAGGCAGAATGGCCCCACTCCTAATGCTGGCATTAGGCTGAGGGGCACGACTTGGGCGCTGCACACATGCAAATTTACCTTGGGCCCCACTTGCCCCGCGGGACACCCTTGGAATCCAACTGGGACGCCTTGCTCTGTGTCCTTCCTTCTAAACACACTGTGCAGCTGCCACTGCAACTTTTGCAGCAACTGGCTGGCTTCTCCCAGCATCTCTCTCTACTCTCCTCAAGGGTATGCAGAGAGATGGATGCTGCTGTACTTCTCTCAACTTCCTCTTTTGTGAAAATGGAAAGAGACACTGGAGAAGCAAACCAGTTGCTGCAGTGCTGGCAGAGACTATGCAAAGGGTATCCAGGGAGCAAAGAAAAGAAACGCCCCATCTGGAGGGGCAGTAGGATAGGCAAGCAACTTGGTGTGTGAGCTTGTGTGTCTCTCTGAGCTCACCCTCGCCTGGGCAGGAACATTTAAATGTGCCATCTCATGCTGCTGTGTCACAGTCACTGGCCAATGTGCCAGTTCTATTCAGCCCCAGCGGAGTAGGAAGCAACCAGGAAGGAGATCATTCCCTTCCCCATTCAGAATGTAAGCCATGCATGGAAACAACCAAAATCTCCTCTCTCTCGAATTTTCACTCTTTGTCCAGGAGCTGGTATCTTGTCCATTACAAAGCCTCCCCTGGACACAAGAAACTTTTGCTTCTGTGAATGTCACTGGCTGACATCCAAACTAGCACTGCACTGGCTGATAGCCCGACTGATGCTGCAGCATTGCACAAGGGGGAAGTAAGCAAGTTTCAGCAATCTTCCCTTCCATTGGGTTTGGAGAAAGACATAAAAGCATCAGTCTCCAATCTTCCCTTGCATGGCGCAGTGTTAGTCAGGATGTCAGCCACTGTTGCATCAGAGCAGTTCTAGTCTGGGTATCAGCTGCTATGATAGGCACACTTACTTGGAAGTAAATCCGCTAAACTCCATGACATATATTTGTATATATATTATTTATATATGTGTGTAAATTATTGTTGATTAGTGAGACTTAAACAGGGTACAGTCTTGTGTGCAAGATTAAGAACCAAATTTAAGGTTAAAAAAAAAGTTGCAAACAGCAACCATTATACAAACACACTTTGCTATAAACAGTTAGTTCTTCCCACCTCTGGTGGTCTCTTCTTTCCAGAGTCCCACAAAGCTCTCTCACAACTTCACTCAGGCCCAACACTTGTAGCACTGTTATCTACTGCTCAGGGTCTGTAACAAGAACTGTCTCATGAGGTCAGTCTCTATCTTTTCACCTGCTGCCCCTTCTCCTTATCTTCTGCTTCTTCTGAAGCCTTTTTTCATTCTTCTCTTGATGGATCTTTTCCAGTTCTCTTTCCCAGTAGCTCTTTTCTCTTCCAGCTTCTCTCACTCATCCAGCTAGGTAACCTGCCCCTTCACTTCCTACTGTGAGGTATTTCATTTTGAGCTCCATCAAGTTAACTAGCAGGGTTGGATTGGCTGCTGTTGAGATGATGTCTATCTGGCGTTATCCTCAAGGTTGAGGCTGCCTGGGACGTATCCAAAAGTTCTTTCTTGCCAATCCAGCTCTGCTCCAAACTCCATCACAAACATTGCATAGCTGTCACTATAGCTACCATACCTTTCTAATAACATTGGAGCAGCTGAATAAAGTAAAAGCCAGAATGTCTTGCCAGTATGTATGTATCATTTATGTTATGTTACTCAACAGTAAGTTCAAACTTACTCATTTTCATTACCTGCATCCCTGTGGGCAAATAGCAGTTGTAAGGAGGATTTTGATCAGGAAAGTGGCCTGTGGAAAATGGTTGTAATGTTCTCCCCTCATTTTCTGGGAGGAAAAAATGGCAGCCCCCAAATAAAATGCAGGATAAATGATGCAAAATCAATATAACATGTGAAAAAAATCCATGTGTTCATGTTTTTCATGTTTTACACTTTCTAAATTGACATAAACCTAGAACACATGTGAACAGGATGGAATGATGGTTAAATCCACTTGCACTCTAGTCGTCTAGGCAGATAACTAGAGTGCAAGGGGAGAAAGACTTATCTCAAATCTGACGGATTATTACATAGAGCACATATGAAGATCTATGCTCAGCAAAGAAGCGATTCTTTTCTGCCCGTATCGTGTCCGCAAGTTCACTTCCAGTGGAGTTGTTCAGGGTTGTGAAGGGTCTAGTGTGCGCCCCTTCCCCCTTGAACCAGTACTTGGAACCAACAATTACTCACTGAGGCATTTTTAATGAGTTTTTTTTTTTTTTTTACAAAATCTCTCGTATTCAGGTCAACTGGGATTCAGACTCCACAATTGTTACAGTGTCAGATGCCGAGCTGTCCAGCAGCTCCTCTTATGTGATGACTCTGGATCAGTTTCGGTTTTTTGACACCTGAGGATATGGACAGGTTCCTTGGTATGGTGTGGCCTACCACCTGTTCCCTTGATCCTTTTCCGACATAGCTTATACTATCTGGCAGGGAGGCTGTTGTAGAGGGCCTGGTTGCGATTATAAATGCATCTCTGAGGGAGGGCAGGATGTCTCCCCATTCTGGAGAAGGATACTATATTGACCATAGTATCCTTCTGGAATGTCTGAGGGGGTTGGGGCTGGGAGGCACTGCTTTGCAGTGGTTCTGCTCCTACCTCACAGGCAGATTCCAGATGGTGTCTCTTGGAGACTGTTGTTCCTCAAAATCTGAACTTTCATATGGTGTCCCTCAGGGCTCCATACTGTGTCTGATGTTGTTTAACATCTACAATAAACCACTGGGAGAGATCATCAGTAGATTTGGTGCGGGATGTTACCAATATGCTGATGACACCCAAATCAATTTCTCCATGTCAACATCATCGGGAGAAGACATAACCTCTCTAAATACCTTCCTGGAGGCAGTAATAGGCTGGATTAGGGATAACAAACGGAGACTGAATCCAGATAAGATGGAGTCAGAACTTGGGAGTTATTGTGCCGGATCAGAACTTGGAAGACAATTTTGAACTGCTGGTTCTGAATGGGGTCACGCTCCCCCGGAAGGAACAGGTATGCAGTCTGGGTGTGCTCCTGAATCCAAACCTCTCCTTTGTGTCCCAGGTTGAGGCGGTTGCCAGAGGTGCTTTTTATCAGCTTTGGCTGATACGCCAGCTGCGTCCATTTCTTGAAATGAACAACCTCAAAATGGTGGTACATATGCTGTTAACCACTAGGCTGGATTACTGCAATGCGCTCTATGTGAGGCTGCCTTTGTACGTAGTCTGGAAACTGCAGTTGGTCCAGAATGTGATGGCCAGGTTGGTCTCTGGATCATCTCGGAGAGACCATATTACTCCTGTGATGAAAGAACTACACTGGCTGCCAATATGTTTCCAGGCAAAATACAAAGTGCTTGTTATTACCGATAAAGCTCTAAACAGCTTAGGCCCCGGGGTACTTAAAAGAACTTAAAAGAACAATCTTCTCCATGAGCCTCACCACCTGTTAAGATCATCTGGAGAGGTTCATCTGTGGTTGCTGCCAACTTGTTTGGTGGCTACCCAGGAGAGGGCCTTCTCCGTTGCTGCCCCTCGACTTTGGAATGCCCTCCCTGTTGAAATAAGAGCCTCCCCATCTCTGGAAACTTTAAAAAAGGCACTGAAGACATATTTATTCACCCAGTCGTTTAATTTAGATTAATGGTTTTAATATTGTAATGTTGGGTTTTAAAATGATTTTTATATTAGTGATTTTAATGTTTTAAATGATTTTAATTATTTAAATGATTGGATGTTTAACTGTAAACCGCCCAGAGATGCAGGTTGTGGGCAGTATTAAACAATGCTAAATAAATAAAATAAAATAAAATAACTTGGGATGTTTTAACTAACATACTTCCTTGGGAGTAAACCTCTTTGAAAACAGTGGGGCTTACTGCCAAGTAAACATACATAGGACTGCACTGTTAGAGATATTTGAAGCCTCTTCTGCTGATGTCCCAGTGGGCAGTATGGTGTTTTTTTTTACAGTATTTTCCTCACATCACTTTAAGGCTACAAGATCCTCTCTATTCCTATGCTAAACCTATTGGTAAAGTACCATTTTTTGATGTAATTGCTTTCCAGTTATTCTACTTATCCTGCCATTTATGTAGTTATGCTGGTAATCTCAAACTCTTTCTAAACTATTAGTGGGAACTAAAAGGGGATCATCACCTTACTGTATTGTAGGAATTTCCCTTTTATTTTTAGGGAATAGCTCTGAAAAACTTAATAAGTGAAATTTATTGAAGAAAGAAAGGCTTATATTTCAAAATCCGCATGCTAGTCACCTCATGCTAGTCACCTCAGTTGGCTACTAACTTTCATCACCTCTGGTTTTTATTTATAAGTCTCCCAAAATATTCTCAGTGCTTCTGTTACACAGTTGTTATAGCACAGCAATACTGAACTTTCACCCTTGATTTTCTTACACACTTGAGAAGTTAAATTAAGTTGAAAGAGAGTGGTAAAATCAGGATCTCAGTTCCATTGCTTTCACCTCAGTATAAATGATCATGTAGTGGAATTATCTCTGGTGGATAGAGTTTGAGGTTCCATGGAGATACATGATAAGTAATATATGAGTATTTAACCCTGTTCAGATGTTAGTAAAACTGTAGACTCTGTATTCAGCTACAGTGCCCATGGGAGTGTACCAGGAAGCTCTTCTTCTGCATTAACATGACCCCCAGCAACCTGGTTTTCTTAGATACAGAATTTGTCTTTAGAGAGACAGAGAGCCCATGATTGCTTGTATATGCTGGGCACACAGTATTCTCAAACACTGTGTACATGAGTGGGGGAGGGGGTTGCTGGTGTACTTCCATGAGTTCTGTACCCGGGTACAGCATCCATGGTTTTACTAGTGTCTGAATAGGTCTTTTGTGGTTTTGTTTCCTGAAGCAAAAATCACATGCAGTAACAAATAAGCATCTCAAACATCATAGCAGCTTTTGGAAATGATCCACTTTTGTGGATATTTGCAACTTTACTTTTTGGTGAGGAAGAAATGTCTACAGAATAATAGGGAAACTTTTTGACATCTGAATGAGCTACAAGTATGTTTCTGAAACTGATGCTGAGCCAAAGCTATTGGACAGAAAACTACTGAAATTTGTGCTGAGTCAAACCATGATCTTTATGGACATGTTCATTAGTAGTGAACGACACTCAGCACACCCACACACATTTTTGTAGTTGCTTCAAAAGCTTTCACCCATGCAAAGATCAGTGCTCTTCCACTCAGTTGTCTTTACTTTCAGAGATATATAATTACAGGTGAAACTCGAAAAATTAGAATATCGTGCAAAAGTTCATTAATTTCAGTAATGCAAATTAAAAGGTGAAACTGATATATGAGATAGACGCATTACATGCAAAGCGAGATAAGTCAAGCCTTAATTTGTTATAATTGTGATGATCATGGCGTACGCCATGATCATCACAATTATAACAAATTAAGGCTTGACTTATCTCGCTTTGCATGTAATGCGTCTATCTCATATATCAGTTTCACCTTTTAATTTGCATTACTGAAATTAGTGAACTTTTGCACGATACTCTAATTTTTCGAGTTTCACCTGTATAGTCGAATCTGATTGGCTATATAGAAATGTGATATCATACTGTTAACTACATAAGAAGTATTAACTATGTGAGTTATACGGTAAGAGAAAAGTAGCATTAAGCAGAAAAACAGTGTCAACCAACAGGATAGCAAACAGGGTTTTCCCCACAAAGAAATTTTCAGGAACATAATGAGGTCATTCACATGACCAAAATCCCTGGTAGCTAGGGGAAAAGGCAGGAGTGTATGGCAATGCTGCAGTTCCCGGCTTCCTGGCCAGTCTTTAAGTGGCACTCTGTGGCTTTAAGGAAGCCGGGCTGCTGAGAATTGCAGCACAAAGCCTCAATCACACACACGGTTGGGACTGCCAAGGTAAGATGGGCTTTGCCCATTTATTCTAGGTAAAAGGATAGAATAAATAGCAGGGTTGCCCTGCCCTGGAGCAGCAGGGTAGGAGCAAGTCCTGAAGTGTGTGACTCTGTTGGTCCTTTTGGATCTCTCGGCGGCTTTCAATACTATTGACCATAATATCCTTCTGGAACATCTGTGGGTGTTGGGGTGGGGCACCATTTTATAGTGGTTCTGCTCCTACCTTTCGGACAGATTCCAGATAGTGTCGATTGGATACTGTTGCTCTTCGAAATCTAAGCTTTAAGTATGGTGTCCCTCAAGGCTCCATACTCTCTCCAATTCTCTTTAACATCTACATGAAACCACTGGGAGAGATCATCAGGGGATTTGGAGCGGGGTGTTATCAGTATGCTGATAACACCCAGATCTACTTCTCCATGTCAACTTCTTCAGGAGTTGGCATAACTTCCCTAAATGCCTGTGTGGAAGCAGTAATGGGCTGGATAAGGGAGAATAAACTCAGACTGAATCCAGATAAGACAGAGGTACTTATTGTGCAGGGTCAGAACTCTAGAGACTATTTTGATCTCCCTGTTCTAGATGCAGGGGCGTAGCTATAATTGAGCGAAAGGGTTCAAAGAACACAGGCCCCCAGCTCCTGAGGGCCCTCCAGCTCCATCCCTCCCTATTTTCTCCATTGTCTCCCTCAATCTGAGGGGCCGCCAGAGAGAGGGATGAACATGGGCCCCCTCTTTCCTAGCTATGCCCCTGTCTAGATGGGGTCACACCTCCCCAAAAGGAACAAGTTTGCAGTCTGCGAATACTTGTGGATCCACACCTCTCCCTGGTTTTCTCAGGTTGAGGTGGTGGCCAGGGGTGCTTTCTATCAGCTTCGGCTGATACGCCAGCTGCATCCATTTCTTGAGATGAATGACCTCAAAACAATGGTACATCTGTTGGTAACCTCCAGACTGGACTTCTGTAATGCGCTGTATGTGGGGCTGCCTTTGTACATAGTCCAGAAACTTCAGTTGGTACAGAACACGGTGGCCAGGTTGGTCTCTGGGTCATCTCGGAGAGACCATATCACTCCTTTGTTGATTATTACTGGCTGCCAATAGGTTTCCAGGCAAAATACAAAGTGCTTGTCATAACTTATAAAGCCCTAAATGGCTTCGGCCCTGGGTATCTAAGAGAACATCTTCTTCATTATGATTCCCACTGCCCATTGTGGTCGTCCGGAGAGGTCCATCTCCAGTTGCCGCCAGCTTGGCTGGTGGTCACACGGGGTTGGGCTTTCTCGGTTGCTACCCCGAGACTGTAGAATGCGCTCCCTACTGATATATGATCCTCCCCATCTCTGACAATTTTTAGAAAGCATTTGAAAACCCACCTCTTCACCCAAGCTTTTTTTGTTCTTTAAAATTTTAAGGTTTTAATTCATGGCTGATTTTTAAATTGTTAAATTGTTTTATTTTTGTACAAATTTTAACTTGTTTTATACTATTGTTAACTGCCCAGAGATGAAAGTTTGGGGCGGTATACAAATGTAATAAATAAGTAAATAAAATAAACTAAATAATTTCTGCTCAGAAATCAGAATGGAAGGCTATTTAGCTCAACCCTTGCTAAAATATGCTACAGCCTTTCCTTATGTAAGGCATAGGGTTGTTGCCATAATTCTGAGAGTATTTTTAAATCTTGCTGATGTAACCACGCCAACAGCCTTTTGATCATAGGGCAGAATGAGCTATATTCTTAATTACTGTCCTGATAATAAACAACACACACTTCCACAAGGAAGAGGGGCCATTTTCTCCAGTCCCTCCTGTAACTCTGAAAATGTGCTTCTCTGAACTGGAATACCCTCCAAAACAGGATGGTATGTGGCATGGGAAAAGGAAGCAGCAGGAATGGGCAATGAGGGAAATTACACCCACACACAAATTGAAGTGCTCTAAGTTCACAAAAAACAATTTAGGGTACAACTCCTGTCTTGTGTTTGTAGATTGTTATTGAGCAATTCCTCCAAGGAACTCAAATATGAAGTTGTAGTTGCTGTACCTTTTTACTCCTGAGAAAGTTCTTGAAAATTGCTTATTGTTTTGTCTTCTTCTTTGTTGAACTTTTATGTTTTTGCTTGCTTTTATGTCTTTCTCCAAATAGAAACATCTGCCTGATCACTTTTTCCCCCAGCTGTTTCAGATACAATCAGCATTTCAAATAAAATTTGTAGCACATTTCTAAAATAATTTCTGATTATTTGTATAAAATAATTTCTGATTATTTGTATAGATGCTGCAGATTTTTCACAGAGGCTCCTTAGCAGATATTTGATACTATCACTGAGTCTCTTCATAAATGCCCCTAACTAGATTCATTCTCTCTGATGTCTTGAGTTAAGAATAATCTTGCTTCCTTTTAGAGAGTTAAACACATTTGTGTAACTGCCTGGTATGTATTGCCCCATGTGGGCATTTGGCCTGTCAAAAATCACTGAAGAGAGAGAAAACTTAATAAATGTTTAACAAAAGTGACAGGATTAGGTCTGGGAGGATCCTTTAAGGATAGCTAAGGAGCTTTTTGCATGAGAGAGGGTGTTCAATAAGATGATTTATGAATGAATAGTCTTTCTGGATGGTTATTTTGTTGAGGTAGTTGAAACTCCCTGTGCACACATCTTACTTTCAGGTAGAAAAACATTCCTTCTTGCAAAATCATGTATATTGGAGGGAGAGAGCCAATATGAATTTGGGTGGAAATCCTTTTTTAATATTCTAAATCCCGAAATGTTGCGGTGAGCTTTATTGTTCTGCACTTCCTTCAGAAAGGCAACTGGCCCATTTTCCAGTAAGTAGGGTGGACCTGGACTCATAATACAATTTGTTCTATCAATGGTGATTCCAAAGTAAAGTAAAGTAAAAGTTCTAGTAAGAACTAATCTGCCTACTTTCCTTTCACTACAATCTTAATTGATCATTACCATTTTCAAAAGTTAGACCACTTCAGCCTTAAACATCCACCATATTGAATTGGGATGGATGACATCATTGCAAACTACACCACTGAGGTGTCTCTGTGTGTTCCTACAATTGTACCCAATTTGGTTCATAGTGGTTCAGGCAAAGTTGATGGGGGACACATAGAATGTCAGGTGATGTCATAAGCATACTTTCCTTAGTAAGCTAAAAAAGCTGTGAAGGTATTTCTGTACTTCATTTGCAGCTTGAATGTTCTTAAAAACATAACTAGGGCCTATGCTTCATTGGTGATAGTGGGACTTAACTATACCGATCTATGCCTGCATAACAGAATCTCCTTCTCCTGTTGCACATTCCCCTCCCATCTATAAACTCAAATTCTCTCCATAGTTGAAAATAATTGTGTTTACATTTCAGAGAAGAAAGTATACTTTAAAGAGAGCTATAGAATGCGTCTTCTCTGCTTTACAGTGAAATTACATTCAGCTCTGTTTTGTGCATGTATTTGTTTTATTTGCGCATTAAAACATCTTTTCAGGTCTTAGCAACTTTAGATTATTCTAAGCTTGAGCTGCCAAAGTTTGGAATGGTTTACTTTGAAATACTCTTAATTCAACTGACAAGAGCAGTCCATTTATCTTGTGACCTATTTATAGCCATCAGAAGTGAGGCCTATAGATATGCTTTACTCATGTCCTTCAGTTGGTGGGATTCTAGTACATACATAATGGAATATTTGTTTTTAAAAATCCGCTTTACCAAAAAATGTAAATATGCAATATTAGTATAAAGTCACTGAGGGATTAAAAACCCCCTCTGTTATCTATTTAAGAGAAAACAAAGTAGTTAATGTTATTTAATTTTAAAAACATATATATTATCTTACTTTTGCCATAATGATGGACCAGTGTTGTCCCAATGAGATTGCAGTTCAGGTCTGCACTGCAGCTCCTGAGGTACAGTGACTCTGAAGCATCAGGTGTTTTATGGTCATGCATTGGGCTCAGTATATGGCATTATGAAGCTCAACCCCCAAAGGCATTATGAAACTCAACTCCCAAAGACAGCTTTTTGCACACTGTACTTCAACATATTCTCCATCTTACATTACACTACATTCAGCTCTGTTTTGCTCGTGTATTTGTTTTATTTGCACATGAAAACATAAGAGCAGCCCTGCCTGAATAGGCCAAGACCTATCTGGCCCAGCGTCCTGTTTTCTTCTGGCCAACCAGATGCCTCCAGCAAGCCCACCAGTAGAAGTTGTAGGCATTCCCCATCTCTCATTGTTGCTCTCCACACCATGCCTAATTTTATTAACATATTTACTTTTGCAGAGGGTGAGGCTTTGTGGCATATTAAAAGATGAAATATATGCACCTCTTTTCAGATATAAACTGGGTAGCGCTGGGTGGTGACATCGTTATACCATGTTGCAGTCCATGACAGCAGAGTATGGCAGGGGGCATGGAGGCCAGGTGGCCAGCCAGCTTGTGGCCATGGCAACAACAGATGGCAGGATGAGTAGAGGCAGCAAATGACAGTCCCCCTGGCAGGGCCCCTGGGGATCCAGCAGCCCATGTTCATAGAGCAAAGAAGAACACCAGTAGATATGTCCCTGGCAAGTACTGATTCAGCCAGCAAATTTAATGATGAAAACTACTAAGATTATAAGGTTTGATTCACCATTTAGTCCAATGTTGCTTGTAAGAGACTGCTTTCCTTTTAAACAAATAAGTTGCTGTATTTTAATAGCTGTGTTTCAAGAGCATAAAATATTTATCCCACCAAGTAACAACAAAGCTGATAAGACTTGTTTTTTCCCCATATTTCAGATAGTTTTTGAAGTGATCACTTCTAGTCACCATGGATACCTGGCTATTGATGATGTGAAGGTTTTAGGACATCCTTGCAGTAAGTGACTGAGCATTTACATCTTGAAATTACATGCCTGAAATTTTGTTAGAGCCTTGTTGGAATAAGTATGTTACCCATCGGAACTCCCTTAATGCTTCTAATAAGGGGCCCATGAAGCTCTGCAGCAAAATGGCATTGAGTGAGAATGTTCAGAGACTGCAGGTCAAGCATGAAATGGGGCAAGAAGCCCAAACCTAGGCAAATATGGAGAGCCTGGAGCTTGGTCCTGAATTTTGCTGCAGAGAGAAGGGTATAAAAGAAGACAGGCTGAATGGAAGCAGTGTGACAAGTGAGATGTTGCTGTTGGAAGCAAGGAGAAGTGCACGGGATACTTCCGGTCACTTCCGGACCAAGGAGGGAACAGGGTAGCAGGGAGATATGCTGCTGCCCCACCAGACCAGTTTTTAAGAGAGCACTGATGGGGGAAATGCGGCCGGGGGGGGGGGCAGTGCAGCCCCCACCCTTAAAGGTCCCCCTCCACCTTTCAACCGACCCCTGTCAGTTCCATGCACATCTCCAGAAGTGGGTAATGGATCAGAGGAAGTGGCTGCACATCTCGCTTTCATAAAGGAGGTGAAAGTGAAGACAAACCTCTCTTCAGTACTGAGCTTTCCTTCCCTACCAGCCTTTCCCTGGCCATCACTACTTAAGATTCTATGATGTGGTTCAATCTCTTGAAGCTTATAAAGGGCTTCTTGGTCTTAAAACCTTTCTGTCACTACCATCCACTCAGTGCAGCTCCACCACTGCCACCAGTTTCTAGTTATCCTAAATGTGTAACCATCCTTCCTATAAGACATGGTGATAAGGCATGGACATGTTTTTAATCACTGGTGAGATACAGGACTTTAGTTATGTGTATTAAGTAGTAACTTTTATTCAGTAAATCCAGTTTTTCAGTCAGGTGCTTGACTTAAGGCCAGTGATTTCAATGGGCTTAAATGTACTTGGATTGTGGTCCGCATGTAAAGTAATGGACTCATGAGACATACTGATAAACATTGGCATCTTTGGATATTTCTATCCAAATCCCCCCAAAACAGTTAATAATTACTTGTAAATGTCAATACTGGATAACTCAAGCCAAACCATTATTTCACAATCTTCACTGCCATTTACTATGATGTCTGAATTGACAAACCATAGTTATGGCCGGTGCTCTGCTGCAGCTAGGTTCAAGATGATGGAAAATGAAAGTAGACAAATTACAGTACTGTAAACTATGATTTGCTTGTACATTTGGAAGTTCAAAACACTGGGGTCAAACTATGGTTAGTACATGCAGTGGTTTGGCATGATGTCTAAATGGAATATGCATATGATGCCCGAGAGAGAGGATGTTTCCAAAGATTTCTCAGAGTTGTTGAAAAAGTTTTGGATCACACTGACATCTCAAGTGTTATCGTAAGCTGAGTGAAATTGAATGACAGGATTCAGTATTCAGTCTATTATAAATATTATTTCCTTTCCCCTCTGTTGTACATTTGTAGTTGGAAATGTTATTCTAGAGATCTTGTTTTAAAACACATTTACTAAAGTACCTGGCTTAAAAATAGTTGTCTTGACATCTTTTTAATATTCTCGTCTAGTAACTAGTATAAATAGCTGCTGTGGTTTTGTTCAAAACATCAATTAGATTTCAGCATAATCCTTACAAACACTGGAATGTTTTAAGACAGTTCGTAAGCTAAGATAATTTGCTCAATAGATCAAGAAGCTAGCACTGTTTTTATTTTGTTATGTTATAATTGTTTTGTTATGTAATAAGTAGATTCTTGTTTTTAAAAAAGGAACAATAGTTATGTAAAACAGGCTCAGTTAGAGTCAAATATTTTAAAACATATTTCACAGAAAGTTGTTTGGCCTCCAGCATAATTTTGTTATAGAAAATGTTTTAAAAACACATCAGATAAATCAATGACAATAAGATATGACACTAACAAAACATTTTTGTCCCCTGTTTTATTCTCATCAGCCAGCACACCCCATTTCCTGCGTGTCCAGAGTGTAGAAGTCAATGCTGGCCAGTTTGCTACTTTTCAGTGTACTGCAAATGGCAGAACAGTTCAGGGCAACAGACTTTGGCTTCAGGTAATAACTCTTTTCTTCTTTCTTTTCCTCAATGCAGTAATACCTTTTGAAAATCAAATATGGCTAGCATCCAAGAGAGAAGCATGTATGCATGAAAGGAAACTGTACAAGCTGGGAACTGCTGCAGTGAAAACTAGTGAATCCCAAGCTGCACATGTGGTCACACATGCATGCAAATGAACAATTTAGATAATTATTACTAAAAAAATCAATTAATCACAATTAATGTATCCATTCAAAACGTGATCATTCCTTTGAAGAATTGCTTTTGGATCTTTTTCAGCTTATCATGTTTCAGACTTATTATCCAAAGTTATGAGAGTACAGTGGTAGAAGCACAATGCTTATTCAGCAGTACTTTATTTAATTCTGATATTCTGACTAGCAAACACTTGACTGATACCTAACCTTTCATACGTAACCTTTTGATTCAGGTCTTATTGGGTTGGGAGGGGCAATAACATAACAATTTTTTATTTTATTTTAAAAATAATTATAAATACAAAGGGCAGTTGGCTGCACCAATTTTTCAGAGTTTCTGGTAGACGGAGGAGCCATATTTGTTCAGAAAGGGTGCTTTTTCAGTAGTTGCTAACACTGAGTTAGTTCACCCGGCATCCTGGGAGGGAGAAGTCCAGGGGTGGAGCCACCATTGGGTGAACGGGTTTAAAGAACCCGGGCCGCCACCAATCAGGGACCGTGAGCGCGGCCCCAGACACGCCCCCCGCATCTAACATTAGATGGGGGGGGCGGGTTTTTTGTCCCAAACAGGGCTGTGCAGCCCTGTTTGGAGCCGAAATCAGCCCGCACTACGTTGGCAGCATGGCCAGAGTGAGTCTCTCTGCCATAAAGGCAGGGAGAACTGCTGCTGGTCTTGCTGCCAACACAATGGAGCTGATCGATCTCCCTCCCAAACAGGGCTGCGCAGCCCCATTTAGGAGAGAGATCGGCCCATGCTGCATTAGCAGTGCAGCTGGAATGGCTCTCCCTGTCTTTAAGGCAGAAAGAATCGCTCCGGACTGTGCTGCCCAATGCAGTGTGGACCGATCTCCCTTCCAGACAGGGCTGTGTGGCCCTGTCTGGCCCTGAGAGACCATGCCCCAGCATCTGATGTCAGATGCAGGGGCATGGCTAGATGGACCCCTGTGTCTGATGTCAGATGCAGGGGCGGGGCCAGGGAGCTGCCATGGTGGCCACACACGGGTCGCCGCCAGGCTCCTTACACTCCTGGAGAAGCCCTCCCCCACTCAAAAACCAGTCAGCCCACAACTTGTGCTGCCACCACAACCATTTGTGGAAGTAGATTAAACTTGTATATCTTGCCTTAGCTGGCAGTGAAGCTAAGAACTTCCTCCATCTAAAACCAAAACTGAAGCACTCGTGCATCATCTGCCTGGAGCTTGATAAACTTGAAATCCAAGCATATACCATGAAAGTGGAGGTGGCTTCATTAGGTCTCACTGTGAAGGAAGACTGAGCAACAAATCTTTCTTTCCAAATCTTTACTAAACAGCAGCAATACTGCCTGTTTGGAGCTTTAAGAAGCTCTGGCCCTTGAAAGAGGGGCCCCACTGGCTTGGAATGGCCTGCTTTTCACTCTCCCCGCCTGCCTCTCTGACTCAGTGGCAAGCTGCTGTCTCCTGAGCAGAGTGTGGGATTGTGTGTGATATTCACATAGAAAGAGAAAGGGCATGTTGAGAACATTTTGTGTTTTAGCTCTTTTGCACCAAAGACAGGGGGAGGGGAGAAGAAGAAGGCAGGGGGCCCAGGGGTCAACCTTGACGGTTTGTCCCAAGGCCCATGTCAACCTTGCTACACCCCTGAGGCCAGTGCTGCATTTACTGTAGTGTAAATGGCTGTTGGTGGTGGTTGGTCTGAAAGACCATTGGCATTGTTTAGCGGCTGGCATTGTACAGATGGCAGTATGACTGAAGGACTACAAGAAGTGACACAAGGCTTGTCATTGCTGAGTGAATTTCAAATTATAATGCCACACTACACACACACACATACCTCTGCCTCTGGATATTATCACTATTCCATACTTCTTGTTACTGTACTCAAGAGTCCTGGGTCTGTGAAAGGTTCTTAAAAAGTAATGTGGGAATTTGCCCTTTGGAAGGAAAGGTCTTTCTCACTATGAATTGTATTTGCTCCCTTTGATGTTCAATGTAAGTTGTTTTCAAAGTGGAAAGCTATCATTTCTCTCTCTCTCTCTTTCACTTAAATAAATGCATTATTTCTTATTTTCCAGGATTCTTACAAAATGGTGGTGGTGGGCAACCTTCAGATCTTTAGCACAATGGTTCAAGCACTACTCTGATAAAGGTCTGATTGCTACCCATGGTGATTAAGTTATGACCCAGTTTGATATGTATACCAGGGGACGTATCAGATATCACCCTGACATAATGTATAATAATAATTTGGGTTTATTCCATCCAGAAGAAAGGTAACTGTGAACTGGCAGAGATGATATTCTGACCAGTTCCCTTAATAGTGTGAGCTCTGCTCTACTAAAGGTTTGATTGCTATTCATGGTGATTAAGTTATTCCCTTTCTGACCTTGTTTGAACTGCATGCTAGGGGGCTATGATATGGATGAGGACCATGAGCATGCATGTTTCTCCTGCCCCCCCCCTGCACGGTGCACTGGTGTCCAATTGTACACTGGTTGGCTGTCAGAACCGTCCCTCTATGCACAGTTCAAATACTATTTTCAAGTACTGTATGATTAGGTGGTGGCACACCAGTCGTTGTGTGGGAGACATAAGGGCCCACAAGGTTAAAGAAGACTAGTTAGAATACTGACTGAACCAGCCTCAATTGTTAAAAAGAAATTTCCAAAATCAGGTCATTGGTGAACTGAATGCTCAGGCAATCACAGCACTTAAACCAGTCAGTCACTTTTTTGCATTAAAAAAGAGAAAAATTTTGGTATGGTAAATCATCCTAGGTTATGATTTTAATCTGCTCCTGACCCTTTCCTGATGAACAATGAATCATGAGATTTGATTATACGAACATCAGGTAATGTAAAGACAAATTGTCACTTAACTGAGCCAATTTCACCTTAGGCTAAAGTCAAATGAAGAAAAACATTGCTATAAGTTAGCCTAATGAAAGAGCTGTGGTTTTTTTCTTGTTGTCACCAGCATTTAGTTTAAAAGGTCATTGGCTAGATTGTATGCATATGAATTAAATGTTCTCATTAGCTGAAGCTTTAATTTAAGCATACACAAAAATACCAGAGAAGCGGTGTTTACGATTAACAGATGTATCCCATCTGCTTATATTTTCTTTGTTGCATCTGTGGACAACACAGGTTATTGCCATTTTGGGACTAGGTTTAATTTGGAATTGGGAAGCTAAACAAATAAGGTTCTACTAATGCTTGCATTCTTAGAATTGCTATATTCTAATACAGTTCATTAAAAAGCAGCTTAAAGGTAAAGTGTGCCGTCAAGTCGGTGTCGACTCCTGACAACCACAGAGCCCAAAGCAGCTTAGCAGGTCATATAAGAAAAATTGCCATGTTACTTAGCTCATAAATATTGCCACGCCATAGTAGCCAGCTCAAGAAGTACCTTTTTGTGATCATTATTGGTTACTTCAAGAGTAGCTATGTGGACAAAGGTCCTTTCTTCTGCAAAATTCAGTTGTACCACCTTAGAAGATCCACAACTCTTCCACAAAAACTCTTCTGAATTTTCAATTGCAATTTACCATTTGTTTGGCCTGTCCCAGTTCTGAATGAGCGTCAGGGTTCAATATTTGGGAACATGTTCAATGCTAATAAATGCATTAGAGCATGTGCAAAATTCTCTGTTGCTGAAAAATCTTTTTGGTGCTGTTGAATAACCACAGCTTGTTTCCTCATTTAGGATTAAGGAGAGGTATTCTTGGACAGGTGCCATGGCAAGTTCTGGGTAGACTTCAGCTCTAGAACCTCTCTATTTGGAAACTGGGCACAATCCGCTCTCTGTGTTCATTGCCTGACTCAGGCAACTTAGGTCAGCTTGAAGTCACTTTGTTACTATGGTGACCTTAAGGAAGCCTGAATCCTTTTTCCTATAGAAATAAATTTGGGTCAGCCGTGCTCCTTTCTTAGTCACATAACCCTTTACAATGTGAATTTTCAGTTCGTTAGGTAAATTAATGAGGGGAACCGTTCAGCGATACTGTAGTTCTTTTACAGTATGGACTTACTTATGGATGGATCTGAATTTACCTCTGTGAGTTGCAATGCTCCTTCCATGAGCAGTAGTTTTTGTCCCATGGTAAGTTATGATCCAGTCTGTTGCAAATAGCCCAATATTTCAACCATTCTGAGCAGTGATTGTATTTTATAGCACTTTTTAACATAGTGCCATTACATTTTTATATCTCTGCTGACAAAAATTATTGAACCATCTTTACATGTCTGTCTAAGCTTTTCTTTCTAATTCCCAGATCACATAGCTGTTTGTTTCTTATAGAAGTCAACACTGCTTTAACACACTATTCTTTATTTAGTGACCATGAAAAATCAAAATAATGTTTTTAGCAAAGCGGGGGAGGGAGAGCAAATAAAATTAAGATAGAATGTGGCTTTTGGTGAACATATTAAATTGTCAGTCATATTCATGTTGAGAAGTTTATACAGGAAAATAACAGATAGGAAACTGTCAGAATACAAAAACTTCTGATAGTGCAAAGGCTGGATAGCATACAGCAAGATTAATGATTAAAAGAAATTTATGTTCCCTCTAGCTGGAGAAAATGAATGAGAAAATGAATAAGAAATCAGCATCTCCATAATTCTGCAGCTTAAATAACGTCATATGAATAAAAACACATATATAGCACTTTTCTCCTAAGCATTTAAGGCATTTTCCTCTACATTAGCATGTATTGTATATTTTTGTCAAAGAGATAGTTTGACTGAATATTGCCACATAAATATGAACTCTGTACCAATAACAACTGTGTTGAGCATTGTCACCATGTGGACAATCAAGAAGACTATTTGGGAATTGGTCTGTCCTGCCCTAATATTTACTAATGTGTAAAAGCTGTTTTCAATCAGAATTTTGGGGTCAAGCAGTTTTGGAGGGTAGGAGTTGTGAGTGTAAAGCTGGAGGAGGAAGAAAGATTATATTACCCATTCCCCACTTCCCAGCCAAGCTAATCAATGGAACTTGGCAAGTTATGCCCTGTTTGCAGGCAATGTTTGCAGAGTGTTGGTAATACATTTAGTTGTGGGAGCAGGCAGGCCACTGGCTGCTCTCTGTAGGTTAAATGAGGCAACTGTTTCTTGCAGCAGGGGCCTGTCAGTCCTCCCTAAGGAGAGTGAGTTCAGGGAAGAAGAGCCCACCCCGGCTCAGATCCTTCCCCCTGATAGCGGCCCACTGGAATCAGTAATGCCAGGTCAGCCAGAGCCAGACACTCCCACAGAGGAGTCCTGGAGTTCTGGGAACCTGGCACCCCCAAGTGCGGCCATCAACTTCCCTCAGGCCATCTCCATTGGGCCCGGGGCCCCAGGAGCAGAGGTGATGCTGGTCCTGGATTAAGATCCAGCACTGAAGAGGGAGTGCAGGCTTATCTGCCCAGGGTCTCCTTGGGAGGAAGGGGAAACCAGCAAGCATGTCTCTTCAGAAGGAGGGTTGCCCTTGGAGTCCAGAAACAGCCTGCCACCTTTCTGTGACTTGCTAAGATTTTAATTTAGTGCCTTTCTACCTAATTCTTTATAACCTCTCCCACTTTTCTTTTCTCTCTCTAAACAGAACGTGTAGGCAATATTTGTTAATTTTATATACAGTATTTGTATAGAGTTTGCTAGACTCTTAATAAATAATAAATACGATGTATCCATTTCTCTCCAGAGGTGGAAGACATAGAGACCAGTTACAACTATACTTTCTCAGCACAAGAGAGCCTACAAATTGTGATCCCAACCCCACCAAATTAAAAAAAAAAAAAGTTGAAAATTGTCCACTTGCCCATTTTGGGGGGTGGTAGTTAACACCCCTCATATCCAACCTACCACACAACCCTCTTTGGTGTCACTAGGAACTACCCATGGGGAGCAATAGGATGTTTTGAGTTTCCCCATTGTTCCCTATGACCGAAACACTCGAAACTTTTTTTAATTGATTGATTGGTTTGTTTGTATATCTATCTCTCAATCATATTTTTATACTGCCTGATATGTACATCTCTAGGCAGTGTACAAATTTAAAACAATATTTAAAAATCAACATAGTTTAAAATACATGAAACAATAAAAACAGTAGCATAAAACAGAAACACAATAAAAACAGTAGCATAATAGAATTATTAAAACAAATTATTAAAACTAGCTGACCCAGGCACAGAGCATTTGCGCCCCTAGTTCTCCCTTCCTCCTTCTCCATATCAGGGCTTGACAGTTCTCCTCCCATCCATTTAGCCAGTCTCCCTCACTGCCCTCTCCGCCACCAGGTCTTATCATCCTCACGCGGAGACCAACAGCCCCCTTTTTGTTGCCTTTTCGGCCACTCACAGTGGAACTGGAGCCACCCCCTCCTCGACCTCCCTCCCCCCACCATCTCTCCTTCCCATGAGGAGCCCAGTGGCTCGTTTTTATCGGCCACTTGCAGTGGCGCTGCCACGTCCTCTACCTCCCCCCATCAGCTCTCATCCTTTTCGCAAGGAGGCCAGCGGTCCTGTTTTCACTGCCTGCTCAGCTGTCCTCAGCAGCTCGCAATGGCGGTGCCGCCTCCTCCTCATCCTTGGTCTCCCTCCTTCCTTGCCAGCTCTCAGAACTCCTGGAAGCTGCTTGCAAACTCTCGTGAGAGCTGCCACACATGGGATTAGCCACGGGTATGCCTTAGAGAATTATATATACAAATTAATTCTAATTAATAGCCAACAAAAATAGGTGAGTCTTGAGGGTCTTCCTGAAAACAAACAGAGAAGGAAATGCTCTTATTTCAGCAGGGAACATATTCCAAAACACTTGGGCAGCCACAGAGTAAGCCCAGTCCTGGGTTACCACCAAACAAGCCGGTGGCAACTGTAAACGGACCTCTCAAGAAGATCGTGACAGGTGGCAGGGTTCATGACAAAGGAGGTGCTATCTTAAATACTCTAGACCCAAGCCGTTAAAGGGCTTTGTAGGTAATAACCAGTACTTTGTTTTTCACCCAGAAACATATTGGCAGCCAGTGCAGTTCTTTTAAAACCAGTATTAGGTGGTCTCTTTGTGTTGTCCCAGAGACCAATCTGGGTGCCACATTCTGTACCAATTGTAGTTTGCGGACTATGTATAATGGCAACCCCCACGTAGAGTGCATTACAGTAGTCAGGCCTGGAGGTTACCAGCATATATACCACTGTTTTAAAGTCATTTACCTCCAGAAATTGATGTAGCTGACATATCAGCCAAAGCTGATAAAAATCACTCCTGGCCACTGCCTCAGCCTGACAAACCAGGGAAAGCTTTGGGCTCAGGAGTACTCCCAAGATACATACCTGATATTTCACGGGGAGTGTAACCCCATCTAGAACAGGCATATATAAACCATCTCTTGGGTCCCGATCCCCCCACAGTCAGTACTTCTGTCTCATTTGGATTCAATTTCAGTTTGTTATCCCTCATCCACCCCATTACCCCTTCCAGGCAGGCATTTGGAAAAGCTATGCCATTTTCTGATGAGGTTGACATGGAGAAATAGAACTGGATGTCATCAGCATATTGATAACACCCAGCACCAAACCTCCTGATAATCTCTCCCAGATTATAATGTAGATGTTAAAAAACATTGGAGACGGTATGTAACCTTGTGAAATCTTCATCGATTCCCCACCACCACTGGTATAGTTGCCCCAGAGATGGACCCCCCTCCCCATCTTTGTTCAACCCAAGAGTTCGGGAAGTGGTTTTGAGTTTGTTCCATTGAAACAACAGGGCTGGACCAGTTGTTTTGACAGAACATTTCAGCCACTTGTGTATCATTTCAAGCTCAAAACAGAATGCAAAATTCATTTTGTGCATATCCCTCCACAATTATCTGTACATTGTAACCATAAATGTCATAATCCTTGGTGCTTATAATTATGGCAATTTAGACACAATAAATTTAGCATGTCGGGGCCTAGAACACCTTTCTGATGAGGCAAGGCTACAACACTTGGAGCTTTTTAGTTTTTTGTTTTTTTAAAGACGACTGCAGGGTGACATGATAGAGATCTATAAAATCATGCATGCTGTGGAGAAAGTGGATAGAGAGAAACCTTTCTCCCTCTCACAAAATGCTAGAACCAGGGGTCATCCCATGAAATTAAGTGCCAGGAAAATTAGGACTAACAAACAGAAATACTTTCTCACACAATGAATAGTCAACTTGTGGAATTCTCTGCCAAAATATGTGGTGACAGCCAACAACCTGGATGGCTTTAACAGGGGTTTGGATAACTTCATGGTGGAGAGGACTATTAACAGCTACTAGTCTGAGGGCTACAGGCCACCTCCAGCCTCAGAGGTAGGATGCCTCTGAATACTAGCAGCATCTGGTGGGCCACTGTGTGAAACAAGATGCTGGACTAGATGGGCCATGGGCCTGATTCAGCAGGGCTGTTCTTATGTCCTACCCACTGAACATGTGACATGTTACTGCGCACTCTGCTATTATGGTAGTCACCACATGAAATCAATGATAATTGTGTAGCCTCTCTAAAATTATGTATTGTTAGCTTATTCAAATGAAAATAGTGGTTTACTAGTCACAAACTTTTCATGCAAGCCAAACTTCTTTCTGTGCTCTGATGCTTGTGTTCCACCATACACTTCAGTTATAGGGGCAGCTATGTCCACAGTAGGGGAAGGGTACCATACTGATTTGAGGGGGAAATAGGCTACAACTTTATCAAATAACGTAACTTCCAACAAAGGCAGCCAATGATTTAAATGGGAGAGATTTAGGCACACTTGTAACTCTCCCTTTGAACTAACAATGGGAGAGGTACCGTTTCATGGTAAAAGGAACAGGTTGCTGCTTGAACTCTGTCTGACATAACAACAACAACTCCTCTTTATATACCGCTTTTCAACAAAAGTCTCCAAAGTGGTTTACATAGAGAAATAATAAATAAATAAAATAGCTCCCTGTCCCCAAAGGGCTCACAATCTAAAAAGAAACATAAGATAGACATCAGCAACAGTCACTGGAAGTACTGTGCTGGGGGTGGATAGGGCCAGTTACTCTCTGCCTGCTAAATAAAGAGAATCACTTATTAAAAAGGTGCCTCTTTGCCCAGTTAGCAGGGGTTAGAAGACACAGACTCTCCTGTTGACATGTCTAGACCATCAGCTAGGTAAAATCACATCTAGCTACATGCTAGATAAACTTTGTCCATCCCACCTAGTACATAAAACCATGAGAGTACAAATGCCACAAAACAAAGGACAATGTGGGTTGCTTTTACTGGCTCTAGCTATTTGCCTGGTGGGCACAATTATTCCAATCAGGTTTGTAGTCAAAGCAGTGGTTCCCAACCTGGGTTTCTCCAGATATTGCTGAACTACAGCTCCCAGCATCCCCAGCCCAATAAATTGTAGCTGGGGGTGATGGGAGTTGCAGTTCAGCAACATTTGGAGGAATGCAGGTTGGGAACCACTGCTCTAAAGGGTTCCCTCAAAATAATAATAATGATAAATAATTAATAATTAATACACTTTATTTGTTAGCTGCACCATAACAAATTGTTCTCTGGATGGCTTACAGCACAACATTAAAACATAAGATAAAAACACACAACACTTTAAATCATAACAGACCAAAACAACTAGAGGGGGGAGTGGAGAGAATGCAAAACACAATACAAAACAATGTAAAATATATTTTTAAAATCAATTAAAATCAGATCAAAATTTAAAATAAAAAAGGTTTGTCTTGTCTCCCAACAACATATAAACCCAAGTCCAGCCAGATGCCAAAGCTTCAGTTAGGCTAACATAAACAAAACACAAAAATTGAGAATTGCTACAAGAATGTTCGAAGGGAGAGGAAGAGACCACCAATCAGGTGATCTGGACCTGTCAACAAGCAGTCTCCTGTTTATCCATAATGAGATTTTAGCCAGAAATACATATATAAAAATCCATAGCTTACATACTGCACCACCTACTGATGGAAGCAGGTGCTGTGTATCTGTCATACCATGTTGCCTCACTTGGCAATGGTTCAGGAGGCTCTGTCCAAGCAGTACGCTTGGGGCCAGCTCAAGCCATTGGCCAGATTGGTCTTGACAAGGGGCATCAAGGGATAATGGGCATCAAAGAGAGCCAATCAGACCTCCATCATCCCACTGCACAATGTCTAACAGACCCTTCCTTCACCAATTCCCTAATCTTATCACAGGATATAGGGCCACTTTGCATCTCACCACCCAGAGGGGAGGAAATTAGAATACTCTTTGAACTAGGACAAGTGTAAGTTCGCCCCCTCCCTTTAAAGGTAGAGGACAATGGCCTGGCCGGTGTTCACCTTTTGCCATTTGGAAATAGATCTTCCTCTGGGAGAAGCTGTAGAGATTAATGCTCTCTCAGGCAAGGAGCTGCCTACTGATAGACTAGGGTAAAGCTCGGTGCTAGTCAGTTAGTAAATGCTTTTTGTATTTTCTTTTGAACTCCTGTGTGCTTTTTTATACTTCCAATTTCAACTTACTTTCTCCCTTATTCTGTGTGCAACACTTGTTTCTTAATAAAGTTCAGATACCTAGAAGTGGCTTAAGTCTGAT
This sequence comes from Hemicordylus capensis, assembly GCF_027244095.1. Taxonomy (NCBI): domain Eukaryota; kingdom Metazoa; phylum Chordata; class Lepidosauria; order Squamata; family Cordylidae; genus Hemicordylus; species Hemicordylus capensis. Next base: position 239,785,862 of record NC_069660.1, on the reverse strand, counting down.
TTAACAGATTCTGGAGGGTTACTTGTAAAACTCTTCCCCATGTGCCTTGTAAGGTTATTCGCTACTGTTGAGTTGTTTTCAGAATAATTGTTGTCTAGAGTTGAGTTGTGTGGACTCTGGCTGTACACTGCATGTAAGTCCCAAGCCGGACAGTTCTAGGTTGTTGAAGCAGTGTCTAAGCCTGGTCAGTGCCTTAGATCAGTCTTCAACTGGTGGCAGCCTACCTTGAAGGAGTGGCGTGCTCCTAGATTCGGGATCAGAGCAATCTCTCTGCTAACGGTCGATCTCAGGAAAGCATAGAGTCACCCCCGTTTGATCACAATTGGCTGGCAGTGGGTGGGATTGAAATTGAATTGTTTTGCAAGAACTTTGCTGGAAGCTGCCTGAGAGCCAGAACAAGGTTGCACAGAAAAGGTGGAAAGGAGTAAATAAACACACAGATGAATATGATTTCTGTTTGGTTTTAGTCAGGGTATTACGAGTCAGTTTGGAGGATTCAGTAAGGTGCAGATCCCCACTGGGGCTCTTCCTGAGCAAGCCACCCCATCGGCTAGCCAGGCCCCAGGAGCTACCCCAACCTCCTCGCCACCGCCATTATTTCTCCATGCCACCACCTCCTTTTCCTGTACGGAGGGGCTTCACCCGCCGTCTACCCATCTCTTCGGGCTGGAGGGGCTTCGCCTGCCAGCCCTCCACCTCTGTATACTGACCACCACCATTATTTCTCTCTGCTTGCACGCTCTGGAGCATCTGTGCATTAGTACTTGATTGCTCCCCCTCACCTCAGAGATCTCCCCACCCTCACCTGAGCTGCACTCCTGCTCCTCCTCCTTCCTGTTGCTTCCATCCTCCTCACCCCTCTTGGTCGTGGCTGCAGCATTGCTGCCACCTATTGGCCAAGCTGCAGCCCCTTATCCCCAGAGACCTCCCCATGCTCACCTGAAACCCGCTCCTGCTCCTCCCTCCAGGTTCAGCAGCAGTGGTTGACAGGGCCATTCCTCACTGCTGCCACTACCATGGCCGCTCATTCCTCTCAGGCCGCTGACAGGCTCGGGCCCATTCCTTGCCTGCCTGCCTCCCTCTGACAATGACCTCAGTAGCCCCAAACAGCAGCAGTGGTTGAATGGGCCCTTCCTTGCTGCTAGTGCTGCCATGGCCGCTCATTCCCCTCAGGCTGCTGACAGGCTCAGGCCCGTCCCTTGCCCCTCCTTCTGTTTCTCTTCCCTCTCCCTTCTTTTTCTCTTTCTCTCTCCTCCACTCTCGCTTCCCCACTCTTTCTTCCCCCTCCCTTCATGTTTTTTCTCTCCCTCCCTGAGTTAACAGATTTTGTTCATCTTGTTTCCTCATTTTAATTCACACAACGGCATCCTCCTTCTCCTGAAGGGGCTCTTTCCTCCCTCATGACTCATTTTTTTGCAGACCCCTGCCTGCTATCCTTTTATATAAAGAGACTCCTCTCCTCTACAATCAAGAACATCTTCTTGACCAGTAACAGTTACATTTCAACTGACCTTAACCATCATAGGCTCCTCCTCCTTATCTGCATAGGGAATCCCCACTGCCCAATCACCACAGTGCCACAGGCTCCTTCTCACTATCTGCATATGGAATCCCTACTGCCCAATCACCATGGTGCTTCTGCTTTCACAGGCTCCTTCTCCCTATCTGCATATGGAATCCCCACTGCCCAATCACGTGCTTCTGCTTGCAGACTCTGTCAGCCAATCGCCTCCTTTCTACTACATCCCCATGCATAGCCCGTCTTGGACAATTAATAATATAGATAATGAATAGTGGGCGGGGTCTGCAAAGAGAGTGGTCGTGAGGAGGAAAGAGCCATTAGATGATTATATTTTTTTCCTTCTCCTCTACAATCAAGAACATCTTCTTGACCAGTAACAGTTGGATTTCAACTGACCTTAACCATCATAGGCTCCTCCTCCTTATCTGCATAGGGAATCCCCATTGCTCAATCACCACAGTGCCACAGGCTCCTCCTCTCTATCTGCATATGGAATCCCCACTGCCCAATCACCATGTTGCTTCTCCTCTCACAGGCTCCTCTACCCTATCTGCATATGGAATCCCCACTGCCCAATCACCACAGTGCTTCTGCTTGCAAACTCTTGTGAGAACTTCCACACACAGGATTAGCCACAGGTGGTGCGCCTTAGAGAGAGAGAGAGAGAGAGAGAGAGAGAGAGATGCTATTTGTGCACATGGCACTTTTTAAGTAATAACAAAACTAATCCCTGACCCAGTGGGCTCACAATCTGCAATTGACACAAGGGAGATTACAGAGGAAGGGAAGAAAGCAAAAGCAAACATAAAGGGGAACCATATGTTGTTTTTATGCTCACTTAAACTTTGTTACAGTATGGTGTAAGGGACTGTCTTTGGTTATGTTCATAGAAGTACAAGCTCTTTGCAGTTTACTTTTTATATTCTTAGGAGAAATAGTCAACCAAAAGGAGGATCACCTACATCTTCAAGAAGTTTTGTTACACATTTTGTGTGTACACGTCCTAGTCCTTCTTTGCTTTGCTTTGCTAGACTGAAAAGCAGTGATGTTTTTTTCTGGTTTGGCTGAACTGAGAGTTTTAAATGCTTTGTAAAAAATGTTTTGCCAAAGGGAAGCAAAAGCACCATGTCAAGATCCACGTAGATTATAAAAGCCTGTCAATGCTTTCTGTTCCTTTTAGTCTTCTTTCACAAGACAGGTTTTTTGGGGGGGTTGGGGGTTGGGGTTTTTTGGTCATTAGGGGTTGTAGGACCTCAGGGGGATCCATGTTTCAACTGTGCTGTAGCATACTTCAAGTTATTCTCTTCAGTATTCTAATGAACAGTGTCCTCAATAGAAAAAGACATTTCCCTCTCACCTTCTGCCATGATTTTACTCTTTTAAGTGGCATTTTGAGTTTTTTTGAAAGGTGGTGATGTTGTTATAATTTTTAATGGTCAGGAAAATTAGAATAGGTTTTGAAATATAATCAGATAATTTCACAGTACATCTGTTGTTGAAAATTCACTGACTAAACAGATTTTTTGGTTATTGTTAAACAGATTGGAAAGCAGAATATTATATTAACTTCAAGCATATTTAACAAAACATGTTCTGTTTCCTAGTAAAAGGAACAGGTTGCTACTGGAAAATCCTTCAGAAAAGCAGATGTAGAAGATGGTGTTTTATAATTGTTTAAACATTCTGGGAAATCCTATGCTATTCTTCCTACCAGATTTCCTGATTAGAAGTATTCATTCATTCATTCATTCATTCATTCAATTTTTATACCACCCTTCCAAAATGGCTCAGGGCATTTTACAATTAAAACAAAACAATTAAAATCAATTAACAGTTAAAACAGAGATTATAAAACACCATAAAACAACAATTAAACAATCAAACCAGTTTAAAACCCTGAAAAAACAGGTTACAACATTAAAACCATTTATAAGAATGTAAAAACCCTGGAAGGCCAGGCCAATAATATGGTATCCCATGAGGACTCTCATGAAAGCCAAAAAAGAATTCAAATTTCGGATTCTGCAGGGACTGCATTCCACAGACCAGGAGTGGTTACAGAGAAGGCCCACCTCTGAGTCACCACCAGACATACTGGTGGTAACTGGAGACAGACCTTTTCAGATGACCTTAACGTGCGGTGGGGATCATGCAGAAGAAAGCGCTCTCTAAGGTAACCTGGACCTAAGCCATTCAGGGCTTTAAAGGTAATAACCAGCACTTTGTATTTTGCCCGGAAACATATCGGAAGCCAGTACAGCTGTATCAAAACGGGCATAATATGGTCTCTCTGGGTTGCCCCAGAGACCAATTTGGCTGCCACATTTTAAACTAACTGAAGTTTCTGAACTATGTACAAAGGCAGCCCCATATAGAGCGCATTACAATAGTCAAGCCTGGAGGTTACCATCTGGCTCACCACTGTTTTGAGATCGTCCTCTTCAAGGAATTGATGCAGCTGTCAAATCAGCCAAATTTGATAGATAGCACTCCTGGCCATAGCCTCCAGCTGAGATACCAGGGCCAGGCCTGGGTCCAGGAGTACTCCCAAGCTTCGTACCTGCTCCTTCCGGGGGAGTGTAACCCCATCCAGCACAGGGAGATCTAACTCATCCCTTAGATTCTGAACCCCTGCAATGAGTCTTGCTTGGATTCAGTTTCAATTTGTTATCCCTCATCTATCCTATTACTGCCTGTAGGCAGGCATTTAAGGAATGAACACCCATTTCCTGATGATGCAGATGAAAAGGAGAAGTAGATTTGGGTGTCATCAGCATACTGATAACACCCAGCACCAAACTTCCTGATGACCTCACCCAGCGGTTTCATGTAGATATTGAAAAGCATTGGCGATGGAATGAAGCCCTTAGGGACTCCATATAACAGCTCCCGTTTTGAGGAGCAACTGTCACCAAGCTCCACCATCTGGAATCCACCCAAGAAATAGGAGTAGAACCACTGCAAATCAGTGCCGTTGATCCCCAACTTCCCCAGGCGATCCAGAAGGATACTATGGTCGATGGTATCTGATTCCGCCGAGAGATCCAAGAGAACCAACAGAATCACACTCCCTCCGTTGATTCCCCCGTACAGGTCATCCATCAGGCCGACCATGGCTGTCTTAACCCCATAGCCAGCTCTAAAGCCAGCTTGAAATGGGTCTAGATAATCAGTTTCCTCCAAAACTGCCTGGAGCTGGTTGGCTACCACCCTCTCAATCACCTTGCCCAACCAAGGGAGATTGGAGATTGGCCTATAACAATCCATCGCTAAGGGATCCAGTGAAGACTTCTTAAGAAGAGGTCTAACCATTGCCTCTTTTAAACATGGAGGCATCCTACGCTCCCTCAGTGATGCATTTATGATATTAACTAGGCCACCTCCAACAATCTCCCTGCTAGACAGAAGCAGCCAAGTCGGGCAAGGATCCAGAGAACAAGTGGTAGGCCGCACTGCTCCAGGCATCTTGTCCACATCCTCAGGCGTCACAGATTGAAACTGATCCAACCTAACACTGCAAGAGGGGTCGCTGGACACCTACTTCATAGACCCTTCAGAAATAGTAGAGTCCTAGTTGTCCGAAATTCAGGAGAATTTATCTTTAAAGAACCCATTAAAAGTGTCACAGCAGAACACCACCGGGAACTGATTTGAAGCAGAAGGAGCATAAATGAAACTCCTCACAACCCAGGATAGCTGTGCTGAACGCAAACCTGCAGACGCAATGCACGCTGATCAAACTCCCTTTTTTGCTGCATGCACCGCTACCGCATAAACCTTCAAATGGGTCATATGCCACATCCTGTCAAATTTGAGTCGAGTTCTCCATTTGCGTTCCAGTCACCTACCCTGCCGCTTCAGCCCTCACAGGTCCTCGGTATAGCAAGGGGCCATTTTTGAAGCAGGTTGGGAGGGATGCTTAGGAGCAATCATGTCTACTGCCTTGTAGAGTTCCCTATTCCAGGTTCCCTTCAGGGCATCAGCAGAATCACTGGCCGCACCAACTTCAAAATCCTCCAAGGCCTTTTGAAAGCATGCAGCGTCCAGCAGCCTTTTTGGGTGGACCATCCTAATAGGATCCATCACCCCTAAAGGGGTGGGTTGTGGCTGTGAAACCAACCTTAACCAGGTAGTGGTCCTTCCATGACAATGGGGAAACCACTGGATCCCGCACCCACAGAACACCCCCCTAACAAAAGGCCAAATCGAGTGTGTGGTCAGCAACATTAGTTGGTTCAGAAACTAATTGGGAGAGGCCCTTAGTTGTCATGGCCGCTATGAACTCCTGAGCCACACCAGACAAGCCAGCCCCAAAGTGGATATTGAAGTCCCCCAGCACCAGAAGCCTAGGAGACTCCAATACCAACTTCATGACCAGCTCCGTCAGCTCAGTTAGAGAGTCAGGCAGTGGGGTGGACGGTACACCAACGGAATCCCTAATCTATCCCTGGTTCCCAGCCTCAGAAATACACACTCAGTATAAGTCAACTGTCTCACAGGGTCCTGGTAAGGGAGATGGTATGCTTATGGACCACAGCCACTCCCCCCACCCACTTCCCCTGGCGTGCTCCACAAAAGAATAACCTGGAGGGAGAAGCTGAGCCCACACTGAACCACTTGCCTCCTCCAACCAGGTCTCAGTTATACTTGCCACGTTATATTATAAATTTGAATAATAAATATAAACTCTTTAAAGCTTTTGAATGTTCTGTACATATGTATGGAAGATATAAAATAGTTTGGTTTTGCTGTGGACTTATCAGTTGCGTGGTGAGCATGTGTATATAGGTAAATTAATAAATTATCCAAATGATTTTATTCACAATTTAGAGACAGAATCTCACCAACCAGGGCATAAACCAGCCAGGGCACAGTCTAGGTCAGTGGTGGGGAACCTTGGCCCTCGAGCTGTTTTTGAACTACAACTCCCACCATCCCCAGCCACAATAATTGTGGCTGGGGATGATGGTAGTTCTAGTTCAACAACAGCTGGAGGGCCAAGGTTCCCCAGCTGGAGGGCCAAGGTTCCCCACCCCTGGTTTAGGTACTTGACTTGGAGCACACTTGCTAAGTTATGTGTGCTAATCTGAGTACAAGTTTTTCTATATTGACTGCAGATTTTTAAAAAACATAAAACTGCATACAGACCTGTTTATTAAGATTTTGGGACTGATACAGGTTAAAAGCATATACGAGCTGAGACATGAGTGAATATGAGACACTGTACAATGGTGTGACACAGTTGTGTGACAATATAAGATATTGTACAGTTGTGAAGTATGTTTTTGATTAGGGATCATCAAGACCCACAAAAGTGTCTGTGCCCATTGTCCTTTGGGGACTGGGAAGGCAAGGATCCTCTGTGCACAGTATAGCATCTGGTATAGAAACCAAGGCCAGAGCACTTCCTGTGGATTTCTGAGAGAGTGTTTGCTGGATGGGCGACCTCTGGTTGCTTGTGGATGAGGTTCCTATAGGACTCCCACCAGTGCTTTGATCTCCATCAAATGCCTTAGGAACACAGCCTGGGCATTTCTGACAAAAAGACATACATGAAGAAGTCCTCTCTTCAACTCCAAACAGCTTGGAGTTGTTTTTGCAAGGTGTCAACTTCAGTAGTTAACTGGGCCACATATAATATTAGGGCTTTATTCTCCTGAGCCTGGTTTTTTATATATTTGGGGGGCTGGGGCAAACTGCCTGTGCCCACAGTCCTGGAAATTAAGGAGGTTTGTATGCCATAAGGAAGCTAGGATGAAAACTAGGGCCAGAGCAGAGACTGAGGTGAAAAAAAAGGACCAAGGGACATGGAGAGCAAGTTGAGGAACTTCAGCCAAGTTGAAGGAAAGGCGGGAACAGAACTAGGCTGGAGCAAAGGTCTTAGATTGTGTAGAAGAGTAATATTTAAGAGGAACTCCAGGTGTGCAGCTGTTGTATCAGCAAACGTTTGGTTGGATGTGAGTATGCTTTTTTTTTAAAACAGAAGAGGCAGAAGCTCCACTCCTTCCTGGAACTAACCAGTCCTTGATCCAGTCAAGCACCTGAGCTTGTTTTCCCCTCCTTTTTAATATTATTCAATATTTTAATATTAAATAATGTTTAATATTTAATATTTGAAACTGGCTTAAATATATTTTTTCCTTATAAGCTACTCAGTCTCCCTTAGATCATCCACCAAGGTTCTGTTCTATGTTCCTTTTATTAGTGAATAAAGGACTGCTAGGGTGGAGTAGGACCATTGGGAGAGTAATGCCCGCTGTCAGCATCACAGCTGCTCCTCAAGTTCTAGGGGCAAAATAGAGGAGCCTAAGGATGGAACAGGGACCCAGATAGAAGTTGCTGCATCCCTGCTTTCCTGGGTTTTTTTCCTTTCAGATTATGGTTTGTAGAGCTAAACCATGGTTGGTTGGTTGGTTTTTACATCTGGACCTATGTTCGCTACTAAAACTAGCACTTGGTAGTTATCTGAGGTATTTCTGGATGATACTACTAATTATCTGGATCCATTTCATTCTGATATCTGTCCTAGTTTTGGAACAAAGCCCTGGTTGTTCTAGTGGACAATCTTATGACTGTCAGATACCATATTATGCTAGAAATGTAACACTTCCTAAATATTTGAAGTTAAGCACAATAACACAATGCTTACCTTCAACGTATTTTAGCACATTATATATTAGCTCTTGCTGTAAGATGGGGAACAATGACTCCATTTCTGTGTGGGAAAGGTCTGTGATACAAGTTCTTTGAAACAGCGTTTCAAGCTTCTTTCCAATCTTACATTTTTTTGAGTCCTCAAGCCATAAAATGGTTTCTGATAAAATGAAAGAGGAGTTACTTTTCTCTTCTGAACATTTTTGCTTCAATTTTATGTATTTTTCATTCTTTGTAATAATGTGTTGTACTGGTTCAGATAGAGCTGTTGAAATAAGTATAAAATGCATTCTAGATTTTGGAAACTGTGTGGTACCTTTTATAAAGGTGTGACAAAAGCTAGGTTTTAGATAGATTGGTTAAGAATTGCTGAACTGATCCCAGAATGGCAAAGATCTCAACTTGACCGATACCAAATTACTCAGCCAAGTCCTGGATGATCAATTTATTTTATTTTAATTATACACCACACCAAACTTCCATCTCTGGGCGATTTACAGCAAAATAGAACAAATTAAAATAGAAATGAAAACCTTAAAACAATTTAAATTTCCAAGTCTAGTTAAAAAGCTTGGGTGAATCAATGTGTCTTTAAAGACTTTTTAAAAGTTGTCAAAAATGAGGAGGAGCGCATTATCAGCAGGAAGCTTATTCCACAGTCTTGGTGCTGCAACAGAGAAGGCCCGTCCATGAGTGGCCACTAGATGAGCTGGTTGCAACTGCAGATGAACCTCTTTGGATTATCTCAATGGTGATGTGGCTCAGAGCGAAGAAGAGGTCCCCTTAAATACCCTGGGCATAAGCTGTACCTACTATTAATGTATGAATTATAAATTATGTTAATTTCAACCAAGATAAACTATCAAGAGGCAAATACATGGGTTCACTTGAACCGTCTTATTTATTATTTCTCTTGTAAACTGCCCTGAGCCTTTTTTGGAAGGGAGGTATAGAAAATGAGTAAATAAATAAATAATAATTATGAATGTATGCCAAGTAAAAAATGGTAATTAAATATCTAAAAAATATTGTTTGAAAACAGTGGCTGACATAAGTAAAATTACTCAAAGCAGTTCCATTGAAATTAAAAGAACAAATTAAGCCCTATCTTGTTTTATTAATTTCAGTGGTACTACTTTGAGTAATTTTCCTCACCATGGCAGCTAGTACATGTAATGAGAGAAAGAGGCATACAGGTTTGGATTTAAAGGCCTCCACAACTTTACCTCAGCAGAAAGCATTAACTATATTCCTAAGATTGCTGCAGGGGGCTGGTTGGTGGAGGGGAGGATCTTTAATACAAAGGCAATTTGGATAACTTGGCTTCCCACCCTAATTAAACAGAACCTTGAGTCGTGTAGCAAACATAGACCCAGATACCAGACACAAGTGTTACTAAAAAGATTGTGCTAAGCAAGCTGACAGCATTCCCTACTTGCATTAAAAGGGCTATGTTTGGTTGATCAGTAGACAGAGGAACATAGGAAGCTGCCTTATACCAAGTCAGACCATTGGCTCATCTAGCTCAGTATTGTCTACTCAAACTGGCAGCGGCCTCTCCAGGGTTACAGGCAGGAGAATCTGTCTTGGAGGGTAAGACTCCACTTAAGGCTACTGTCTCTGGGCCTTGGCTTCCAGGCCAAGGTAGCGTCTCTCTGTTAGAAACTCCAGACAGTTAAAGTAACATGTCACCACTGAGCCTCCTACTCATTTCATTTTCCACTTTTTCCTTTCCATTTTTTTTTCCATTGACTGCTGTCTCTCCTGCTTTTTTGAAGATCTGGATAAGGGCCTGATAACCGTATGCTTTCTCCCACCAATTAATTTTGTGCTGGTGGCATAGCCATTGGATGAAGATGGACAAATATCCTTGAGTGACTGGAGTCTGGGCAGGGCCCCACCCAGCATGCCCCTTTGTACCCTATTTCCAGCTGTTGAATGAAGTGCTCACTGGCTAGAAGGGAAAGACAAATTACATCTATCCCTTCCAATTGTGAGCATTTTGTTTGCTGGAGAGTTGCTTGCTTTCTTCTTACTTGCCCAGAGCAAGGGAGAGAAAGAACACCCAGGTGGCTAACAAAATGCCAGCTGGCTGGGAAGGGTTGAAGGGCCATGCATTCTTCCCCACTCAGGAGCCAGAGCATGCTGGCCATGTGTTCTTCATCGGTGTGTATCTGATGGTGGCGCAGGGGCGTGGCTGGCACAGGCAGTGGGAGAGTTCACTGCCAATGGCCTGTTCCTAGGCTGCTGCCAAGCTCACTATACTCCTCAGTTTGTTATCCCTCACCCATCCCATTACTGCGTCCAGGCAGGAATTTAGAGAAGTTATACCATTTCCTGATGAAGTTGATTTGAAGTAATAGATTTGGGTGTCATCAGAATATTGGTAACACCCTGCACCAAATCTCCTGATGATTCCTCCCAACATTTTCACGTAGATGTTAAAAATGGTTGGCCTTATGGAACTCCATACTTTAGTTTTTGCTTTGAAGAGCAACATTCTACAAAAGATACCATCTGGAATCTGCCCAAGAGGTAGGAGCAGAATCATTGTAAAACACTGCTACTTAATCCCAACCAGAGGTGCACCTAGGTAATTTGGGAGCCTGTTCCTAGAGGCCTTTGGAGGAACCCCCCCCCCGCAAATTAAATATCATCATGCTCGGCCAGGCAGCCACACCATCTGGGACACACTGAAGAGGATTTGGGGGTCCCCTGGGACTGTGGAGGCTCTGGACTTTGATCTAGAAGTTCAGAGGTAAGAGACTCTCTGGTCTCAACACCCTAAGATGACCCAGCAGGATACCATGGTCAATGATATTGAAAGCCGCCAAGAGATCCAAAAGGATCAACAGAGTCCTACTCCCTTTGTCAGTATCTAAATGAAGATTATTTATCAGGCCAACTAAGGCAGTCTCAACTCCATAGCCTGCCCAAAAGCAGTTTGGAATGGGTCTCGACAATCAGTTTCCTTCACGACTGCTTAGAGTTGAAAGGCCACCACTCATTCAGTCATTGCCCAAACATGAGAGATTAGCCTATAACTGGCTAACGCTGAGGGGTCCAATGCAGGTTTTTTCAAGTATGGTCTAATGATAGCTTGCTTCCTGTCCTCCCTCAGATAAGCATTTATAAAATGTATCAGACCTTCTCCAATAATGCAGTTGTCAAATGACTCAAGTTGAGCAAGGGTCAAGAAAAAAAGACAAACCATGGTTAATCTGGATTAGGCCAGTGACTAAATCAGCTTAATCTGAATTGGGCCAGTGACTAAACTTGCTTTCCTAATGCATGCTTCAGAGCAGGCCTTAATCATAGAGGAGAAGCACAATTTCTGTGTTGCACATTAGATTGGAATTATTCCTATTGGGACAATGATATTTAAGATAACACTTCCCAAAGATAGCCCTGTTGGTTACTGGAATTGCTAATATTTGCATACATAATAAGAACAGAATAATCACAATATATTCAGATGTTCTCTCATCTGGAAGGAAGAGGATTGTTTTGTTTATAAAAAGGAATTCTGGGAAGTAATTATCAAAATGGACCCATGAATTCTTCTAAGCAATTTGGTTAAGGGTATTTTAATATTATTTGATTGCCTGTAGGTTTAAAACAAAATTACTTCTTGCAGTCCTTAAATAATTAGTGATCCCCCCGGTACTGATGTAGTACTCTTAAAACCTACATATCAGAAAGAGGGGCAATGGGTTACTCCAGTTTTTCTATTAAATTAATGAAAATCGTCTTTAATCTACCTGAATGGTCAGGAAGGATAAGTTTCCTTTTAACCTTGTAAGGGCAGAGTAGTTGAGTGCTTAAAGGCTCAGAAGCGTAGACTTGAATCACAAACACTTCATCCTCTGCCCCCCCCCCCAAGCTCTTTGCAAGCCAAGGCACAACTGCATCAGAGTTTGGGCTCATAATGAGGTCGCTGCCAGCCAGCCCTCCCTATGCTCCTTCTGCTTTCCCATTCAAAGACTTGTGAATTGATGGATGACTGGCTGGTTATGCTTCATCCTTAAGACCTGGATGCACAGGGCCATTCCTAGCTACTAAGATGCTTGGTGACCGTAGCTTACAATGCCTTCAAGTCTATCTAATTGAATCAGGAGGCAATGTGAACAGATGTGCTTGCATGCATCCCAGTGGCAATGCATGTTCCTGATCTTTCTCAGAAGCGTTCAGGTCTTGAGACATACAGGGCCTGTGCTGTTGCCAGTCTACCACTGACCTCCAGTCAAGCAAGATGAAGGAATTTGTTTGTCAATAATAAAATATGATAAAAATGAAGTGGGTTTGTTTATATTTGTATTATTGTAATATGCAATATATTTATGTACCAAGTTAAATAGACAACCAGGTATGGTTTCCTTCATTTTAATAAAATGGTAGTTGGTGAAAATAATGATATGTACAGCACCTTAGGAATATTCAAGGGGAAAGGTCAGTTTTAGAGTAGTTCCTGGCTAGTTATTGCTTTAAAAATGTTCTCAATATTATAGCCTTTTAGTCTTGAACTTCTGCAAACTGCATCTTCAAAATTTATTTTATTAATGTTTATTCCAGCACTTTCTTAAATAAGGCCATGCCATAAAGTCACTTGTAAAACTTAAATGACTTCATTATTGCTGTACTAATTAAAGAAATTAAAATGTGTTATTTACTGTTTAATATCCAGCTACTTTGGCTTAATACTCTGTTTAACCTTCACTTTCTCCTCATGAATTATGTACAAGAGCTAGTTTAATGCTGACATTATTTGGAACTTTCCAAAAGCTATAAATAGCATGTTAAGGTTACTTTCAATGTGTTGACATATGAACACTACGGTTGACAAACTGAGTTCAGCATTTCTTTAATAGGTTCTACATTTTGTTTTCTGGAACAGAGAGCAGGCTTATTCTTTCTGCTTCATAAAGTCAGGCAGGTTAGCCTTCATATACAGTTTTTCTAACTTAATTTGTGGTGTTTAGAGAGAGGCAGATTTTTTTCAAAGAGCTGTATTATTCCAGATCCGTGAGTGTGATTAGGCAATAGGAAGGATTTATGCACAGCTGTTTGTGATTTGGGTACACATGCCAAGCCACACCCAGATTTTCAGTATGTCCATGACTGTATATATATTTATAAACTTTTAGCACATTATATTACTCATGGGAGTGACTTGTAGCAGTGAAACCCATTAGACACAATCCTCAAATTAGGCATGCACAATAAATCATATAAATTCTACTGATTCCCGTCAGGCTTAACTCATGTCTAGCTTTTCCTGGATAGTTACTGGTATATTCATATTAGCCCTCATAGTTTTCTATCAACTTTCTCTGCCTAGGGAGTTCACTCGGCAGCACGTTTCAGAAACAGATAGGTAAATACAGTGTGTCTCCATTGTGTTGCTTTTTCTTTCCATTTTTCATGAATTGGACATCAGAAACACCTCCAGTCCAATAATTGGCCTGTGGAGAGGGGAAGACAGTATCAAGAGTCCCTGTTACTCCAAAGAAAATTCTCTAATTTCTGTTTCTCTAACACACTCTAGCATAACTCTGCGATACTGCCGGTCAGAGACCAAAATAAAAGTGAACTGCACTGAACATAACACTGCACTGAGGTTGTATCCTAAAAAACCCAATTATTATTCAGTTATCACCAAAAATGTATTACAGACCTGTTATTTTTTTATCCCTCCCACCCTGGAAAGAGAAATATCTTGAAAATAAAGAGCAATCATTATTACATTTGAATGATCTAACTTATGTCTCTGAGGTAGATTAGACCTGTTCTATCACATAGGCCTCAAATGCTTAGCAGTGTTAGTGTTGCTGCTTCTATTCATAGTGGCCTCTTCCTTCATTTTGTTTCATTATACCATCCTCATTGGGTAGGTAAAGTTACACCAGTTGGATGTCTGCCTGTCATGTGTAAATGTTCTGTGCCTTCTGGCCCTTTCAAAGAACCTAGCAGCCCATTCGGCTTAATCCAAGGCTGGACGGTTGTAAAAGCCAAATAGGAGCACTGAGGCCTAGAGCTTCTGAGGTAAAATGAAGGACAAGGCCACTGTCAGAAGGAATAAAGAGTCACTGTCACAGCTAGGGAACCAAGGCTATGAGGTTCCCTATTTACCTCGGGAACATATCCTGGGGGCAGATTTCACCTGCACTGAAAGAAAAAGGAAGTCTTTGCTCCCCTCAACTCCACTTTAACACAACCTTTATTGCCAATGAATTAATCTTTATTGCCAGTGAATAACTTGGTGATCATTCAGGAATCTACAAATGGCAAATTCTTTGTAAATATGCCTTTCCTTTCACTGAAGATAGGAATCTGCAAAATTTTGATGCAAAGATAAAACCTGGGATGGAACACTGACGTAACAGAGCTGTGTCCAGCACAGAGAGGCTGCCCTGAGCTTAACCACAGTGTTAGCAGAGCACACGTGACACGGGGAGTGATTTTCATCTCAATCCCCTTTCCCTGAAGATGCTTCTTGCCTTCAAAAATATGTCTCTGAGGGTCATGCAGCCCTCAGGGTAATTTTTTTTGGAAGGCAAAGAGCTGAGGATGTGCCCTAACCAGTTTGGCACCTCCTTAGGAAAGGGCCGAACCGGTTCAGGTGCCGGAATTTGAATCTGTTCGCTGGGGTAGGGGTCTGTTCCTTTTAAAAGCAGGTAAGCAGGATCGTATCTGCTCCTCCACTGCCCCACCACTTTTCTGGGTGCAGCGCTCGCTGTTCAAAAGGCCACATGTGGCTGAAGGCAGCATTGCTCCCAGCAGCATGCGTGTGGAGTCCATGTGTGCAGGGAGAGCACTGGAGGTGCTCTGGGAACAGCAGAGGGTTCCAAGTTCCTTCCCTTCCAAGTTCACAAGATGGGGCTGAGAGAGATTTCTGCCTGCAATTCTGGAGAAGCCACTGCCAGTCTGTTTAGACTATACTGAGCTAGATGGACCAATGGTCTGACTCAGTATATGGCAGCTTCCTATGTAACTGCCCAATGTACAAATGCTGCACATACAAACAAGTCACCCCTCTTAGGAACTGTACGCGGTCTGAGTTATAAACATCTGACTTACAATGAACTTTTGGAACACAACTTGTTTGCATGTTGGGGATTCTTCTCCGCTACATCACTGTTTGGCTGCTTTGAATGTAAGCCTGTGTTCCCAGGTCAAAGGAAATTTTTGGTCCAGTTTTTGGAACCTATCTCCTGTCTTTTTATTATGATGAATTTGTTATGTAGGAACAAATTACACGAACAGATATCTGTTAAATGCACATTTAATACAGAATTATCTGCAATGACTTGAAAGAAGTGTTAGGTATTTTAGATAAATTCTGACTTGCTGCTTATTCATCCTTTTTTAACCAAAATGAAAAAGAAGTCTTAGATCAAATCTGACATCCAGATTTTGCTATATAACTCTTTTTGGGATGTATTTAACCAAATACAATATATTTTCAATAGTTTTGTAGTGTTAAATTAAATTTTATATTTGTTTTTTCTCTAGGGATTGCTTGTGCGAGATGCACCTCTGAAAGATATAAAAATTTTTAATGATCGGCGATTCGTAGCTTCTTTTAGTGTGGTGAATGCTACCAAACGTGATGCTGGAAATTACCGCTGCATGATTCGCACAGAAGGAGGAGTTGGAGTATCAAATTATGCAGAACTAATAGTTAAAGGTATTTCTAAATGTATATATGAAACTCACTGGTTCATAGGCCGGTTTTGAACAAGGCTCCAGTGTCTTCGTTGGTACAAATTTATTACGATTACCAGCTCTAGACATGATTCAAAGCCCTGCAGCTTTGATACACACATGGAATTTTTGTAAATGTATTACTCTGTTCCCTAAATTGGAAAATGCTTAGTGCATGTCATAGGGAGAACAGAACAGATGTTTATAGAAGGACCTCCATATGTGGTATGCATTGCTGATTCTTGAAGGAATGACCATATAAGGCCTCTTTCTAGGACATCAGGCTAGTTCAGGACTGTACAACTTTGGACTGCCTGGAGATGTTGGACTACAACTCCCATGAACCCTGACTATTGGCCACTGTGGCTGGGGTGATGGGAGCTGTAGTTCAAAAACAACTGGAGAGCCAAGGTTGTGCAGCCCCGAGCTCGTTCTTTATCGTTTGTACTTATTAGCCTGGTTGATGGATGTCACCACCAACCAGGGCTAGTCATGATGAGAACAGGTCATGGTGAGCCTTGAGCCTGTGCACTCCCTGCTCCCCTTGCCTCTCCTCCACATGTGAGGGAAGGAGATTGGGAGCTTTCATTTGTTATTTGTAACAAACCACTGTTTCTTTGTCCAGCTATATGAAACTGTGATTTGTATGGATTAAAGTTTCCTGTTTTCAGACATAACTGCAAAATGTAGATTGCTACAAACTGAAAGCTTCCTATCTACTATCTCATCATGATTGGTAAATTCTTCTGGAAGTCAATATTGATTTGTGATAATGTAAGGAATTACTGGGTGTTTGTTTTTTCCTTAGCGTTTATTTAATATGCACAATAAAAAGGCCTCAACTGAAGCTTATAAAAATTGATATATTTGGGGACTAAATTTTTCGTTTCACCTATCCTTGGTTCAGTCATACTTTTATGCAGCAGCTGCAAGCAGTGAAAATTTCAGAGGCAACATTACAATGTTAGTTTTCTTGTGGAGGAAAAGGCACTGGAGATTTAAATTATGTTTACAATATTTGCTTTATTTTTCGAATATATGATCTGAGCATATTGGAAGAAATAGATATACTTTTGTCAGGCTGTAGATTACCTTGCCTAAAGCTTCACCCCAACTTTCAGCTGAGTCTCTGCCCTTTAAAACTGCCCTTTGCTCCCTCCCCTGAGTACCTTTGACAAACGCTGAGTATCTTTCCAACACTGGAGAGAGATCCCTAGCTATTAGGAGACTATCTCTTGACATTAGCTCACCTTGATGAAATATCAGCTACCGTGCTGAATTATTAGCCAGCAGTCTGTGTCACAAAATAATGGCCAGTCATTCAGAATCTGTAACTGTACTATCCTTATGAAGCAAAGGAAATTCTATTAGGAGGCAGAGACAAAAAGAATCTGAGGATGTGATTGTACAAGAGGGAAAATGGAGGAACTGTTTTGCTGTAGATAGGAAAAGAAGGAAGAGTCTGCTCTGGTCCATGATGTAGTAGCAGAAAGGGGGAGTAAACAAGACATTAAAAGGCCGCTCTGATAATTCCAATTGACTTCTCTCTATATGCATTCTTTGATCAGTGTCTCACTATGACTGTTGCAAAGAACTAAAACTGAGACTTTTAAAAAATGAAAAGGTAGGAATTAAAATTCAGAAGAACCTCTGTGTCGGAAACATGCATATATAATACCCAGAATAAAAGGAGAAGTGAAGATATGACGGGGGCATAGATTCACATGATGAGGACAGATAAAATACTCAGCCACACATATTTGTGGGGGAGATTTGTAGCAAATTATTACCATTAAACTTGACCCTTCCATGCATGAGTTTATTTATCAGATCCTTATAATATTTGCTCTTGCCCACCTCTCTAAGCACATTTCTACTGTGTGTAGTGAATAATTGCTTACCCTTAGGGTGTAATCCCATTAGCTACTTGTAGTGTGATGAAGTAATTATAGTAATCCCTGTTGCTTGTGCTGTAGCTTTTATGAGACCACATGCAGGTCATTCCTTGTGACCTAAAAAGCCTATTTTAAATAGCGTGCTGACCTTGGGAGAACTTATATTTAAATAACAACATTGTAGGATATTTAAGCTTATTTGCATGTTACTGATAGCACTTGCAAAGGATTACATTTAGCTTATCTTTTTTAAAAAATAGGTTTCATAGGGAATTGCATATTTTTTAACTAAAGTATGTATGTATTTATTAAGTGATCAGCAGTATGCTAAAATTCAGTGCACATTGACAGATTTTCCCCCTGTGAATTCATTGAAAAAAATTCATGAGTCTGAAGGCTAGTATGTGTAGTGCCTTCCTTCCATATCTTTCCATAGCTATTACCATGAAAGACCTGTTTATTATCTAACAAGATCCACATTTGTGGGTGCACATATATTCCTTGGAAGTGTGGAATTTTCATAGTTTCCTGACATCTATAGGTAACACTGTGAATAGTTCTTCTTGTATGACCAGTCTGGGGTACATGCCTACAGATGCCTTCCTGAGGGTGCACAGATGCTCACCCAGTTGACCCCTTTTTGGCAGTAAAGGTGGGAATGAGTTAGCCAGTGATTTACAAGTACCGCTGCTGCTCGCTGCCAGGGACCCCCCATCTGTAAATGATGAGATGCCTCTGCATCATCACATGACCTCTCTGAGAAGCTCTCGTGGCCAGAAGGGAAAGGGAGGAATTGTCACCAAAACCAATGGTGGTAGTGGTAGCTCCTCCCTTTCATTCCCATCCTCTGAGGATGGGAGAGAGAGTTTCTGCTCACCAACTAAGCTGGGGTAGGTTTGCTCATGCCATAGGGGCCTAGCTTTGCCTCTGAGCAACATGGTGACAGTTCTGTGTCTTGCAGAAGCAGACTTGTAGTCATGACAACAGAAAGGAAGGACTGTCACCTCACCCATCAAAACTTGTCCTTTCTTGGGCCTGTGCTATTTGCTTGATCTCAGAGCATTCCCTACCATGTAGGATTTCCTAGCATTGCCACCAGTGTGCCCTCTAATTTTTTTCATCTGTTTGTGGAATGAGTTTTGTTCTGAGCAGCACTATCAAGGCAGCGTGTGAGCACATTCATTCAGAGCTTTTCTGATTCAATTTGAGCGGAATCTAAAATTAACTGAGCGGACATTAAAAAAGTGTGTGTTCGTGCACATGTGCACGCCTTAGAAGGAACACTACCTGCCATACCCACACAGACACACACTTATTAAATCTAGCTATATGTATATAAGTGTGTACATTTCTACATCTTTATCCTCACACTGTTTACTGGAGCATGGATATTTTTAGAATTATCCTATATTGTAAGTGCAAATAAATATATACATTAATATTGAAAACCTTAAATTTGTCACAGTATGTTCTGACTAGGCTCAACACAACACTATGGAAATTGATCTTTCAACTATTTTATAGGCAACTAATGCAAGGATTGACTAGACAATTTGAATGAATCCTAAGCAGGGGTGTTTTCCGTTTTAATTACATATTAATTTTGATAGGAGAGAATGAATAATATCAATTATTTGCCATGCAGTACAATATGTTCAAATATTATCATCTGTGTTTGTCAGGGAATCAGATTGAAATGTATCTAATTCAAGACATGAAACTGAACTTTTCAGATTACCCATTTATCTAAAAAAACAAAATAACATCCACAACTTCCTAAAAGAGCACTGCTTTTTAATATATTTGAGAAAGTAAATTAGTATTTTGCATATATTCCATGTAATCAATCTTTCTGGTAGTGGTCAGCTGCAACATAGATTAGTTTAGGAAGGCAGAATGAGCCTGTCTGAGAAGATATCAGATTATTACAGAGTTCAAACTGCTTATTGAGTTCATACAAGGTAAACTTAGGTGTCAGACTGGCTGGAAGGAGTTTTCTTAGGTTTTTAAGTAAGGGCATGGAGGGTAACCATCTGTACCATCCATGGCTTATATTTCTTCATGTTGTCAAATGGAAGATTTAGCACCTTGAATAATACTGAATATGTCAGAGACCTTTACAACAGAAAATGGATGGCAACAGTATGTAGAAAGTCATTTTGAAAACTAAGGCAAATACTGAACACACATAATTGGGGTATCAACACTTCTGAAATAATGAATATTTAGCAATAGCAATAGCAATAGCACTTACATTTATATACCGCTCTATAGCCGGAGCTCTCTAAGCGGTTTACAATGATTTAGCATTGTATTTCAAAATATGCAAGTGTTTAAAATATGAATATTTCTCTTGTCTTTGTCTCTGCTGTGTGTGTGTGTGTATTAAAATTCAACTAATTGTTTAACCTCACCCAAATAAAAAGTGTAC
This sequence comes from Hemicordylus capensis, assembly GCF_027244095.1. Classification (NCBI taxonomy): domain Eukaryota; kingdom Metazoa; phylum Chordata; class Lepidosauria; order Squamata; family Cordylidae; genus Hemicordylus; species Hemicordylus capensis. The sequence goes on along the minus strand of NC_069660.1, from coordinate 239,765,656 downwards.
GTTACTAATCTGATGTGGGGGTTGAATATTACCTTGTGGTAAGTCATTTAAACAACATGCAGGGTTGAGTGTGACACGAGGTGTAAAAGGTGGGCGGGGTGGGGGAATCCCTTCACTGAATATTTCTCTCTGGCAATACAGGAATAGGACAGCAAAGATAATGGTGTATTAATATTGCTATTTTTGTACATTTTTGAGAGTTGGTCTTGTGGTAGAAAGCATGCATTGTTCCCTTTGCTAAGCAGGGTCCACCCTGGTTTGCATTTGAATGGGAGATTACATGTGTGGGCACTGTAAGATATTCTCCTTAGGGGATGGGGTTGCTTTGGGAAGAGCATCTACATGCTTGCATGCAGAAGGTTCCAAGTTCCCTTCCTGGTATCTCCAAGAAAGGGCTGAGAGAGACTCTACTTGCAACCTTGGAGAAGTCCCTGCCAGTCTGTGTAGACAATAATGAGCTAGATGGAACAATGCTCCTGTGCAGCCTCCTGTGTTCCTATGGCATTGAACAATAGGTGCTGGCCAGTTTTGGTTTTAAATTCAGTGCAATTTTGGGTAAAAATGACCCAACACCATCAGAGTGTGCATTGCAATGTTTTTTTCATGCCCCTTCATGTGTGGAGGGCATGGAACATCACAGAGCAATTTCTGTACAGTAAGGTTGAGAAATACAAGCAGAATGGAGTTGTAAAATATTTATATTAACATTGTATCCATTTTTCTATTACTCCAAGTTAATTTGGTCCCACTGTCTAGGTGGTGATTGGTTAAGGGTTATTCATTAATAGCATTTGTTCAATCAGGTAGTTTATTATTAGTGGAAAAGTACAGAATTTCTCCAACAGTATTACATAAATAATGAGGTTGTGCACACAACCTCACCAGGGAGGGCGGGCAGGCTGTGGAGAAGACAGGAGCTCACCTGCTTTCCGCAGCATATGAGCAGCCGCCTTTCTCCCCTCTGCCTCACCATGTACCAACTCAAGCAGTGATGTAGCAGAGGGAGATGCTGGAAGCAGGAGGAACACCCCCCCCATCCCAGGGTGTAATGGGGTATGAGCGCGGTGGCTGCTCTGGTTAAAACAGCCACTGTGCTTGGTATAGCTTCTTCTTTCCCCTGACTCGCTGCCGGAAATGGCGGTGGGCTGGGGCAAAGCTGTTTAACGTGGCAGCAATCACCCAATCATTGGCAGAGGTTAAGTAAACCACAGGTTAACTTAACCTCAGCTAAATGCCAGGTTTGAAAGTGGGGCTTGGCACGGGTGCAGCACCAACCTCACTCCAGATGCTTCACATGACCAGCCTGGGCTGCCCTAACCTGGGTTAGGCTGCCCATGTGAACACTTGTAATGACTCTCTAGATTTTTATTTTTATTTTTTGCAGAGAACACATTTCGAGGTGGGCAGTGAAATTGCACCTGCTGGCTTCACTCAAACTCTGTGTGTTAAGTTCACATGGAAAAACTCTCTCCGTACAAGTGAAAAAATTCTACTGAATGTATGGAGGTTGGAAGTGGAGCCAGCAGATACAGTCATGCTTCCCAGCCCTACATGTATTTCATGGAGAGCTTTAATGGATTTATTTAGAGAAGAAAGAAGGAAAAAGCTCCACAAAGCTGTTATAGTCTCCTGATTGGGAAGCAGTGCTACCCTTAGATTATTGTTACTTGTTCTCATTTGTAATAAAATGTAGGGCTGCTTCTGTCCTGACAACAGCATGTTGGCAAATGGAGATGAGACACATAGCAGAGGCTAATGATGAACATACACATGAACAGTTCACCTTGTGGTTTGAAACAGTCTCCAGATTGTGTCTGTCCCATCAAAAGTGGCCTATAGACTACCTCTTCTACTGGTATTTCCACATAGGCATGTTTATTGCTCGATCTCCAACAGGAAGAGATGACATGCATGTGGAAGCCATTACCAGTTCAGCGTCAGAAACAGCTTTCATACTTTCTGACATCACTTCAAGTACTGTACAGTACTTTTCAATGGTGGCAATTTCACGTGTTCAGCTGTGAACCAGCTGTGAGTCACTAAGGATTTATTTATGCTTTGTTTTCATAGTAGTCAAGCTATCCTTAAGCTAGACAACCAGAACAAAACAAGCTATTGGGTGCAGGCATTCGCTGAAACGTTTCTTTATTTTGTACTTTGATCATAGGGGATCAGAAAATACCCCTAGGGATGAAAAACCATTAAAATAAAGTCTATTTCAAATATGTGTAGGACCTAAATGAATTGGTGTAACTACTAACCTTTGTAGCCTTAGTCCTGAGGTTGAATTTTGAATGGCAGTTCAACAGTCCTTACTAGCACTTGTAATTTGAACATAATTAACTGTTTTAGTGTGGCTACATGAGTGCCTCAGGATGTTCTATCAATGTTCCATTTCATGTTTTGGTTGAAGAAACAGCCTAATGATTTAAAATGAAGCTAAGTCATTTTGAGTTAAGCCACAGCTACTTAAATTGCACAGATTCTGCATAAAGCTCTGGTCTATAAACACTGGAGTAACTGTGTCTTTGCAGTTAAAGTGAATTATTAAATACTGAAATGGATAAGCTAGTTTAGCAGTATATATTGGTTCTGGCATATAATAAAATTTTTCTTGATGATTCTAAAATGTCTACATGATATGCCATTTTCTTAATTTGCCAATCTGTATAGAACAATAAGAATTAATAAGAATTTGTATAAGCATTTTGAGTTGCTGACAGATTTGTCATTTTTATCCCAAGGGAGCAGTGACAATAGCTCATTAACGAGGAAATATGTAATGTTGCTTCTTGTAGCTGTACATTTTCTGTGCCATTTACATGGTGACATTGACCATCTAAGTACCATCGTTAATACTTAGTTAACGCTCTCGCTTAGGCAGGTAATATTTGATACAAGTTTACTAGATCTATCTTCTGACAGTATCTAGTATGATATGGAGTTCTCTGTTTTCAGATATTATCAGAGTATAGTGATGAATAAAAGTATAGTATGATGAAGTGAATGTTATATAATATTTATTTATTTATTTATTTATTTATTTAATATATTTCTATACCACCCAAAACGCAAATTCTCTGAGCTGTTTACAAAACAATTAAAACAGGCAATAAAAGATTAAAATATTTCAACAATTAAAATCAAAAAGTTAAAACTATTAAAACACAATTAAAAACAGTATCTAATTAAAAGCCTCTAATTAAAAGCCTATAATAAGGTATAGTTAAACGTGGAGTAAGAATGTCTTACTAAGCTCACAAAACAGAAACTTACGTAACTTTAAAAAAAATCTTCCTATTTTAAATGGTGATACCAACTGAATTTTAAAAAGTTGACTAAATTATAATAGACATATGTTTCTAAAGTGTTACCAAAAATGGTAATTAAAAAAATAAATACAGTGCTTTTCCGATAGTTTTAGGGAGACGGGTTCTAATTAGCATATTATGTAAAATTCCTTATACAGAGTGATGGTGGGGTTATATAGCTTGTTTTTTTCAGGATTTCTTTTAACTTTTTTCTATTAATAAACTAGTTGGCCTTTTAAATTTGTTTTTGAAGCTGTATTATTGGAAGGGTTCCTTTTGGTAGACTGGAGATTGAAGGAATGGGATTTGTTGATAATTTGTTCTGCCTGCACTAGAAGCCTGCAACCAAACAATGAATGGATTTTATTTATTTATTTACTATCCCATTTTTCTAACACAAGGACCTTGCAAGGCAGCCTACAAAAAGCGACAATGCCAAAATAAAACAGATAACAAATTAAAATAAATCACTTAGATACTGGCTGGTGGAAAGGCTCTGCTATCTTGTCTCACACTCAGCTGCAGCCTGGTGGAAATGGCTGCAGGAAAACACAGTTCTTTCTTTAGTTCTACAATTCCAAGTTCTGAAATTCAGCCCCTCACTCACTGCTTTTTGGTCTCACTGTCTCTTTAGGGTGGCTAGCCCAGGCTGTTCCACCAGTGAGCTAATTTCCGTCTTCCATGGCATGGTGCACCTAAGTTATACTGACTTCAAGACATGCTTGGCTCTAAGGGGAAGAGAGGCAAGCATTTGAAGCATGGCCTCAAGGGAATCAGGACAAGAAGTGGGGAGGGCAGGCAGAAGTTTGCCATAGTTGTGATGAAGGGTTTATTTTTAAAAAGGCAGAGAGACGAGAGAAAAAGAAATGTTGAGGATATCCTCTAATACCAGAAATCTGATTGCACGGATTGACTTTGGATTAATGTCTGCAGAGAACAATAAACATCACTGCTTCTTTTTTTAAAAAGCTGGTAAGAACTTGGGGATGCATAGGATTATGTCTCTAAATTGTTGCATTCCAAATGGAAGGAAGAAGGGCATTGCCCCATGAAGGCATATAAACCTGTGTAAGAGCCAAAGACCTGGTGAAGAATTTGGTGAAAACCACCTGTATTTTATTTATTTATTTATTTATTTATTTATTTATTTATTTAATTAATCAGATTTGTACACCATCCCAATCTCCCATCTCTGGCAGTTAACAATACTATAAAAACAAGTTTAAAACATACACAAAAACTTGAAACATTTTAAAACAATTTAAAATCAAACACAAATTAAAACCTAAACAATTTAAAAAACGGAAAAAGCTTGGGTGAAGAGGTGGGTTTTCAAATCCTTTTTAAAAATAGTTTTAAAACAGTGCCTCTCACCCCCAGCACTCCCCAACGTTCCAGAAGGATACTATGGTCGATAGTATCAAAAGCCACCAAGAGATCCAAAAGGACCAACAGTGTCACACTTCCTCTGTCAATTCACAATTGGAGATCATCCATCAGGCCGACCAAGGCAGTCTCCACCCTGCAGCCCACCCAAAAGCCCATTTGAAATGGGTCTAGATAATCAGTTTCCTCCAAGAATGTCTGGAGCTAAGAGGCCACCCCTTCTCAATTACCTTGCCCAACCATGCAATGTTGGAGACAAGCCTATAATTGCTCAACTCGGAGGAATCTAGTTCAGACTTCTTTAGAATAGGTCTAATAATTGTCTCTTTAAGACAAAGAGGCATCCTGCCCTCCCTCAGAGAAGCATATATGACTTCTACCAGGCCTCCTACAACAGCCTCCCTGCTATATAAAACAAGCCATGTTGGACAAGGGTCAAGAGAACAAATGGTAGGCCTCATCACTCCAAACAGCTTGTCCACATCTTCAGGAGTCACAAACTGAAACTGATCCAGTCAAACCACATAAGAGGAGTTACTGGACACCTCCAATTCAGATATCACAGTAATTGTGGAGTCTCCATCTAAGTCGGCCCGAATACGAGAGATTTTATCTGCAAAGAATTCATTAAACATATCACAGTGGGTAACTAATGGCTCCAAATTATGATTCAAGGAAGTGGGGGCACATACTAGTCCCCTCACAACCCTGGACAACTCCGCTGGACGTGAACTTGCAGATGCAATACGGGTAGAAAAGAACCGCTTCTTTGCCGCACATATTGCCTGAGCATAGATATTTAAATGTGTTCTTTGTTGTAATCTGTTGGATTCAAGTTGAGTCTTTCTCCACTTGTGCTCCAGTTGCCTACCTTGCTGCTTCTGCCCGTTATAGCAATAGCAATAGCAATAGCACTTACATTTATATACCGCTCTATAGCCGAAGCTCTCTAAGCGGTTTACAATGATTTAGCATATTGCCCCCAACATTCTGGGTACACCTTGGTTATACCAAGGTGCCAATTTTGAAGCGGGTTGGAGGGGACGCTTGGGAGCAATCGTGTCTACTGCCCTGGTGAGCATGTTGTTCCAGTTCTCCACCAGGTCACCAACAGGATCACCGGCAGAGCTAACCTTAAATCCCTCCAAGGCTTTTTGCTTGGAGGAATCCTGTTGGGTCCAATTACCTCTTTGGGCAGACCATTCTAATAGGTCCCTCACTCTGCGGGAGTGGGAAGTGATTGCAAGCCTAACCTTAACCAGATGGTGGTCTTTCCATGACAATGGGGAACTCACAGGAATCGCCACCCATGGAACATCACCCTGATCAGAGTAAAAGACCAAATCAAGCGTGTGGCCTGCAATGTGCGTTGGTCCAGAGACCACTTGGGATAGGCCCATAGTTGTCATGGCCGCTATGAACTCCTGAGCTGCTCTGGACAAGTTGGTCCCGAAATTGAAGTCCCCCAGCACCAAAGGTCTGGGAAACACCAATGCAAGTTATGCAACCAAATCCATGAGCTCAGTAAGGGATTCTTTTGGGCAGTGGGGTGATCGGCACATCAACAGAAGTCCCAATCTATCCCTGGTCCCCAAACTTAAGTACACACATTCAATATGGTCAGATACCATATTGTTATTTAAGGGACAAACTACACATGACATTTAAAGTGTTCTTAGACCTCATGGACTTGGTTTTTTCTTTAGTCAATACTGTCCAAAATGGGGCCATCATACACTGGGACTGGGACAAGATAGGGTTATAGACTTCCTATTATTCCAGCCTTGACTTGCAAAGATGGGGGATCCACCTTTGTGCTATCTGGTGTGCTATCTGGCTGCTTTGACTAAAGAACACCCAATCTTGTCAAGACTAATATTTCTTTAAACACGACGTGTAATTTGCACTACACATCATATAAAGGCAAAATAAACTTGCTAGAAAATTGCTGTTGTCCTGTTCTTTGTATTCGGAAAAAGAAATGAATGCTGCAAGACCCAAGCTTATCACACAGTATAAAAATATAGTAAATATTCAGATTTCAGTTTTGGAGTCTACTAAAACCATGTAAATATTTTGGTTATTTCATTGGTTTAGTTTTTTTTAATATAGTTATCATTTCCCTTCCAGAACCACCAGTTCCTATTGCACCACCTCAGTTGTCATCGGTTGGTGCAACCTATTTATGGATACAGTTGAATGCCAATTCCATCAATGGAGATGGACCCATCATTGAAAGAGAAGTAGAATATCGCACTTCAAGTGGAAGCTGGTATGACATACAACCAGTGGACTCCACAAGCTATAAAATTGGACACCTGGATCCTGATACAGAATATGAAATTAGTGTCCTGCTCACTAGACCAGGTGAAGGGGGTACTGGATCTCCTGGACCAGCTCTTAAAACAAGGACGAAATGTGCCGGTGAGTGTATGTAATAGTACGAATAGTGTGTATTAATTTGAAACAACCTATTGTATCTGACTTGAAACAAGATCAAGTTAAAGATTTCAGTTAGAATTTTAAGCATGAATTTAACCTTCCCATTGAAATCAATGAGACATTTAAAGGGCTTAACTTTGGATAGGAAAACCCTAGTGCAATAGTTCATTTTTTCTGACTTTTCATGCCTTGCAACTGTTGGCCTGAATTTTATACAACATTAATATGCAAATATGTCAGATGTATGGTATTCTTTTAAAATTATTTGGGACTGTAATATCTAATGCCTGGTTCTTCTATGTAGTTTATATGCTTTAGTCTTGCAACCAATAGTGTATTAATTATTTGTTCTGGGGTTTTTTAAGCAGCCAGTAATATGTGCTAATGTGGGGGGGGGATCAACTTTGGTTTAAAAAATTTTTTTGGGGGGTAGAATCCTTTATTGAAAACAGAACATTACAAGATAACAAATATGTTTCTGGTAAATTTACTTTTATGTCCTTCAGCAGTTGACCTGCAGCAGATTTCCCGCTGTTGTCTGTAGAAGTTGACTCTTTTATCGTAATCTGTGGTGCTGATCTTTCTACCTGTAAGCAGATGCAACACAGAGCTCTAATACAAATAAAGTAGTAAAACAATCCTTGGTGAAAGTAGTAAACAATTTTACCACCCCATCAAAACTTGGCTTTCTGCCAGCCATTAAGCTCACTGAGTAACTGTGGGCCAGTAACTATAACTCAGCCAAACCTCACAGGTTTGTTGTGAGGATAGGGGGCGGGGGGGGAGAAACTATGATTGCTACCCTGCGCCCTTGGAGAAAGGGTAGGATAAAAATTCAATAAATTAAATTAATATATAGAAGGCAATTAGTGTAAGAGCAGATTATGAAAAAGGAGTCCTTTCTTGCTCTGAGTAAAAGGCTTTTCTAAAAGGAAAAGGAAAGATGTGGTGGTTGTTATATCATGGAATTTTAGCGCTGAATTGGAAATGAACTGGTCTTCTAGTCCAGTTCCTTGCTCAAAGCAGGAAATTGCCACAGCATCCAACAGATGGCCATCCAACCTTTGTTGGAAAACCTCTAGAAAATAAGAGTTCACTGCCTCAAGCAGACTGTTCTCCTATCAAATAGCACTTGCCATTAGTTTATTCCTTCAATATCTAGCCTAAATCTGTAACACCACTCTTGTTTAAAAGTCACAAACAGTGCGATCTTATGCATGTGTTCTTCGAGTAAGTCCTACTGTATTCAATGGGGCTTACTCCTAGGTAAGTGTGCATAGTATTATAACCCAAAGAGGTTAAAATGTTCCACTAACACACTAAATATAGACCAATGAAACTGCTTAGCAATGAACTGATTCTGTTTGGAATTGTGTACCATGGAATTAATAGAATAGGGAGTCCTTTAAGAGAAGAATCACTGCACATTTAAAATTTTGGTGATGATTGTGTACTATATGCTTGTTCCCTTGGGATAGAGAACAGTCTACTTTGAGACTCAACTAAAAATCTAGTGTTGTGCTTTATCTTAATAGTTCTCTGAAATGCTTGAAATATGCCTTTGCCTAGCACAGTGAGATTCCATTTGGCTAGAACAGCCTAGCTCAGATAAATAAATGCATCTATAATTAGAATCCGAAGAAAACAAAGACTATTCTCCAAAGGCAGCTGTAGAATTCTCAGAAGAGCTGTTTTCACACTTTAGGAAAATGCTTTACTTTCTTTGGTATGAAGGTTTTTTTGTTGTTTTAGTTTTTTTAAAATATACGCTAAGTGAACAAGTTTCAATTCCAAATTACACATAACTTTTAGGTTTCTCTGTGGAAATCTTATTCATAAGGATACATTTTCAGCTCCATCATATGCATGTTTGCGCAGAAGTCCAGTGTTGTTGAGTAGAACTTAAATATGTATGTGGACATAGAATTGCAGCTTTTGATTCTGAAGTAGACTTAGTTTCTATAGGGCATGTTCACTCCCAGTCACAACTGCAAATCTTGGAATAACTAAGCTGCAGGATTGGTGAAATGTGAAAGAAGCTCTTATGTTCCCATTGACAACCAAATCAGGAAACGCTTGGAGTCAGTTAGTAAACAGCCATATAGATCTGGATTGTGATCCACTATATTAATAATGAATGGGTTCTGTGCCCGTACAGGAACCTTGCGGATAGATTGACTATCTCCTCATGACGCCTCCTCTGTCCTACATGTGCTCTGTGCTTCCATTATTCTTGGCAGTTGGGACGTCCTCTTATTTAGTTTCTATTTGACCGCCTAAGCATCAACATTTCATTCTCTGGCTCCTAAGTGCAAATAGATTCTAAGTGATCAAAGCGAAAATTACTGTTGCATTTTGTTGGTTATCAGCGATTGGACTGTTTTAACAACTGCTTTAAGCAGCCTTTGGACTGCTTTAACAGTTCTTTTGCATACTAGACTAAAACTTGGTGAAAGAAAAATTCGAGGGCGTGCAGCAGGCTTGCCATGTGGTGTGCCACTAGTTTATTGGATTTCGACCTTGGAACTGGCAAACAAGAATTCTAAAGATTATTAGGCTAAAACTAGGTGAAAGGAAAATTCAGGCGTGCACCACGTGGCTTGCTGGGGTGACGTGACACAAATTTGATATGCTGGCAAAAATGGCAAAACCAATATTCAAATGCTGTGTCAAATGCCAAGCAAAGTTGCCGTCGACAGGCAGTCATGACACATGTTTACTGTGTAACCTGACAACATGTGAAAGAATCGAGTGCTCCAGCTTCAAGCGGCATTATATGATGAGGCACTTCGACCTCTGCCACCAAGACTGGCATACCCATCTGTAGTGGTCAGTCACTGACCAGCCACTCCTCTCCCCAAAAGAGTAAACTGGAAGTGAACCCTGTCCTGAGTGACAGGCTGGTGAACCCCAGAGCTCAGCCAATCAGCACACCAGGTGGGTGGGACTTAGACAGCCATGCGGAGGAAGAGAAGGTTCCTTTGTTAGTTGAAACTGGCTGGGAGTGCAGAGAGGAGAACATGTGGCCATGAGCTGCAGAAAAATCTCTCTGCAGGTCCAGGGAAAGCCAGGAGGGCAGGAGTTGCCCTACAGGAGTTGCCACCGGCTAGTCTGGTGGCTACTCAGGGACGGGCCTTCTCCATTGCTGCTCCGAGACTTTGGAACACATTCCTGCTGAAATAAGAGCCTCCCCATCTCTTACAACTTTTAAAAGGGCAGTCAAGACATATTTGTTCACCCAGGCATTTAATTAAATATTATTTTAATTGTTTTTAATTGTGTTTTAATAGTTTTAACTTTTTAAATTTTCATTGTTGCAGTGTGTTGATCTTTTTTTGTTGTTGGTTGTTTTTATTGTCTTGTGAACCGCCCAGATAACTTGCGTTTTGGGCACTATAGACATATGCTTAATAACAACAACAACATTATCATCATCATCATCCTCTGGGGTGCTCTTTGAAGTATTCTTGTAACCTGCTGAGTATTCCTTTCACCTGTAACTAAAAACTGAGAGCCTCAGAGAGTATCTGTAGTATTTTGAATAAAGTTTTTTTTCACTTTTTGTTCTTTGCACGTTCAGCAACTAACAGTTTTCTCACCATGTGTAGGTTTGCACATGGAAGGTTTCTGTATATTTTCCAGTAGGAAAAAGGAGAGTTTCTCTGGGATTTCCACCCACCCAACCCAGGTGGGTGGGTGGGATTTAAACTGTTGATAATTGGGTGGTAGCAGCAGCCCAGATCCTACTAAGATTATTGGAAAGTTTTGGGAGTAGTATTTGATTGGAAAGCATAGGGGAGATGATTCAGCATTTTTCTTTCCCTCACATGGGCTTTCTCTGAGACAAAGGCTTGTAATCTTTGTCTATGAGCCCCTGGTGGCGCAGTGGTAAAACTGCCACCCTGTAACCAGAAGGTTACAAGTTTGATCCTGACCAGGGGCTCAAGGTTGACTCAGCCTTCCATCCTTCCGAGGTCGGTAACATGAGTACCCAGAATGTTGGGGGCAATATGCTAAATCATTGTAAACCGCTTAGAGAGCTCCGGCTGTAGAGCGGTATATAAATGTAAGTGCTATTGCTATTGCTATATTGCTAATCCGCTACACCATCAACATCAGGATCGATGTCGAGCATGATAACGAGCACAAGGGAAATGCCTGAGGTGGACCCTGCAGATATGAAGTCTAAAACCACCAAAGAGCCAGAATTCAAACATCCTGAAATGGTTTTGAAGAAATTCCACAGGCATAAGAGACGCAAACACTCTTCGGGGGAAGGAGCGGAGGCATCTCTGCCAAAGAAGCAATGTAGGAAAACGGATTCCAAAAGGAGTACTCCTTCACCTACTTCTTTACAAGACGTCTGATGTCAAACGAACATGAGCCCTTGATACCGATAATGGTCCAGAAGTTGATGTTGATCAAACAGGAGACCTCGATACCGACAGTGGTATTGGAGATAGGCGCAACGGCTATTATGTCGGTATCGAGGTTGATGCCGGAGAACATAAAAACTTCAACCAGTGTCTCTGAGACAGGGTTAAAAATAGTTTTACTACTATCTCTAGCACATAAACCGATGCAATCTCTGTTCACAATTACACCACAGTGTAACTATGACAGGGGAGATAATGTGGGGTTTGGAGAAGAGACTGCAGAGCAGGAGGATGGCATCTCTTTAGACCCCAATACGACGACTACATTTTTTGCAATGTTGCAATCAACAAATAGCACACCATTGGGGTCCACTTTTCAGGGTTTTCTGAGTGGAGGACTCGAACACAATACCGAAGAAGGGCCCCTCTCAGTACCAAAAACACTATCGATGTCACCAATGAGGTTACTGCCTACAGCATTGAACCCAATATGACTAATGTCTCTTCTGAGGCATTCTCAGGATCATACAAGAGTTTCAAGACCCATTTCTATTTTCAACAAACCAATAGCAAGTTATGTGCTCCATTAACTTGGAAATCACTACTTCAGTATGTGGCCATGCAAGGTTTGACACCATCAGAACCAACAAATAACCCATACTTGCAGTTTTTTACCCAGCAGGTTATGCAGATTATCAAATATGGAAGACCCAACAAAAAAAACCCCAGCACATAATGCAACAATAAGCGCAATTACAGGTCTGTACAGCATCAGTGCCAAGCTATTTGCCATCAACAGTTCAGGCTGTAACATCAATTGCCTGCCAAACGATGTCACCTTAAGCACAACTTGTGCAATCAGTACAACCTTCAGCTCCACAACCACAGGAAAAAAGTAATCCTCCAAGAGAACCATAGGTGCCTTCTTAACCAAGGAAAGCGGTGAGAAAGAAAGCACCTTCTGTAATATCTCCAGTGAATGATGATGATGAGGGAGATGGTTACCCTACAAATTTTACAGAGAAAGATTATGGTGGAGGAGATTATCCTGCTGAACCACTAGCAGAAGTAGCACCAAAAACTTCACTATCACCCACAGATGAACTAAAGCCTATCATGCTCAGATAAAAGAGATGGCTGAGGCACTGAGCTTAGACAGCCGGAAGTAGATCTGAAAGATCCTGTCTATAATATGATGGCTAAAGCAAGAGCATCACACCCAGTGGCGCTTCCCATTCTGCCTGTTATCATAAAGGCGGCACAGGTGGCATGGGAGATTTTATAGCATCTACACCAACGTCAACAAGATTAGAAGAATTATATAGAATCCAGGAACAGGAAAATACATACCAGGTGCACCATCCAATACCAAATTCCCTGGTGGTTGAATGTGCAACCTCTTCGAAGGGTGGACAGCATCATACAACTCCAGCTGAGAAGGAGGGGTGAGAAACTGATGTATTATGAAGAAATTTGTTTGCCACCTCAAGTCAGCCTATAAAGATTGCAAATTATGCTGCATGTCTTGCAAGATATGAACATTATTTATGGGATATACTTTTCCAGGATTCTACCTCAATGTCACCAGAGGAATTTCAGGAAAAGTTTACACAGACCTATGAAAAGACAACAGCTGCTACCAGACAACTGCTCAGTACATTTAAACACTTAGCTGAGACGGAATCAAGAGCCATGACGATGGCAGTAACACTACATTGTCATGCACGGTTGCGATCCACCAACTTGCAGCAAAACATGCGGGATTGGGTAGAGCAACTGCCATATGATGGGAAGGGCAGGTGAGACAGGCTTTTAGCAGACTATTGTCCATGCATTTAGTGGAAAGTAAATATTTTACCACTAATACTTGATTGGGGTTTAATTCATCTCTCGCAGTCCAAAAAGCCGGTGTGCTGGTGTGCTTATTTTTAAAGAATTTTTCTTGCCTCTCTTTATCTATAACAATGAGGACATTTGGGAGGAGTGCTGCTGTTTTATTGCATTGTGGAGTGTTTTTATGGGGCACAATGGCTGAAATTCAGACTAACGTTGCATGTGCACTACAAAGAAGGGCAATTTTTGCCAATCTCCCCTTCTCTCTGTAGCCCACAGTGCCTCCTGAAAATATGTTCCTTAAGTTGCGGGATTCTCTGGAACATATTTTCAGGAGGCAAAGTAGGCTGCAGAACGAAGGAGACACTTGTGAAAATAACCCCTGTTGCGACCAACATTGTGTGCATGCAATGTTAGTCTAGATCTCAGTTGATGTGTCTGGTAGAAGTTACTGTTGGTGGATCTCTCAGTGTTGAGGATGGAGAAGAAAAGAGATGTCAATGGGAGAGTAGCAAGGTGTGTTAGAGAAATCTTCCAGTTTTCCTTTCTTCCAGCAATGGACAATGACTGGAAGTGCCAAAAGTGTACTTAGTTGCAGAAGAGTGGGGTGCTCCTGGGAGTCATGCATTGTCAGCTATGTAGATAACCACTCCTCCTCAGACCCAGACAAATTGCCCTATGGACTGTTGATATCTTTGGTCATCGCACAAGTTGTTTGCTAGGGTTTTCATGTCAAAATATATGAGTAATGAAAATAAATAAGTATCCTATGGACTAGTGTGAATCCCACATGGATTTACAGTGTAGACATTCTGTGAAATATCTTGTAAGTCTTAGTGTCCATGATTGAATAAATAACCATTCTGAAGGGTTCCTGATTTCCCGGATAATTGTGAATAGTGTATGGGTTTTAAGTGTGTCTGATCTTTGTGAATTTTCTTCTACTTGTACTCTAGCCATTGTACTTGTCTCATTGCCTGCAGTTTTAAGGAGAGCCTGTGATGTTTAGACACACACACACACACACACACACACACACACACACACACACACAGTGATGAGATTTTAATTTTCTTCTATATTCACAGTGAAAAGCAATTGTGAATGCCTTCTCCATATAGTTTGTTTTAAACTTTATATACCTTAAAAAACAAATGTTTCTTGAGAATGGAAAATGTATAGCTAAAAATAAGTGAAGAGTACACTGAATTGTGTTTCACGAAAGATGTGGAGACTTCTAACAAAGGTTTTGAGACAGAAAATTCAGCATGCAAGCAACTCATTTGCCTGAAGCTCACTGACCTAGAATAATTAAATGTAATTTAGTGTCTTATCCCATAGCCATTTAATTTGTAGAAAAATGTTTCTAAAGAAGGAAGGTTATTCATTGAGTGATGACTTATTAGTCTTTGAAAATGTTTTGGGCCAATCACCAGTTCCTTTTATTAACTTTTCTTTGTGGTAAGTAATTTGTGTATCCTTTAGTTTAGACATCGCTCCTTATGTAAGCAGTAATAAATAATTGAATTTGTAGATATTTTCCAAGAAAGTGACATACTGATAATTACCTGAGACCTGTAGTTTACTTACACCGTCATTTTAACAGAATTACACTTTGTGACCAGATAATGGGCCATCACAAGAGGGGTGCATATGAATAAATGCTGACATAAATGCAAGCTATTCATTAAAAATTAAGGTTTTTATGAAGCTTAAAATACAGTTTTTTAGGCAAAATAAATTAATCCGATTATTGTGCATAATTGCATTAGTGTCGCTACTGGTGTTCATAGTAATTGTGTTATCGGGGTGGGGGGAGGAATGAAACAGAAATCAAGCAAATACAAGTTACTGCTGGGATTCCTAACTTGGGTCTGCATGTAGAAATAATGGTTGTATTTATTACGTTTTATGTGCTTTCCAGCACCTAGGGTGTTTCCAAAACAAATCTCAATCCGTAATACATATAAAATGTATTAAAACATTCAAAATGTTTTAAGATGCTCACTGTGCTAAATAGTATCTGCAGCATTAGTATAAATATTCATCCCTCAATCTCTAAATGCCCAGTGGAAGAAAAGAGTTTCATCTACCTTCTAAAGTTTGTTCACACTCATTCAGTACAACATTGTATCTCCCTGTTAGCACTGCTGCACCTAAATCAAATGGCGGGTGAGGAGGGGAAGGAGAAATACACTTGGGTGTCATCTTGTGTTTCAGATTACTCTATCCAGACAGATGCTAAAGAGAATAGCAGACAAGAGCAAACCTTGTATCAGGGACTTTCTCGGAGAAATCAGTTGATGTAAAATTATTTCAACAGAAACATCTTCGTATTTTAGGCAAATACATATGTTAATTACAGTTAAGCCTTCAGCTATGCTATGTGTTGTAAGAGGGGTGGAGATAGAATCTGTTTTGGGGTATAAGGTGTGTTCTTGGACCTCTTGGGATACTGGACAGGACTGGTAAAGTGCGTTGCTTCTGTTTCGGGCATGGGTGTGTTCCATATCCTTGATTTTCTAAGGAAAATTGTGCTAGAATAAGACCAGGGTGAGATCGCTTATCTGGACAGCAACTTTAGATGCTCTCAAGCTGTGTACAAATCCAGAAATATCTCATTTTTTCATCTGTGAATTTTCTCAGGCCAGAATTACATATAACATGTTATCAGTCCCATGTTTCCCTTATACTGCTAACATAGGTCTGGTAGTCTGATGGGTAAAAAAGGTAAAGTGTGCCGTCAAGTCAGTGTCAACTCTTGGTGACCACAGAGCCCTGTGGTTGTCTTTGGAAGAATACAGGAGGGATTTACGGTTGCCATCTCCTGTGCAGTATGAGATGATGCCTTTCAGCATCTTCCTATATCGCTGCTGCCCGATATAGGTGTTTCCCATAGTCTGGGAAACATACCAGCGGGGATTCCAACTGGCAACTTCTGGCTTGCTAGTCAAGTCATTTCCCTGCTGCGCCATTAGGTGGCTTAGGAAGGATGCTTAAATTGCATACCCACCAGGTTACATAGGAAGCTGCATTATACTGAATCAGACTCTTGGCTCAGTATCAGAATCTAGTTCAGTTAGTATGGCAACAGCTTTCCAGGGTTTTAGAGGATTAAACCAGGGATTAAACTTGGGACTTTCTGCATGCAAAGCTGTTGCTCTTCCACTGAGCTATGGTCCTTCCCCTACCCACCATTTATTCCCTGCAAATGCCCCCCCAACCATTATAAATCTTTTTATTTTCCTAGCTGGACTTCAAAGCCTGGCTGGGAGAAAACAGCTCAAGGAAGGGCATTTTCATGGGTAAATGAGCAGACGTGGAAGAGGTTAAGCACCTTAAGCAAAGATTCTTCCTTATAAGTGCTTCCCCCCACCATCAATTCATGTTATTTCAGGAGATGAGTTTTATAGTAAAGTTGTCTAAATTCATAATTATCTGGTCTAGAATGAAAATGTGTCCAAATATATTATGAATCAAGCATCAGTTCCCCCAGAAATTATTTTCCATTTTCAAATGTAAAATGAGATTCTGCACATACGTAGTTGGTGGTCAAGCTGACCAGATTGCCTTGTAGGTGGAAGTTCAAAAGCTCTTTATATTAGTGCTTTTCTGTCAGTGATGCTGTCTTGTTGATTGCTGTGAATGGCATGATAGATCCAAGACCTCTGTGTGTGCCAGAGACTCAGAGGAAAGGAGGTCAGTTTCTTCTACCTAGCATGAAACTTTCCTTTCTCCAGATTTTCTGCAATGCACAGGGAACTTGGAGGAGGAGAGGGTTTTCTTACCTTATGCACATCTACAAGTGCAGTCCTGAGGAAGAAATTCTTGGTCACTAATGGTGATCTGGTAACTGCATTTGTGGAATCTTAGTAACACAGTATAAATAATAATTTGAAGTCACTTTTTACAGTGACTTTTACAGATTCCATCCATCTTAATTGAATATTCAGTACAGGTAGAGTATCCCTTATCCGAACTGCTTGGGACCAGAAGTGTTCTGGATTTTGGACTTTTCTGGATTTTGGAATATTTGCGTACTGTAATGAGATATCTTGAGCATGGGATCCAAGTCTAAACAACAGCTTTACTTTCTGTGCTATAGATAACATAAATGTTTCCTCTTTTTCTTATCACTGTTACCCATAGAGATATCTGCAGGCCTTTTTGACATTTTCGACAATACACTGTACTGTACTTACCCTCCCTCATCCCCCTCCACTCCTTTCCCTTCTTGTCCTCGATTTACACCTCAGCAGCAGCAATTGCTGCTCCAGCTGCCAGGCTTGGTCTCCCCTGCTCACCTCATTTCTAGCGCCAAAGCGAGCGAATGAGTGGAGGCGTTCTGTTTTTTGTTTTGTTACGAGGCGCTCAGCCACAACGAGTTGGTGCTGTGGGCGCACGCCGTGGTGGTTTCCAGATTTTGGAGCATTCCGTATTCTGGATGTCCAGATTAGGGAAATCAAATTAACAACAACAACAACAACAACAACAACCTGTAATAGAAATGCTATGTATGCAAGATCATGTCATTTTCCCTCTTTAAATTGCCAAGTGACTTGACAGTTGTGGCGAAACTGAGAAAACAAGGAATGCACTGTACTGATGACATTCTAATCAAGGAATCATTCAGGGATGGAATGATTAAGAATACAGTGATGTGATATATCAACTCAGCATACTCTAATTTGCTATAAATCAAGGCAAAGGAAACCCTATTTAAAGACAGGCACCAGCTCAGAAAAACACTGAGACACAAATATATCTTTGGAAGGAAAGTTTCAGGAAGCAACAAAATGGCCAAACTCTTGCTTTATCTTAGATCTATGATATTACAGATACTGGTAATTCCACACACAGTTCTAGAGTTCTATATTTTATAAATATTCCTACTTCTGTGTTGAATTTGTGTGAGTTTTTTTATTTTCAGTGCAAAAGTTGGAAGCAAAAAAGTCTACAAAACCCTATGATAGGTGGACATACGTTCTGTTGTTCTGTGAGATGCTTCTGCCCCACAGTCTGGAGGTTACCAACAAATGTACCATTGTTTTGAGGTCATTGATCTCGAGAAACGGGCACAGCTGGCGTATCAGCTGGAGCTGTTAGAAAGCACCCCTGGCCACTGCCTCAACCTGAGAAAGCAGGGAGAGGTGTGAATCCAGAAGTACTCCCAGACTGCGAACCTGTTCCTTTTCGGGAAGTGTGACCCCATCTAGAACAGGTAGGTCAAAATCGACTCTGGAGTTCTGACCCTGCACAATACGTACCTCCATCTTATCTGGATTCAGCTTCCATTTATTCTCCCTCATCCAGCCCATTACTGCTTCCAGGCAGGCATTTAGGGAGGATATGCCAGCTCCTGAAGAAGTTGACATGGAGAAGTAGATCAGGGTGTCATCAGCATACTGGCAACACCCAGCTCCAAATCCCCTGATGATCTCTCCCAGCGGTTTCATGTAGATATTAAAAAGCATTGGAGAAAGTATGGAGCCTTGAGGGACAGCAAAACCACTGTAAAACAGTGCCTACCACCCCCAACACCGTCAGACGTTCTAGAAGGATACTATGGTCGATCGTATCGAAAGCCACCAAGAGATCCAAAAGGACCAACAGAGTCACACTTCCTCTGTCAATTCCCAAATGGAGATAATCCATTAGGCTGACCAAGGCAGTCTCCACCCCAAAACCAGTTTGAAAGGGGTCTAGATAATCAGTTTCCTCCAAGACTGACTGGAGCTGAGAGGCCACCACCTCTCAATTACATTGCCCAACCAAGGGAGGTTGGAAACAGGCCTATAATTGCTCAACTCTGAGGGATCTAACGCAGGCTTCTTTAGAAGAGGTCTAATAATTGTCTGAGAGGCATTTATGATTTCCACCAGGCCACCTATAACAGTCTCCCTGCTAGATAGAACAGGCTATGTTAGACAAGGTCAAGAGAGCAAGTGGTAGGCCTCACCGCTCCAAGCAGCTTGTCCATATCTTCAGGAGTCACAAACTGAAATCGATACTGTCGAGTCACATAAAGAGGAGTTGTTGGACTCCTCCAGTTCAGACATCAAATTAATTGTGGAGTCTCCATCTAAGTTGGCCTGAATCCGAGAGATTTTATCTGCGAAAAGTTCTTTAAACACATCATAGTGGGTAACTGACAACTTCAAATTCTGATTCGGTTGGGGGGCAGATACTAGTCACCTCACAACCCTGAACAACTCAGCTGGATGTGAACTCGCAGTTGCGACACGGGCAGAAAAGAACTGCTTCTTTGCCGTACGTATTGCCTGAGCATAGATCTTTAAATATGCTCTATGTTGTAATCTGTCGGATTCGAGTCAAGTCGAGTCAAGTCTTTCTCCATTTGCGCGCCAGTCGCCTACCTTGCCGCTTCAGCCCCCGTAGATCTTCCGTATACCAAGGGTCCAGTTTTGAAGCAGGTTGGAGGGGACACTTAGGAGCAATCGTGTCTACTGCCCTGGTGAGCAAGTTGTTCTAATTCTCAACCAGGGTATCAACAGGATCACCCGCAAAGCCGACATTAAATTTCTCCAAGGTTTCTTGGAATCCAACCGGATCCAATAACCTCTTTGGGCGGACCATTCTAATAGGCCCCTCGCCCCTGCGGAGGTGGGAAGTGATCCAACCTTAACCAGATGGTGGTTTGTCCATGACAATGGCGATATCACAAGAGTCCCCACTCACGGAACACAACCCTGATCAGAGTAAAAGACCAAATCAAACATGTGACCTGCAATATGTGTCCATCCAGAGACCGCTTGGGATAGGCCCATAGTTGTCATGGCCGGTATGAACTCCTGAGCTGCCCCAGACAAATTGGTCCCAAAATGAACATTGAAGTCCTCCAGCACCAAAAGTCTGTGAGACTCCAACGCAAGTTCCGCCACCCAGTCCGTGAGCTCAGTAAGGGATTCTGTTGGGCAGCAGGGCGATCAGTATACCAACAGAACTCCCAATCTATCTCTGGTCCCCAAACTCAAGTACACACATTCAGTATGGTCTGATACCCTAACAGGGATCCTGGTAAGTGAGGTGTTATCCTTATAGACCACAGCCACTCCACCTCCCCTCCCACGTCCCCTCACCTGTTTATGATTCCATTCCATCCATACCTAATCCATTTTCCTTTGATTTCCATCCCACTGTCTTCCACTAGAAGTCTTCCATTTTTCTTACATTACTAGAAAAAAAAATCCTCATGCTTTACGATAATTATAATAAATGCATATTTAAATATATATATTTCAAACAATTTCACATCTTTCCTATCCAAACAGCTGGTACAATAATATGTTGTGAAATATGCATTTAAATATGGTACATATTTTTCCACAGGTGTACAGAATACATTGAATCAGTACAAATCATTTCAATAAAATCCATTTCTCTGGAGAGAGGGAGGAGTGAGGGGTCTGGAACCGCATATTCCATCATTAATTTTGACAAGAGAGGCAAGATTTGTTAGCCTCTCTAGTTTTCTGGTTTAGACATAATGACGAACTGTTGTTATTAGACCAAGATGTAATGTATTAAGCTGCATATGTGCAGGAGGAGAGAGTTCTTGAGTTCATTTTTTGGAGGATCATCCATATATTGTTGATAAAAAGGGACGTTCTCTCTGAGCAATGTTTGTGAGCTTCTTTTTAATTTCTCAGCTAAATTGTATAGAATGTTTCATGTCATGTTTTAGACTTAATTTTAGGCACATAAAGACCTTAAAAACACACTAGAGGGCATAGGATGGATTAGGACACATTGACAGGTTGTGCAAATGGGTGAGCTACAGTATAGTTAAATAACTGGACGATACATCACTGGCCTCCCTTGCAATCTCTTTATTCCTCTCCTGTTTAACTCACTCTGTTATCCAGATATATTCGGTATGACTTTACATTGTTTACAGAGAAATTTGTCCCAATGTTGCTCAATTCCAATCTATGTTAATTTCAGGATGCTTAGATTTTGGATGACTGGCTCACCATGGACTGGAGCTAACAAAAGGTGCTATTTTTCAGTTCCCAACATGCATTATTACATGAATATGCCGTTCGTTATCAATTTAAAAAACTGAATCTTTGTTTTTTAAAGAAGTTATTGTGAATCTTAGATTTAGAAGGGTCATTGGTCATCAAAATTACCTTCCAGAATTCAAAAGCTATGATTCACAGCCTCTGAATGCCAGCATGTAACTTAATTTCAGTGAAGAACTCTATGAAATATTGGGCTGTAAATCAACTTCAGAGATCTTGTGGTCAACCCACCACAACTAAACACGCTAAATATCTAATTTGTTTTAAAATATTTTCATAAATGGAGATACCATCAGACTCCTAGGCAATTTACTTCACCTCTTCACCACTCTTATTGGTTTCTGTTGTTCAGCCTAAAAGATTTACTTGCAGTTTGAGTCCATTATCTTCATTGCTGGAAGCAAAGAGACCCCTATGATCCTTAAGGCAACTGTTCATGTGTTTAAAGATACAGATCTCCTTTCAGTTTGTACTTAAAGGTACAGCAGCAACCCAACATCTTGAGACAGGGCATGTTGAGGATTACTTTACTATGGAGAGTCAATTTGTATAATAATGGGCTGATTTAAAATTTGGGAAATGAGGACTTAAGCATTTCTGTAAACAGATGTTTTTGGTTGAAAAGTCTCTGTAAGACCCCAACAGAATTTCATTGTTGTTATTCCTTATTCCGACATCAGAGGATATTAATGTACATCCTAAGTGTACAATATATCACAATATAAGTGGCAATCCATGGCTTAAAGAGGCTTACAAATGGGATATAATGCTACTAGAGCCTTGCTTTGATAGACCTCAGTCTTCTGTGGTTTGAATAATGCCTGTCACAAACCCATCAGACAAAATTCAGAACAGAGCATTGCTCCCTCAGGTGCTATGAAACACAAGTCAATAGTTTGTAAAGCTTTAAAACTTTGCTTTTCTTTGATGGAAGCACACTGAAGCTCTGCCTTTGCTTAAAACTTTCTTTTTGGTTGACAACGAAGGTTTAAGGAATAGCCCAAGGGATTGTCTGCCTTTTGAACAACAAACTCAAAATGGCTGCTTGAAGGTGGCCCCTGCTGTGCAAGGTCCTAAAGGAATTCTAACCCAACAGCAAGTGCTATAAACAGATACCTCCTATATAGTGTTAAGGTGAGAGCAGTTTTCCTTAAGAGTACAAATATATTATAGTAATGTCTCATATGCTCTCCCCTGCTCAACCCCCCAACCGCCATGCACACACACGCACCTTTTTAAATTAAGGAAATACAAAATATCCAATTTCACATTGTCTGCATTTTTTAAACACTTAACTAATTAGAAAGGAATAGGCATATGAACCCCAAGAGTCGCTTTACTTTTAGAGCCTCCTAACAGAGTTCCATGCTATGACCCAAAAGGAAGATTAGCGAACAAAAAAGTTACTTTGAAGAGACTCTGGGGAAAAATCTAAGTGCAACACCACCTAGAAGTGTGTATGTGATGGATGGATGGATAGATATAGATTATATAGATATAGATATAATGCAAGCTATTTGAGGAGATATTAATACTGCCTGAAATAGCTTTACAACATTTAGGAAAGATACTGTTATGACAACAGGTCTCAGCAGTAGCTCAGAGTCTGGCCTAGACAGTAGGGTAGTTGAATGAGAAGGGCAAAGCCTTATGGTAGCAAGCATGACTTGTCCCCTTAGCTAAGCAGGGTCTGCCCTGGTTGCATATGAATGGGAGACTTGATATGTGAGCACTGTAAGAAATTCCCCTCAGGGGATAGAGCCACTCTGGGAAGAGCAGAAGGTTGCAAGTTCTCTCCCTGGCATCTCCAAAATAGGGCTGAGAGAGACTCCTGCCTGCAACCTTGGAGAAGCCGCTGCCAGTCTGTGTAGACAATACTGAGCTAGATAGACCAATGCTCTGACTTGGTATATGGCAGCTTCCTATGTTCTAGTGATGTGCACGGTCCGGAGAAGTCCGGACTGGCACCGAAGGGGGGCCTTGTTTTTAGGGCGGGGAGGGCTTGCTTAGCCCTCCCGCCTCCTTGCCCCCGCCAGCGCCCGTATTTAACAGTATAGGGGCGCTGGAAACCAGCCGCCCCCCCCCGCCGCCGCCGCGAAAGAACTCCCCAAGCCAGCCAGCCCTCCCTCCCTCCCAGCTAGCTGCCCGCCCGCACACCCACCCGCTCGCTCACCCGCTCACTGGATAAGAAACGAGAGGAGCTCCGGCACAGAGCTCCTCTCGTTCGGAAGGCCTCCTGCAGAATGGCGGGTTGCGCGCGCGCCGCAAAGCACGCCGTTCTCCGGAGGCCCGGTCTACCCACCGGGAAAGGGCCGGGTAGACCGGGCCTCCGATCGCTGAGTAGACCGGGCCTCCGATCGCCGGAGGCCCGGTCTACCCAGCGATCGGAGGCCCGGTCTACCCGCCGGGAAAGGGCCGGGTAGACCGGGCCTCCGATCGCTGAGTAGACCGGGCCTCCGATCGCCGGAGGCCCGGTCTACCCGGCCCTTTCCCGGCGGGTAGACCGGGCCTCCGATCGCTGGGTAGACCGGGCCTCCGGCGATCGGAGGCCCGGTCTACTCAGCGATCGGAGGCCCGGTCTACCCGGCCCTTTCCCGGCGGGTAGACCGGGCCTCCGGAGAACGGCGTGCTTTGCGGCGCGCGCATGTGCACGCGCGCAAGCCGCCATTCTGCAGGAGGCCTTCCGAACGAGAGGAGCTCTGTGCCGGAGCTCCTCTCGTTTCTTATCCAGTGAGCGGGTGAGCGAGTGGGTGGGTGGGTGTGCGGGCGGGCAGCTAGCTGGGAGGGAGGGAGGGCTGGCTGGCTTGGGGAGTTCTTTCGCCGCGGCGGCGGCGGGGGGGGGGGGCGGCTGGTTTCCAGCGCCCCTATACTGTTAAATACGGGCGCTGGCGGGGGCAAGGAGGCGGGAGGGCTAAGCAAGCCCTCCCGCCCTTAAAGGCATACCCCCCACCCGGACCCGAACCAGGCAGGGCCGGACCGTCCGGCAGTTCGGCCATTCTTTGGAATGGCCGCCGGACCGGTTCGGGCACACCGCTACTATGTTCCTTTATAGGTCCATCAGGCTAGATCCTGGGCCTGCCAGCTAAAAAGCCTCAGATTGAGACCCTGGAGCTAGATAGCCCAGAGCTGGAGTACTTACATCACCACCTAAACCCCTCAAAAAAGGGAGGAGAGCTGGTCTTGTGGTAGCAAGCATGAATTGTCCCCTTTCCTAAGCAAGGTCTGCCCTGGTTTGGATTTGAATGAGAGGCTTCATATGAGCACTGTACAATATTCCCCTTAGGAAGAGCATTTGTATGCAAAAGGTTATTTCAAGTTGCTTCCCTGGCATCTCCAAGATAGGTCTGAGAGAGACACCTGCCTTGGAGAAGCCACTGCCAGTTGGGGATATGCAGACCGGTCCGGGGGTATTCAGCTTCTTTGGGGGCTTCCTGTAGGCTGCGGGGTGTGTGTGTCCGCCAAGGTTCCCCCTCCCCCCTCTGGCCTCTCACATCACCGCTGCGACGCAAATTAAATCAGTTTACTGGTTTCCATTTTTGGAGGCCGCCGCGTATGTGCTAATGGTCTTTGCGAGGCCCTGGGCCATGCCAGACCTCACAGAGGCCATTTGCGCATGTACGGCGGCCTCCAAAATGGCCATCACACCAATTTACGGAGGCCCGAACAGGCCAATAAACTGATTTGGGCCACGGCGGTGATGTGAGAGGCCAGTGGGGGGAGGGGGAACCTTGACAGACCCCCCCTGTGGCCTGTAGGAAGCCCCCCGAAGGGGCTGAAGGTAAATTTAATTTTTTTAATTAAAAAAAAATAGTAACCACCCCTCCCAGAAACCGGACCGGGTGGGGTTCAGAAGGGTGCCAGACCGAACCGGGCCAGCCGGTTTTATGCACACCCCAGCTTCCAGTCTCAGTAGACAATACTGAGCTAGATGGACCAATTCAGTATAAGGCAACTTTCTCAGTATAAGGAGCTGTCAGTGACTGACCAGGAGAGGGATCTTGGGCTCATGTTGGACAGCTTGTTGAAAGTGTTGACTCAATGTGCGGCAGCTGTGAAAAAGGCCAGTTCCATGCTAGGTGATCATTAGGAAGGGGATTGAAAATAAAATTGCTTATATTATAATGCCCTTTTACAAAACTTTGGTGTGGCCACACCTGGAGTACTGCATACAATTCTGGTCACCACATCTAAAGAAGGACTTTGTAGAACTGGAAAAGGTGCAGAAGAAGGCAACCAAGATGATCAGGGGCCTAGAGCACCTTTCTTATGAGGCAAAGCTACAACCTGCTGCTATTTGGTTTAGAAAAAAGACTGCGGGGAGACATGAGAGAGGTCTATAAAACCATGCACGGTGTGGAGAAAGTGGATTGAGAGAAATTTTTCTCCCTCTCGCATAACATTATAACCAGGGGTCATCCCATGAAATTGATTGCCAGGAAATCCAGGACGAACAAAAGGAAGTACTTTTTCACACAACGCATAATCAACTTGTGGAATTCTCTGCCACGAGATGTGACAGCCAACAACCTGGATGGCTTTAAGAGGGGCTTGGATAACTCCATGGTCTATCAACGGCTACTAGTTGGAGGGCTATAAGCCACCTCCAGCCTCAAAACAGTGGCCAGAACCTGAGGGGTATACTCGTGAGTCAAATGGGCCGTAACCCAAAATTTGGCTTTAAAAAAGCCAAATCTGGCAACAGAACCAGTTGTAGGGGAGTAACAGCAGGAGAGAGGGCATGCCCTCAACTCCTGCCTGTAGGCTTCCAGTGGCATCTGGTGGGCCACTGTGTGAAACAGGATGCTGGACTAGATGGGCCTTGGGCCTGCTCCAGCAGGGCTGTTCTCATGTTCCTAGGATAACCAGCCCCTTCTGTGCCATGAAGATCTCACTTCCCTTTAAATGTCTCCACTCACTTCCAACAGGAAGGTGGAGCCTGAAAAAGGTAAACAGAGCTTGGAGGAGTGTAGGGCTCAGTCCACCTATGGCTCTTGTTGGAGCAAGTTGCTCACTTGGAACTCTCCTACCACCCATCAGACCTCATGAACTGTTTGCAGGATGGAACAAGACAAATGTACTATTTTTTTGCTGTTCTAGAAAAAGAAATATCTAATACTTCAGCTGATTTGCGTGGACTCCCAAGTTTATAAATGGAATGTGCCCTGTAAGACCTCTCAGAAAAACAGCCTTTTCTAGCCTAAGGAAAGTAATCTTATGAGATTATCCGGCTGTCTGAATCCATGTGTACCCGCCATCAACTTCGCAATCCCTGGACCAAGATGAACCAAATTGGGTACAGTTGTAGGAACACATAGGGACACCTCAACAGCATAGTTTGTGATGATGTCATCCATCCCAATTCAAGATGGCACATGTGTAAACATTTGAGGCACAAGTAGGCTAACTTGTGGACCATCTAACTGATTTGAATCAAATTTGGTACAGGAGGACCTTGTTATTTGCAGATTTGGAATCAGGGGTTTCACATATCCATGGTCGGGCACCTGACCTTGGTATACATGTGAAAAAGTCAGCAAAAAAAGGGTTGAATGCACATATCCACGGATCAGGGGTGGCTGGAAATGGCCTCCGAGGTCATTTTTGGCCGCCATTTTGTGTTCGTGAGCCATTTTGTTGCTCCTTTTCAAAGACAATGTTCTTAAAAACCTGCCTTTTCTTAAAAGCAATGGTGGATTTAAGTCATTTGATGTGCATTGCTGGACTGCTGGGGACCCGCGGAGATTGGTAGGGCACTTTAGTTGTTATTTTTTTCATGTTTCTCCCCATTTTTTTTGCAGTTTTCCATGCCCTTCGAAATTTAACTTCCACAATCCCATTCACTTAATGTCTCAGTATTCACAGTTTCAGTATCCGTAGCAGGAGATCAGAACAGAACGCCCGCAAATACCGGGGTCTTCCTGTACAGTTGTGGTGAGTGATACATAGGGATACCTCCAGCATAGTTTGTGATGATGTCATTCACACAAATTCAAGATGACAGATGCATGGCCATTTGAGGTGCAAGAGGGCTAACTTGTGTACTGTTTAACTGATTTGAACCAAATTTGGTACAGTTGTCGTGCGTGACAAATAGGAACACCTCAGTGGTGCCGTTTGTAATTATATCATCCACCCCAATTCAAGATGGTGAATGTGTGAACGTTTTTGGCACAAGAGGGCTAACTTGTGAACTGCCTAACCAATTTGAACCAAATTTACTACAGCTGTAGGGGCACATAGGGATGCCTCAGTGGTAGTGTTTGTAGTTATCCATCCTGATTCAAGATGGCAGATGTTTGAATGTTTGAGGCAGAAGTGCTCTAATTTATGGACTGCCCAACTGATTTGAACCAAATTTGATACAGTTGTCATGAGTGACAAATAGGAACACCTCAGTGGTGCCATTTGTAATGATATCATCCACCCTAATTTAAGATGGCGGATGCATCAGTGTTTGAGCTGCAAGTGGGTTAACTTGTGAACCACCTAACCAATTGGAATCAAATTTGCTACAAGTGTAGGGACACTTAGGGATGGTTCAATGTCGTAGTTTCTGATGATATAATCCACCCCAGTTCAATATGGCGGATGTGTGAACGTTTATGGCTGAAGTGAGCTAACTTGTGAGAATGGTAATTATCAGTTAAAGATTTTAGTGAAAGCAGGCAGATTCATTCTTACCAAACCAACCTTGTTTTTTGGAACAGATCCATAAAATACATATAAATTGCCTGTAGTCATATATAATTTAGATATCTAGTAAGAGTGACAGGGTGCTTTTTTTTTTGGTATAATGAGTTCCTGATTTTGCTGTTCTGTTAACAGCCAATATCAGATCGTCATCTTACATATTATGAAAATAACAGAGTATTTTATATTTACAGTAGGAGGTCTGCAATTAAGTCCTGTTCAATGTAAAATAGATATGTAAGGAATCAATAAACAGCTACTGACACAGTGAAGGAAAATTAAGGCCTGACAAACTAAGGTGAAGTGGTGTCAGAATGTTAAGCATAAACGATTAGGCAGACTTCAGTTTTGCATGCTCATGCTGTGTATGGATGAGAGATAATGAAAAGTAAACACTTCCTTGGTCCACTGCTACACAAGGACGTCATTCACACAATCAAAAACTGTGTTCTACCCGGCTTTCGAGCTGTGTGTGCTCCCAGTTTTCAGTAGTATGGAAGCAAGATAAGAAGAAAACCTGGGTACAATTGATTGTGTGGAAGCAAGGTGAAACTTGGGTAGCTTTTCTTCCTATCTTGCTTCCTTACAATCATTTCTGCCCAGGTTTTCTTCTTACCTTGCTTCCACACAACCGAAAACTGGGAGCACACTCAGCTCCCAAAACCAGGTAGAACACGGTTTTTGATTGTGTTCCAATTTTCTAGTTGATTTTAGGTCTTAATACTTTTAGGTTAGTTGTAGTACAAAATAAGTACTTGGCAACACAAGCCTACCTCCCTTGTCCCAAATAAATGATCTTGGAAACAAGTCCTGTTGATTTCAGCCAAACATCTAAGACTGTTTAGATGTTAGTTCTGTAATGTTATATTGTTTATGTGAAGCTTGTGTACTTTATTTTGTGCTCAGAAAATATTTGAAGGGCTTCTACACAGTTGTGAGAGCAAGAGAAAGTGAGAGCCATTGTTCCCAAAGTTCCCATTTCCTACTCAGGTACTAGTACAAGGATAGAACGAAAAACAGGATGGCTTGATAATAAGACAGCAGAGTAGTTGGGAACGGAAGTACCAGCCAGGGAAATGTAATGTAGTTCTTTTCTTCCCTGATTAAAAGTTACATATTTCCTTTTCATGTAGAAATAGGAAACAATACAACAAAATATTCAACATTTTTAAACATTCAGTTTAAAAAACAGAAGTCTGGGAATTTTTTTAATACTAGCTTTTAAAAAGCAGTCAGTGTTTAGATAGTGCTACGTCTTACTTCATACTTCAGCAGCAGTAATGCTTAATGGCAGAATGCTTTATGACAGCATTACTAACAGTTTTACACAAGTCTTCCAATAGTAGTTGTTGCAATGTCAAAATTTCAAGAACTCAAAAGTGAGCTAGGGCCAAAAGATAAGCTGAGATGTTTGTTGTTTTGTAGGGCACCGTCCAAGTTTCCGCCCTTGATTTGCAGTAACATCTGAAACAAACGAAAAACTCTTAGCTAAGTGTTGGATTGTCTCAAATTGTTCTGCTGTTTCCACAACACAAAACAGTACAATTATTGCTTTCATTTATTAATCATGTATAATGTTAGCATTTATCAATTACAGACACAAAGGCTGCCATCCTGTGCACCAGCCCTATTGCAGTTTGCTTCTGAGTAAACCGCGTATTGAAGTGCATAGGATTGCACTGTCAATGTGTTGCCTAAAAGTATAATCAACACATTTTTAGACATGAGTGTTCAAAATAGTCCAAAATTACAGCTGTTTTTGTCCCTAAGGGAAAAAATCCAAAGCAGCAGTGCCATAATATCTTTACTATGGCCAACTATAAATTCACAAATTGAGCATGCTTTAGAACAGTCTTGCTTCCAGATGGGTCCGTGTGATTTATTTTTAAAATGACCACAAGGAATGAGTTTTATTATCAAGAGGAATTGTTTTGCTGAGTTGGTTAGTCAAATGTTCTGGCTTCTGATTGTGCTCTTTGGGTGATATGTTGATAGATTACATAGTGTCATCTTCATCTTTGTTTTTTCCTCCTCCAAAAGAATGCAAACGTTTGTGTGAGAGAACAAGTGTTACTGAACAGAGAAAACAAGAGCAAGACAGGATTGTTAAGATAATTGTTTCTTATGGGTACATTCTGCTTATGTTCTTTACTGGTAAATGCAGTGTAAAAAGTTTGTATCAAAATGGAAGATAATGCAGGAAAAGGAGTTACTTGCAGCCCAAATTATTTTCTTGTGGTCATTCTTGTGCAAGTTTGTAACTTGCACAACTGGACTAAATTTGAGAATTGTTTTAATACCAATAAAAAGCCTATGGGAATATCTTTTCGCTGCACATAAACATACAATTCTATGAGATTATTCACCCTTTACACGGCATTGCAGTAATGTAATACCATGAATCCAGAGAAAAATTGTCAATTACAGATATTCACCCATGCTCTGGTAGCCAACCAGTGCCTTAGAGAAAAGGGCTTTGCTCATCTCTGTCCTTCACATTTCATTTTCGAGTGGAGTTTCATCTGCAGAACTCATTCTGATAAGCTCACTGAACTGCAGAAATTGTCTCCTTTCAGTAAATCCGCATTTACACATGGTGTTTAGTGCATCTGCCACTGACTAAATCACAGTATGAAAAGGGCATAAAATTTGTACATGACTGTGTACAGAGTGTGTACAGTTCCTTCTGTTCTGACCCCAATCACTGTCTTAACAAAATGGCCTACCCTGGATAGATATGGATGTGTAGTCATGATGAAAAATTGTTGTTCACAGGCAGTCTGGTTATCCCCCCCCCCACCCTACATTTCATTGTATGCCTTGAGGAAGAGAGATTAAACACATTTCTCAAATCATTAGACAGTGTGTGTTAAAGGAAATTCTCCTATTGCTCAAGTCAGGGCTGAGCCGTATCCCCCCACCAGCCACAAACCATCACTGTCACTCCCCCCACCAGTTCATTCAGACATTTTTAAACTGATGCTTTTATCATGCAGTCACAAGATGGTGTTAATTTTTAGAAATGGAGTGACCCTCTTTCTTGGAGTCCTCGATTGGACAAAGCTTGTCTATGGGCAGGGAGGGGCAGCCTGTAGTGGCGTGGGGGGGGGGAGCTCCAACACGGGCACCTCTGTTGCTCTGCTTTTCTCCTGGCCACAAAGGAGTCTCCAGGCAGCTCGCAGCTTAGAAAAGAAGCCGAGGCCTGGCAGTATATGTGTGTGTGGGGGGGGGGAGAAAAGGCGCCCACCGGGAATAGGAAGAGAGGGCAGCTGCTGTCCCGCCTCCTGTCTTCAGGTACTTGTTTCTGGGCTAGTGCCTGGCAGTGCTGACCTGGAGCCAGGCGACCCTGCTGCCTCCTCCGGCCCCAGGGTGCTTTTTGAGGGAGGACAGCTCCCTGACGATGTGCTGGAACCCTGTAGCCCTGTCATGGGCTGCAGCCAGCTCACCACCAACACTTCACATGGCAGCCACATTCCGGCTGTGGTGGCGGGGCCCAGCAACAATTGACGCTGGTTCCCAGACCCTGGACACAGCAGCAGTGGGTGGGCAGAAGGTAAGAGGATCCACAGAGAGTGTTTCCCGGCTCCTGTGTGCACACTACCAGAAGGTGGTGTACATCCTCTGAAAGGTGGTTGTAATGGGTGTGCCGAGGGCCTGACCGTGGGGCCTGGGAGAGTGCGGGCTTGGGAGCGATAGCCTTACATGGGCCTAAAGCATAGGCCTGGCTCAGATTCCTCTGTCATTATTCTGAAAACATGGTGGTATAATCCCCCCTCTCAAAAAGGCTTCATGTGCAACATTGAGGTTGTATAGGTTGAGCACCATTTAAAAACCAGCCAGCCCCAAGTTAATCTTGTTGGATCCTGGAAGTAATTAGTATTTATAACTTTAAAAATCAAGCGATTATAGAATAGACCCTGAATATATAAAAATAAATCCATATAACTCTTGTAAAATTATTATGGAATTATTCCTGTTCATTTATTGTAGCAATTTAATGAGCACTCAAGAAGAAGAGTACTCCAGGACAGAATAATGTGCTCTAATGGCGTTCCTACAGGAAGTTGTATCCAAGGAGCTTTAACATTAAATCCCTGAGGTGGTGTCAGCTTTGAATGGCATTCTGGGTTGACAGAAGTGTGATATCTTTTAGCATCTGCACATTTGGAGGTTTGCTACCCACAGATGATACATTGATTTCTGAGCTGGATTCTAAACTGGGTATGATAGTAATGATAGGTCCACCCTTTGAACCCATGCTTCCCCTCAAAGAGCTTACACTTAAGATGATTTTTCTGATGGCTATTACATCAGCCAGGAGGGTGTCAGAGGTGCAGGCTCTGTCTTTGAATCCTGGTTTCTGGATTTTTCACATGGAGATGGTAGTAGTACTCAGACATTAGTTAACATCTTTACCCCTTTAAGATTGATATGTTTAGCTCAGCCAAATCTGCTCCTACCTTCTTATGTCATAGGAAGTTACCATAAGTCACCATTGCCTGTTAGTAGTGCATTAAATTGTCTTGGGTATGTAGATATATCCATGTACATTCTTGTTAGAGGAAAGCTGTCCTAAAGGATGTTTATTACTCTGAGGACAGAAGACTCCCACCACAGTTATGTATAATTCCAGAATTGCAATTCATCTCAAGCTGCACATGACACAGCAATGCAGTGCAGCTGCAAAAAAAGAGAGGCCAATTTAATGTTAGGCTGCATTAATAGTACCGTAGTTTATAAGTCACAAGAAAGGCTTATTCCCTGATGCCCCAAAAGACAGGATGAAATCCAAAGGGTTTAAGCTGCAGGAGGTTAGATTTGGTTGAACATTTAGATAAATGTTTTAAGAGTAAGAAATGTTTGCGCATGGAACATATTGAGCCCTTTCTCACAATTGGTTAAAAACGGGCTTGAGGGCAAGCAGGGAGGAAGCTTTTAAAAGCTTACCTCCCCACAGACTATCCTTACTGCTGGTCTGGGCATGGAGATCACGTGGGCAGCGTGGATGGTTGTCCCCTGGAACTCTCACAGTGTACTGCACAAGTGCACAGTGCATTATGGGTATCCCCCTGAAGCTGGCTGGGTGCCCCACAGTCTCCCAGCCCGGGCTGCAAGCAGTTGGGGCTGGCAGATGATCGGAAAAATGAGGTTAAGGGAGTGCTTGCTGTCTTAACCTCATTTTGAAGGCGGGCTCCAGAGGGTTTGCCCCCATGCCACTACCGCGAGCCACATGGCTCCCAGTGGTTTCTCTTGCGTAGGAGATCCTCAGGACGGGTGATGCACTGCGCATGCCCAAGACAGAACTGGAATCACATGGTTTGATTGTAGGCGTGGTTGCCTCCTCACTCCAGTTCCAGTTCTGTCTTCGCCCGAGATAGGACTGTTGGAGAGAGCTCTGGTTAGTTTTGCCATCTGGATTTATTTCTCTGCCTGTTTCCCTTTCCTCTCTAGCTTTTCTTTTGTGCAAGGGCGGGAGGAAAGCAGC
Organism: Hemicordylus capensis; assembly: GCF_027244095.1. Classification (NCBI taxonomy): domain Eukaryota; kingdom Metazoa; phylum Chordata; class Lepidosauria; order Squamata; family Cordylidae; genus Hemicordylus; species Hemicordylus capensis. Next base: position 239,732,088 of record NC_069660.1, on the reverse strand, counting down.
CCCTTTTCGGTTATTGTAAAATTGCTTACTCAAAATTGACTTTTTACGTTCCAATTCTAATTGGCTTCCAAATTTCCTTCTTTTCGTTTAACCCTGTAATATGGAATCGGCTCATGCCGAGGAGGTAATGAGGGCTTCCTTATCTGAATCCGGGCAGCTGCCGCAGCACCTGGGCAGCGAAACTCTCCCGGCGGCAACTATTTCCCGCTCGGGGACTGTTGGGAGGAAGGTGGATTGCTCTCCGCCCCAAGCGGAATGTGTCCAACACCCGCCATTTTCGGCAGCCGCTTCCCCGCTGCCAGAGGGTTCCGAGCGCGTTTCTGTGGAACGGCGCCCAGCCAAGGCGCCAAAAAAGACCCGCCACTTGATTGATTCTCCATCTCCCCCCAAACGTAAGCAGAAGGTGAAAGAGTCCGCTCTCCTCTCCGAGGGACGCAAGCGGCTCAGTGAGCGCCTTCTGATACAGGCGGTTTGCCGCCGGTCTAAAAATAAAGGGGGGAAAAACAGCGCGAAAGCGAAACCGCGCCAAAAAGAGACCAGCAAGAAACAAAAGAAGAAGGTTACAGTCGAGAGCCCGGTGGGCAACTTGCCGGCTGCAACCATCCCTCCCGTTGGGAGCGCGGCGGTAGAGGGGGAACCGGCTGGTCCGCGCTGTCTCCCCCCCCCCCCCCCGCTGCTGGTGGCCACGGAGCACACAACTCTTCCTCCACCGCCTGCACAGCCGACGCAGCCGGTGAGTACCAACCCCTTTCCTCCTCAAGCCACTGAGTGGTTCAAAGCCTTTTTTGCTAGGAGTCTACGCCTTGAGCCAACTGCGGCTCCTCTTGCCATTCCTGAGGGACACTCTTCCCTGACAGGGGGGGGTATTCAGGCGAGCCATGAGGTCATTCCAACGGTTCAAGGAGGGATCCCCCCCCTTCAAACCACTGTCCTCAGGGGGAGAAAATGCAGCAGGATTCTGGAGGATGGGCGTCTCTCTTCCTCCTCCCCTGATTCCAGCCCCTGTCGTAGGGCTATTCCTATGGGGGAGCGTGGTAGGTTCCTCCCTAGACCTCCTGCCCTCAGAATTCGGAACAGACACAGGGGCCATTCATCCTCGTCCTCCGACTCTCCCATCAGGAAACACAAGCCCCCTCCTCCAAAGGTCCCTTCTACCCCTTCCATCCCGGCTGACCCCACTCCTATTCCTCCCCCCCACCAGGTCCATCCATACCTATACCTCCTATAGACCCCTCCTCCTCTTCGGAAGGGGATTCTTCTAGCTCCACGCCTGCCGTCCCCAGGGATCCCAGGGATTCTGATAAAGAAGAAGGGGAACTCTCTGAGGAAGAGATCGTTCCCCCTATTTCCAATTCTACTAGGCTGTTTTCATCCGCAGAATTTGATGTGTTACTGACTAAAGCGAAACGTGTGATTAATGACGTTTCTTCCACAGCACCTGCTGCTATAGAGACCTCATTGGATCAACAAGTCTTCCCTCCTTCAGAGCCTACTAACTCGATAGTTCCTTTCCCTCCACTCTTCCACCGTGTTATGAGTGCAGAGTGGCAGCGCCCTACTTCATCCAGACCTATAGGCAGTCTTCCAAAAAAGCACTACAACCTCCCTGCGGAGGTGTCTAAACTCTTGGCTATGCCCAGAGTGGATCCTCCAGTGGTGCAAATGGTCTCTGGAGCCCTGGTCCACTCTGAACATCAGGAGCAGCTACGTGATCAGGAAGATAGGCGCTGTGATGTACTATTGAAGAAAGCACACGAAGCTTCCACCTCCTCGATTAAGATGGCCACTACCAACTCCATCTTTGCAAGGGCCTCGGTCCTGTGGGCAAAGGAGTTGGTTAAGCTCGTCCCCCCGGAACTCCCTAGGCTACAACAGGGAATAAACAAGATGGCCAAGGCAGCTGCACTGACCGCGGACTCTAGCTTGGACATCATTCAACATTCGTCCAGGGCCCTAGTGGCAGGCGTAGCAGCACGCAGGACTCTATGGCTTAAGCCCTGGAACGCGGATACCAAATCCAAGTCAGCTCTGACCTCTGCCCCTTTCGTAGGGACCTCTCTCTTTGGCCCTGCCTTGGAGCCCATTCTCATTGACACTAAGGACAAAAAGAAGGTTATGCCTTTGGTAAAAAGGGATTTCAGGCCCTCCTCCAGAGGGGGACACAGCTCCTTTCATCCCTTTCGCCAGCAATCTGGTTCCTACACGCAGTTCTATCAAAATAGAGACTTTCGCCCAACCCCCTCCAGGGGCTTCGGCAGACCCCAGTGGCGACAGCGACCAAGAGGGCAGACCAGATCTAACTGCCCCTCCAACCCATATTACAAACAACGGAAACAATGATGCCATCCAGCTGGGAGGCCGACTCTCCCTGTTCGCCCTCACATGGTTTTCCACAACTACAGACAACTGGGTCCTACAGACCGTTTCCGAGGGGTACGCCATAGACCTTATTTCTCTTCCTCAATCACGCTTCATCCCCACACCAAGATCTTCCACGCCCAGAAACATCTTCGGATGCGTCAGGTGTTGAAACATCTTCTTCAGATCGAAGCAATAGAGCTTGTACCACCTTCTCAGAGATTCCAAGGGATCTACTCCATCCTCTTCCTGGTACCCAAAAAGGATGGGTCGTGGAGGGCCGTCCTGGATCTCAAATCCTTCAACCAGTTTTTCAGGAAGAAGAAGTTCCGCATGGAATCTCTACGCACTATCAAGGAAGCGGTGCGATAGGGAGACTTCTTGGCCTCAGTGGACCTCTCGGAATCATACCTCCATGTTCCCATCCATCCCGAGGACCACAGGTTTCTCTGCTTCGCATACGATGGCCAACACTTCCAATATCGCGCTCTCCAGTTCGGGCTGGCATCAGCCCCACGGGTATTTACGAAGTTGATGGTGTCCATAGTGGCTTTTCTCCGCCTCCAGGGGGTGGGGCTCCACCCTTATCTGGACGACATTCTTCTGAGAGCACCTTCCAAACAACAAGCTATCAAGAGTGTGAACCTGACTCTCACTGCCCTAAGAGACCACGGTTTTGTGGTGAACCAAACAAAGAGCCACCTGGTCCCCTCACAACAGCTGATCCACCTGGGTGTTCTCTTCGAACACGGTTTCCCTCTCCCCATAACGCAGGGGAAAGATCACTTCGCAACTTCGCCCGCTCATTCGCAAGCAACAGGAGGACGTCATGAAGCTTGCCCAGGCTCTGGGTGCAATGATAGCCTGCATGGATTGCACCCCGTGGGCGCGATGGCACTCTCGGCCCCTCCAGTGGCTTCTCCTACCGTGGCAGGATCAGATCATGGCGGCACAAAGTATCCAGATTCCCCTAACCCAGACGGTCAGGGACTCAATGAGATGGTGGCTATCGCCGGCACTCCTGAAGGGCCTCCAACTGACAGAGCCACAAAGGATACTACTTACCACGGATGCCAGCCTCACAGGCTGGGGAGCTCATTGCCAGGGCCAAGTAATCCAGGGAGTCTGGTCGGCAGCGGAGTCATCCGCACCTATAAACTTGCTGGAGTTATGAGCGGCACGCCTGGCTCTCCTGCACTTTCAACAGGTACTGCTGGGTCACCATGTCCTTCTACGGACAGACAACGTCACAGTCAAGGCGCACATCAATCGCCAAGGAGGCACCAGGTCAGCATGTTTGATGCAGGAGGCCGACCTGCTGTTCCAATGGGCAGAACACAACCTTCAATCCATTCTGGCGGAACACCTCAAAGGCGACAACAATCAAATAGCAGACTGGCTGAGCAGGGAGGCCATAGATCCTGGCGAATGGTCCCTACACAGAGAAGTCTTTCTTCAGCTCACGAGAGTCCTGGGCTCGCCTCGAGTGGACCTCTTTGCGTCCTGCAACAACAGTCAGCTCCCAAGGTTCTTTTCAAGGTTCCACGATCCCCTGGCGGAGGCCACGGACGCTCTTCACTCTCGTTGGCCGAGGGGTCTCCTATTCGCCTTTCTTCCAATCCCCATTCTGATGAAAGTCATTCAAAAACTACGTCTAGAACGAGCGGAACTCATCTTAGTAGTGCCCTTTTGGCCTCGTCGGCCATAGTTCCCGGACCTCGTCAGCCTGGCAACAGCCCCGCCATGGTGCCTCCCTATCCGAGAGGACCTACTTCATCACGGGCCCCTCGTTTATGCAGACCCTCAATGGTTACAGTTAGCCGCTTGGAGGCTGAGCTCTCGATCCTAGCGAACAGTGGATACTCCACCAGTGTACAGAATACCATCCTTGCATCCCGTCGGCCGTCTACTGTCAGCATATACCAATCCACCTGGTCAGCCTTTGTGAGATGGGCCCGTTCTCATGATAAGGACCCCTTGGCATCTGGCATACCTGAAGTTTTGGACTTCCTGCAGGCTGGCCTAGATATGGGTCTTCGGCACAGTACCCTCAAACACCAGGCCTCGGCCCTTGCCTCTGTCCTTCAGCTTTCCTCTACAGTAGCGGGTCAATCTTCTTTGCATCCCCATCTCTCCAGGTTCTTACGGGGAGCCAAGAATATAGCGCCTCCTCCGATCAGTCGTTTTCCGTCGTGGAACATGAATAGGGTGCTCAACGCCTTGACCAAAGAGCCTTTCGAACCAATAACCACAATTCCACTACGTATCTTATCTTTCAAGCTGTGCTTCCTGATAGCCATCACGTCATCTCGTAGAGTTTCAGAGTTAGCAGCTCTTTCAGCTCGCAAGGAACTCTGCACCTTCCATCCCGATTCCGTGGTCCTCCGCCTGGACCCTACATTTCTTCCTAAGGTGAATTCAACGTTTCACAGAACTCAGGTCATAGTCCTACCTTCCTTCTGTCCTTCCCCGGTCCACCCTAGGGAGAAACTGTGGCATAAGCTCGATGTGCGCAGAGCCCTGCACACTTATATTCGCCGCACTAAAGATATCTGCCATTCAGACGCCCTCTTCGTCTCCTTCCATCCTTCCACCCTAGGCAATAGGGTGTCAAAGTCCACCCTAGCGGGCTGGATTAAATCCTGCATACGTCTGGCCTACGAGGCCTTACACCTTCCCCCTCCCGGGGGGCTCACAGCACACTCTACAAGGAGCGCGGCAGCTTCCTTGGCTTTCTCTGCACATGTGCCACTCACGGAGTATGTAGAGCTGCTACCTGGTCATCCTCTACTCCATTTATCAGACACTATAAAATTCCTGATTTCTCTCAAGAGCAAGCGGCATTTGGTCGCACAGTTCTTCAACAGGTAGTCTGAGATCATTCTGCCCATCCCAGGTCCTTCTTCAGCTTGGTTAAGTCCCATCCTGAGGATCTCCTACGCAAGGGAAAAAGGAACATTGGTCTTACCGTGAAGGGTTCTTTTTCCTTGCAGTAGGAGATCCTCCCCCACCCAGATGCTTTATTAGTCTCAAGGGACTACCTGTCCATTTATCATTCCCCTACATGTGGGTTGGTGCCTCCTCTGGGGGCGTTGGTTCAAGGGTGTGGCTGTTTTCAGGGCATCAGTATGTCTGTCCTTTCTCTACTAATCGTTTTCTCTGTTCTCTGTTCCGGAGCTGTCTCCTCCTGTTGTAGTGTAGAGCTCTCTCCATGTACATGCCTATTCCTCGCTCATCATCACTGGAACTGGAGTGAGGAGGCAACCACGCCTACAATCAAACCATGTGATTCCAGTTCTGTCTTGGGCATGCGCAGTGCATCACCTGTCCTGAGGATCTCCTACTGCAAGGAAAAAGAACCCTTCACGGTAAGACCAATGTTCCTTTCTCATGCGCAGGCAAAACCAGGCTGGGCTTCCTTAGCCAGGTTTTGCTTGCATGCGAGAATAGCCTCATTACCTAGGGGCTGGTGGGCTTTCTCTTCTTGTACGTCTTCCCATCGGTTGTTCTCAGCTATGAATTTCTGCATTAACAGGGGGTTGGACGACATGACCTACAAAACCCCCCTACATATCTATGACTCTATATACAGTTGTTATTCAGTTCTGAATTATATATATAATGTATCCATTTATGTGCAGATTTGTTTTGTTGTACGTGTTTAATGCTGCTGTGGCTTAATGGTGCTCTGGAAATGAAGGTTATGTGCAGCTGAATAAATATTTCCTTACCACCTTGTTCTCTGCATATGGCATTTTGAAATCTGTAGGATGTGGTTAATACAGATAGCTATAATGTGTATGTGTTACATGAAATATACTTGTTTGGGGCATGACAAACTGGCAGGCTCTTTAGTCAGCCTGTGAAAATATTCAGCTTCAACATGTTGAAGCTGAGTCATTTTCACCTTGCCTCTGGCCCACACAGAAACAGCCGCTCACTCCGCTTACGTTCACACAGAGCAGCTTGTGTACAGCACCAATGAGGGCCCTTGAAGGGGAACAAAGCTGCAAGAAGCCCAATGACATTGATAATGTGACATGGGATGCTGGGAAATATAGTCCTTCCCAACAATGTCCTCATAGGACTCTACAGTGCTGGAAAGGGCAACATTTCCCAGCAGTCCTAGCACAGCTTCCAAGACATCACTGGGGCTTTCTGAAAAATTGCTTCCCTTAAAGGGAAGTGCATGGACAGCTCTGCATAGAGGTAAGCTGGGGGCAGGGCAGGATTCCTCCCAATACCAGTTGCTGGGGAGCAATGGCAGGAGAGGGGGGCATGCCATAATCTCCTGGTTGTTGGCTTCCCAAAGGCATCTGGTGGGCCCTGAGAGAAACAGGGTGCTGGACCAGATGGGCCTTGGGCCAGATCTAGCAAGGTTCTACTTACATTCTTATGGGAGCGGCTACCTCCACATGGGGACAGGCACTAATGATTTGGCTTTAACACTTCAAAACCAAATCTTTGTACAGGCCTAGTCTCTAGACAATATTGAGGCCACAACTATTCATTTATTTGTTTGTTTTCCCATTTTTATACTGCCAAAATACATCTCTTTAGGCAGTTTACCCAAAGTTAAAATACATAATATTTGAAACAAAAAGTTAAAACATTTAAAACAGTTTGTAAAAAATTAACCAAAAGTTTGTTGGTATAGATGCATCTTGAGACTTTTTTTGAAAGCTACCAAAGATGGCAAAGCTTTTATTCTGACAGGGAGCATAGTGCAGCACTCCTACCTTTCTCCACTATCCTCAGCAGTGTGTGGTGCTCCTTCAGCCCACTACCACTTCCCAGCTGCTCACGGTTTTGACCCCAAAGTGGCTGGGAATGAGAGCATGCATGTAGCCTTGGGGACAAAGCTGGCTGGAGCATGGTGCATGGACAGTAGGAGGGGCCACCACCGGGTGGAATAGCATGTGGCCACTAGGGTAGCTGCCACAACGAGGAAGCTGTGCTGCCTCCAGGGTAGGAAATTTGGGCGGCTCCTTGTGAGAACACAGGACACCTATGCGTCGTGACACCCCTGAGAACAACCACACTAAGGTGTTTATGGTTGTGATGTGACTATACTGAAGTAAAAAAAATTATCTTTCTCAGAGTTAAAAAATTACATCCAGTACTTGGCATCACACATGAAAAACTGAGTGACAGAAATATGTGAAACAAAAGACAAGGTTGCATGCCCCAAGTTATGTCAGAATTAGCCTTCTATGATCCTCCCCAAAGGAAAACACCAAAAATATTAAAAGCCATCCTAGTTTATTTTATAGATTTGAATAGCTTTTTTAAAAGTAAGTTTTGAGGAAGGGAATGTGCTCCATTTATAGCACACTTGACTTAATGCTAACTGTACTTATTAGTTAGCCTTCAAGTAAACTTATTGTCCATTTGTTTCATCCATGTTGCCATCAGTTTGTTTAAAGCACACCCCGTATGAACTGATTTCCATCTGTCGGTTTTTAATATAAAAACTATAGCCTAGTTGCTTGTCAGACATTGGTTGCTCTGGAAGGTGTGTGTGGTTTCTATAGCTTTGTTGATTTTACTTCTGTTTGTAAGCTAGTTAGTCTCTCTGAGAAACCAGTATTGCATTTTAAACCAGTCAAGTGAATCGGCTGGATTTGCCAGCATACAAGTGTGGAGGGCTGGAAGAGAATAGCACAATTGATTCCTTGTATTTATCTTTATCCCACCCCCCTTCACTTTTTATAGATTGCCTTTCAAAAGATGACTATTAGGTCAAGACTTTATTGCAAGAAGATGCTAATTGTTAAGAACATTAAGGTTTCTATAATGGGTTTTTGATTCCCATGCATGACTGAGAAATTATAACTGTCCTTTCAGTAAGATACAACTAGAGCTACAGAATTTTAATAACATGAAGAAGGAAGCATCAGAAATTTTTAACAGGTAGTAGTGAGGAAGTGTTATGTTCTGTTTTCTCTCTGCTTTGTCACAGAGCACTAAACCTCTTTCCCTTCAGGCAAAAGCAGCATCTGTTCCTTTGGCCTACTTATGAAGAAGAAATGAAACTTTTATTGACATCACATCCTTATTTTTAAACTGTTTCAGAAAATATCCCTACAATGGATTTCTAGATGTTCAAATGAAATCCCTCCTAGTAGACGAGGCAGGCTGCTACTATTGGGGACTTTTAAAAAAAAAAGTAAGAAAGAAGCTCTTTCTTCTGCTCTACATTGATTTTATAGAAGGGAAAATAAACGTTACTCTTATTATTGCCCAGAGGAGGCAAGTTGCATTAAACCATGAGCTTTCCCAGACAGCAGGCTTTACTCCGGGTTTTCTGTGAGGCTTTACTGCGAGTTCGAAGTTGCCCCCAAAAAACGATGCAAAAAGTGGAATTTTTTTTACATGGATTACAGATGTGAAATATTAATACGTTCTGAAGCCAGTGGAAGAAAAAAGAAATTTTTTCTTTTAAGAGAAGAATTGAAATATTAAAAATGTTGTTTAATTATTAGATTTCAGTCGTGCTCTTTCTCCACGGGTGTCCGGATAGTATATGGTTCAACACCCCTCCCCCAGTTTTTACTCTTAATTATCCTGCGACATAGATTATAGATTAGTCGAGAGATAGTGAGCCCTTTCTCATGATCAGGGAGAAAGGACTCCACACTGCAGGGGAGGAAGCCTTAAAATGCTTACCTCCCCCACAGACAATCCTTGTCTTCTGGTTGGGCAAGTGGATTGCTCACTGAGACGTTTGTCGGCTGCTACTGGTAGCTGGGAGATTTGTGGGCCAGGAGGCCCATGTAACTTACACAATGCACCACACAAGTTTACAGTGCATTATGGGGAGATTTCCAATGCAGGCTAGGAGGCTACTTGTGTGTAGGTGCCACACGAAGCCGACACATGATCAATTAGCCAGGGGCGAGAGTGCGCTCACACCCTTAACCCTGGCTAACAGCCAGGGCTCCCTACAAGGTTTGCTACCATGCTGCTGTCGGGAACCTTGTGGCTCCCAGTGGTTCTCATGCGCAGGCAAACCAGGCTGGGCTTCTTTAACCCAGTTTTGCCTGAGCCTGTGATAAGCCCCAGTGATTGGCCCACCATCATATGGGGCTTTTTAAGAAGTGGCTTTCAGCTCTCTGACTATCCGATGAACAAAGCCACTTCGAATAAGAATCACTGAATTATGCTCCCTCTTTTTAGTTGAAGTGAAGCAAGCAAAGAAGCAGCTTGCTTCTTCAGTAGCTGCAACCTCTCCACCCCAGATCTCGACTCCAAGCAGCATGGTCAGAACTGCAAGGAGGGACTTTGGAGCCAGGATCCCTCCGGGGGAGGTGGGATTCAATGCGATCCCATTAGAGGATTCTTTGTTATATTAATGTAATTGCTGGCAGCTGCCCTAGGTTTATTCAGAATTTGGGGTAAAAAAAAAACCTCCTAGTGAGCTTCACGACTGAGTTGGGATTTCAACCTGGTCTACCTGATGCTAGTTCAGCATTCTAACCATGAAACCATTATGAAATATACTTGTAAAATAATTGGTTTGCATGTCCAGGTGCTTCTCAAACTTCTGTGAGAGGGAAATAATCTCTGCCACAGGAAAATGGCACCTTTCCCCCCACTGTGCAGTTTAGCTTTTCCTTGCAATGGTAAGCCACTGCATGTACCCAAAGATACCTAATTTTCACTATAGTGTATAACTGGGTTAACAGAACATCATTTAGGTGCATGCATTAAGTTAAACATGTGAATTTTAAAAATTCACTCAAACATTATTATTATCACAGTATTGCTTTTCAACAAATAAAAGTTTTTGAAACTATTTACATAGCAAAATGTTTGAAAAAATGGATCCCTGTCCCAGAAGTGCTCACAATCTAATAAGATTTCTAATAGTTAAAAGTATACTTAACACTCAGTATAGTAATAGTGTAGAACATATTTTGTGAGATCTTAAGAGTAATTTCTGACCTGCAGTACTGCAGAATCAAGATTCACACAGGACGTCCCTTTGAGACTCCATCTGGAAAATGTCCTCTGGTCCCCTTCAATAATTCTAATCTGTGCAAGAAGGATTGATCAACCCTGAAACCTATTTTGAGTCCCAGGACTCAGCCTGGACCAATGTGAATTAGTAGTAAAGTAGAGCTTGCCTCCAAGTATACCATGGGTTATTTTCAGCCTAGGAGAGAAAAGAAGGTGGTGGTGATGTAACAGCTAAGACAGAGATCTCTGTGTTTTGAATCCCCTTTTTTTCCTTTCATGGTGACTGGAATTTCAACTATTTGGGATTTTTAATGTCATTTTGATGATTTTTTTAATGAACTTATTTTATTTGAAAAAACTGAAATATTTACCCTGAAAGCCTAGGACAGTTTATCTTGGAGAGTATGGGCTCGAAGAAATGGCAGTAAACCTTGCTGGATCAGATGGAGCTTAAGGCAGGGAAGCAGCTAAAATTAGACCAATTCCTGCAGGGAAAAGATCTTGAGAGCATTACAGTGACTTTTCCAACAAACAACAGATTCACTGTGCTGGATATCGAATCTTCTATTATTTCTGGTGGAGAAGTAGTATCCCCCTTACATTTAAAAGAGATACTTCGAGATCCTACATGTAACAAAGAGGAGTTGCCAAATGCAGGTACATCTGCTTTTTAAATCAAAACAAACCATTCTAATGGCACAGACTTTGGTCACTTTATTAGAAAAACTGCAAAAGATATATAATAAATTGAAGGTAATTCGTGACCTGGTGGAGGATTTAAATATACAATGGACTAAGTGGAGCCAATTTGCTGGCAAGCCCCATGGCTCCTAATACATTTACAGAGATCTTGAAAAATGTTCCTCTTAGGACCTGTTTGAAAAATTATTGGAGTTTACAGAATAAACAATAGCTCTGTGTATTGGAGACAATAGGCTGAATTATAACTGTTGGAATAATCGTAGCGGTGTCCTGCTGTTCTTGAGCCAACTTCTTGGCTATAATATTTCACAAGTTGGATTTCAATATGGTTGGTTTTGCGGGTTTTGTTTGTTTGTTTGGCTTTCTAATGATACTTTCTATACAAGTATTTTTTCATTATTCTGAGCCCCAGCCAAACTGGTGTGAATGCACCATTATTTAGCAAGATATGACATCTTTGCCACAAGAGTCTTCAGAGACAACGTAACCTTGCCCTTGCACCATAAAGAGGTTTATCAGAACTTGGAGCCAGAGCAGCTGCCCAAGCCGACCTTGAGCAGAAAGTACTTAAATCAACATCTTCACACTGGCAGTCGACCTAGTGCAAACGTAACTTAGATCCAAAAATAGAGGGCATGAGGCCAATGAGAACTAATTCCAATTTAGTTCAGAGACGGGATGGACTGCTTTCCATCCATAAGTCTGAAAACTTACAGGAAGTGCTCTTGGACTTTAAAGATATTGAACACTCATGATCTAAGTTTCAGGAGGCTGCAAAGTTAGTACCTACTTTAGTCCAAAATAATGAAGATGCTTTGGCTGATCTACCTAATGTGAAGAATATGCAGGCAGAATTGGAAGAAGGGACAGTGACTGAAACAAACTCTCAACTACAAGATTCACATCCATTATTTGAATCCGCTATGTGTGTATCTTTGGATAATTCATCAGGTCATGATAAGATTATTGCACAGCCAAATTTATCTAAGGACTGTCTGTTGCAGTCAAAGCAAGATCTATGTCTGTATATGTCTCTAAATTAGGACAGGATGTTCGAGCCTCATCTATGAATGCCTTGTCTTCATCTGTTCGTGAAGAGGACTGTATACAGTAATCCATATTAACTATTGGTCTACAGGCGATAATCCACAGAAAGTTATAACCACCAAAATTGGCATCCATAGCTCCTTGAGCACATTTCCAGTTGCCAACATGACTGTTTACCAGGCTCAGACTTCTGAAGATGTATCACAGATTCCTTCTAAGACTGTGCCATCTAATCTTGAAAAATCTGATGTACAAAATCCCTGTTTCTCAGTTACATAAGGACCCAGTAACATTGGATCTGGAGCTGAGATTCTAAAGAAGCCTGTATTATGGTCAGCATCCCTATGATTCTAAATCATTGGCACAGGAATTACAGGAAGTTGACATATGTGTAGCTATTACAATACCGAATACTCCATGAGGAAGTCAGTCAAAAGCTCAAGATGAGATGCACAACTCTTTTGCTAAAGAGGTCATGGTTCATTGCAAACCCAGGCCCACATAACAACAGGACACACATAGTTGGAAAAAGTAGGGCCACTTTATGAATAATTACAAAAATCTACAATGAAGAACTTAACTAAAGTGCGGGTACACAACCCCTCACTGTGTATCCATTGTAGTTGGAGACAAGCTTGCCCAGTTACCTGCTTGGTCCTTAGAGAAGAATACTCCTCTGATTGGACTGATTTTATTGTTGAGAAGCTTAAGACACATTCTTTATCACTGGAATATTTAATCCCATTGGGCTTCAATTACGCTAAATCCACAATCAAGCAATGTTTATTTGATATGGAACATCTAAAAGACTTAAGTTTGGACCCTAGATATGCAAGGATTGTTTATAAACCAGCCAATTATTTGTATAATTTGATACTACCAATATGTAGAAGGGCTCTGACACTGGCACAGTTGGATGTGTTGCCTTCGGCGGTGTTAGAGGATAGGTTGGAATTTTCCTTGTGGGAATGGGGATGTTGAATCAGCTGGTCATGTGCTTTTATATTGCTACTTTACCAAGATTTGCATCTTAGACATTCTTCTTATTTTTAAACAGATATCCCAATAATAAAGATGTTTTATTTTGCTTACCTTCCTTCTGACGACCATGTTAACATCTTGTATCAGGTAGCTTAATTTTGCATGGTAGTGATAAAGATTCGATCAGGGTGTTATCTCACTCTATTTTATAGTTTATATGAATGTATTTTCAGTGTACTTGAACTGTCTTATAATATTTATTCATATATGCTTATTAGGTTAATCTAATCATCTTAATCTTAAAGGGTGCCTTTGCACGGTTTTGGCTAGTGCACCAGCTGTGTCCCTTTCTTGAGAAGGCAGATCTGGCAACAGTTACCCATGCCTTAGTCACATCACAGCTGGATTACTGTAACGTATTCTACGTGGGACTGCCCTTCAAGAATAATTTGAAACTGCAGCTAGTGCAAAATGCGGAAACTCGGATTTTATCTGGAGCTGCCCATTGGGATCACATCACACCCATTTTGAAAGAGCTGCACTGCCTACCAGTTGGTTTCCGGGTCCAATTCAAGGTGCTGGATTTGACCTTTAAAGGCCTTAACGGTTTGGGCCCAGGATACCTGAGGATCTGCCTGTTCCTAAGGGTTGCTGCCCGCTTAATGAGGTCTGGGTGCCGACAATCAAGGAGGCTTGGCTGTCATGCACGCGGGACAGGGCCTTCTCTGATGCTGCCCCCAGACTCTGGAATGCTTTTTGGGTGGCTATTCACTCCTTCGTCTCTATCACAGTTTTTAGAAAGTGTGTTAAATCTTGGCTTTTTACCCAGGCTTTTATATGATTGTTTCTACTGCTGCTGCTTTGTATTTTGTACAGTTCTTATGCTTGTATTTTAAATCTTTTTAGTCAGATTTGTTTTATATTTTAGCTTAATATTTTATTTGTGTCATTTTTAGTCTTGTTTTTAATTTTTGTGTGAACCGCCTTGGGATTGTTTTAATGAAAGGCAGTATACAAATTTAACAATAAATAAATAAATCTGTACATTGTTTTGGATACATCTCTGGAAGGGTTGCTAATTGTTATTTTGTTAAGTCACAACTCTGCTGTTATTTGTAATTGCTCAAAAATAATAATAAACACACTATTTACAGCATCTCATGCCACCCGGATCTTACATATCTAGCATTAGTAGACAATCTTTTTTTGTGTCAAGTGTTCCTTCCAGGCAGAATTCAACACTGGAAACACTCATTTTGCAAATAAAGCACAGTTAATTGTGAACTTCCATTCACTTTTTAAAAAGGGATTTTAAAAAATGAGGGGGGAAGCATGAAATCGTAACCCATAAGTCATTTGCTCCATCACTGACTTCAGCTGAAGCAGTCTGGATTAAACCTGAGTGTATACCCATGCAGTATACTGTGCTTCAATAGTCAGTCAGTAGCTGGAAACAATGTGAATTTGATCAACCTTTTTTTTAAATCAAAGCTAATTAAATCCTAATAAATCCTAATAAGTTTATGTCAGAATCTGGCATTTTGAACATAAGAATGACAGATTACTCTTTTTCCGCCCTATGTCAATTTGAATTTTTTATATATTGACTTTGATAGTGTGAATGTAAGAAAAAGTGATAATGAATTCTCAGTTAAGGGATGAGAAATTATGCATTCAGTGAATGAAAGTTCTTGTAATTTGACGTAAGAGTGATTAGGGTCTCATATTCCATTGGAAAGCTTTATGTATAGTACTCAGGGGCACACCTAGCCAGTTTGGGCACCCGGACTGCCCAGCCATGAGGCTCCCCAAAACCTCCTTTGGGGGGGCCAGCATCAAATGGCCGCACCCACAGTGTGTCCGCCCTGTGAAACCTCCATGCTTTTAAAAAAAAGATCAATACCGTGGTTGAGGGATGTCACGGACTTGCAATGATCTCTCAACTGTGCAGGCGCACCTCACAGCTGGCCCAAATGGACAGGCCCAGAGGCGCCCCTGGTCCTGCGGGGGGGGGGGGGGAGGGGAGAAGGACTGCTCCACTCTCCCCCGCTGCCACCTCTCAGTCATGGTGTATGTGTGTGTGTGTATGTGTGTATAGATAGTGTATAGATAGCTGGCACTATAGAAATGAAGGAAATGGTAGAAATGTCATCGTATTGAATTAATTTCCAAATTTCAAACATTTATAGATAGCAAAGCATAATCTGGCCATAATAATTCCTGTGAATTATGCCACAGTAGAACTATTTATAGTACACACTTCTTATTGTAGTTATAGGTGTGGCAGTAATATTCAGTATAAATAGTTTGATACAGTCAGAATGGAGTAGTGACTGGTTGCCATTATTATCTTGATGAATGAAAAATAACATTCTAATGGGTGTGTGGGGGGGGAACAAACTGGAGGCATTTTTAGCAGTAAAGCAGCCAGCTGAGAAAAGATTAAGTAAGCCCTTTCCATCTTCCACTTATTCAGTCAAAGTTGCCAATACTGGAGTGGTATGGGGTTTTTTTTGGTTTTTTTTAATTTTTAAGAAAGTGTTGAGACTCCATTACACAGCTCAGTACATTATGTCTAGTGTGTCCCCGAAGTGATGAGTGAGTAAGTACACAGCAGATCAGTTCATTAAATATGCATATCCTTGAAGTGTTAATACAGGGTTTCCTAACTGGTGGTACTCCAGATGTTGCCAAACTGCAACTCCCATCATCTCCAGCTACAATTTATTGGGGATGATGGGAGTTGTAGGACTCAGCAACAGTTGGAGTACCACAGGTTGGGAACCCCTGTGTTAATACAATTTGCTTTGGGTTTCTGTACTCAATTGTTACATTACTTTTTTGAAGGAAAATTCTCACTTTTCATGATTTCTTATAATTTAGTAAGTGAATAATGAGGGATGGGGATGAATAGTGCATAATCTCATGGAGACAGGCATGTGAACTTTAGGTCAGGTATTAAACAAAACCCTGCCAAATGGTGCCTCTTATGTTGCATTATGCTGGAAGAGAAAAACCTTTTTCACCTATCTTCAAATTTCTTCTAAGTCTACAATTGTTTTGCATAATAATATTATCTCTTAATATTCTTTTGAGCTATACCTTTTGTTAGATTTCACTTGCTCCACCAGCCATAATCAAACCAAATGAGACCTGACAATGTGTTGGAAAGATGGCAAAAAGGTTGTTATATTTTTATTTTATATATTGATGACTAGCATTTAAAATTTGGTGAAAAATACTGCTAAATGAAATAATAAACTCATGATTTGAAGAGTGAGGCATTCTATAGAGAGTTTCCCCCCCCCCGCATTAATTTGTTGTACACTTTATTTGATGGAATACTGTTGTGTTGCATATAGAAGTATCTGACCTCACACACTGAAAATCGGACATCCCTTGTTTTCATCTCCAGGCATTGATTTTCTAACATATTTTACAAGTTAGCACTATTTGCAAAATATTGAATGCAGCAACATTGGACTCCTTGCTTTAATATTTACAGCCTTAATTTTCAATAGTTTACATCTGTTATCTTTGCATGGATTAAGATATAAAATAACTAATAACATGTGTCAAATCCAGTGTTCACTAACTGCTAACTCATTTTTTCTCACATTAAAGTTAAAACAACATAAAAATAAAGCAATAGAGTAATAACTTGCCACATTTGTAATCACAGAGAGAAAAATGTGAAGATTATCACATATTCTATGGGATTTAAGAGTATTGCAAAATGATCCTGTCACTACTTACTGCAGGGTCTGCTCTCTCATTACTTGGTTCCTCGAGGGAAGCTTAGAAATGAGCTTCAGATTCATATGCTCCCTCCTTCTGTGCCCCAACTGTGGGCATCAGTGATAACTCAAGGTTCATGTGAGTTCTCTTCTCAGCCAAGTGCCCTAGAAGGCCTCTCAAGTCCTAGTGTGGAAGCTTACTTGAGTGGTGGGGTCAGTATGTTCCAGAATGTTCTTCGGTTTGGTGGCTGCCATCTTTGGAGGAGGGGAAATGCAATGCCCCTGCCTCATGTCGCAATTACGTAGTGATGAATAAGCACTCTGTCCAGGAAGCATTCTAGTCCACTGTTGCCCCCTACTTCCAGGGAAAGCCCCAGAAGGATTTGGGGGAAGCTTACTTTGGCATTGTCAGTGGCTCAGCGGACTATACAGCAGACATGCTGGTGGCTGCCATCTTATTTTCTTTGTTTTAAGACTTTTTTCACTACAAAGAATTGAGCATTGGGCAGGAGTTGGCCATGGGCCCTCTGATGGCAGTAGTGGGTATATCTTCACATTCAGTCTTTGCATTCTACCCATGAGTGTTTTTAATATCAGGCTTTTAGCTCGCATCTCCTCCAAAATGGAGGGTGTGCATTCACATATTGGCCAGATTTACCCCAAAATCCCTGCAATCGATCGGGGAGCACTTCATACATGATTTGGGTTTTTCATTGCATGTTAAAGTGTAGCTGATTTATATCCAGGGCGGGGGGGAATCCACTTCTTGTGTTGTTGTTGTTTTGGCAACTTCAAACTCACAGTAAACTTGTGGTAAAGCCTACTTTGTGAAAAATGCCATGGTGTGATGAACTGGGGAAGGACTGGAAGTGAGACTGTGCAAGCCCAAGACCCTGGGCTGTAACTCTAAACTTTTGGAAGGCCTAATGAATATGTTTTCCAGTTAGAGAACCAGTGTTGATGATAAGGCCATTGAACTAATGGCAATATATATTTTAAGTATCTTACTACAAATACCATTGTACAGCTCAACGGGAACATAACTTGGCTAGGGATCAAGAGGTTGCTAGTTCAAATCTCCGCTGGTATGTTTCCCACCTATATTGGGCAGCAGCGATAAAGGAAGGTGCTGAAAGGCATCATCTCATACTGCACAGGAGGAGGCAGTGGCAAACCTCTCCTGTATTCTACCAAGAAAACCACATGGCTCTATAGTCGCCAGGAGTCGACACTGACTCAATGGCATGATCTTTCCTTTACTTAGTTGCAGTAACAACAGTTCCCAAAGTAAGTGAGCTTACTGCTTTATGGTATGTTTGTTTTCCTTAATAAGAAGAAAGTTATATTATGTCTGGGTAACCTTTTTGCCAAAAATAGTTTCACTTAAATGAATTTGCTAGTGATTTCCCTCTGATGCGCAAAGAGTAGGTTCTTCATTCTTTAGACATTTGAAGATCCTTGTTTTGTGTTCAAAGAGCTCAGGAATTCCAAGTTGATCTTCACCTTTGTATTTCTTATGCTTGAAGAGAGAAGGGCAAAAAGGCATCTTCCCAATCTATTTCATATGTGGATTGTTCTTCTCATCAAAACTTGTTATGAGTTAGCAGGGTTCATTGCCTTCTCCTGGTTCATGCACATTCCACAAGAACAGGAGCATCTTCAGATGCATTATTGAAAGAGGTTGCTATAAAAGATACTGCAAAGCTGCTACGTGGTTGACCCCATTTATTTTTGTCAGGTATTCATCCCTAGAATTTAACTTCAGAAAAGAGGCAGGTGTTGGAAAAGCAAACCTGCACAGCATATTCATGTAGGAGCCTCACATCCACCTCCTGGTAAGTGAGCCAGCTTGTCTCCCATTGTGGGGGATACACACAGAGTTCATAAAGCAGGGTTGCAATTCCTGTAATTTATATACTTGCAATCAGACAGCTCTCCGACCTTCCCCACAGTGGAGACTCAAAGTGTGCTTCTGACATGGCTCAAGAAACAACGTTGAGGGAAATTATGTTCCCTGTTCTCTTGGCATGAAAGAAAGTTAGGTAAAACCATTAGATAACAACAGGGGAACGCATAATTCTCATGGGAGAGCTCTGAACATTTCCTTTGCTGGACATGTGCAATCCCAAGTGCCCACAGTTAGTCATTGAAGCCAGGTACAGGTGTGCAATTCTGATTTATATCAGAATACACTTCTACAAATAGCAACCTTAAAATTTCTATTTTATCTCTTGAATGTTCCTTTTCCAGGATTTCTGCTGATTTGTGAGTTCATGCTTTTTAGCTACTTTATTGGGTTATTTTTTAATTGTTAAGCTGCCCTGTGGTGGAGGAGGAGGTGAAAAATATAGTGGAGGAGGAGGTGAAAATCTTTAAAATATTTGTTTAAAGCATTAAAATGCATTTGGTAGTAATTCCAGTTGATATGCAATTCAAATTAACAAGCTGGAACTGAAAGTTGTTAGGTGTGTTGTTCCTTCATATATATGACATTTTTCATTATATTGAAATAATGCTAATGTAACTAACTCTTGTGGTGGTTCAAATAAAGTCTTGTTAGCTTAAATCTCACTTTAAATGCATGGAGCTTTTCTAATGCACACAGTGCACAGTGCACAGAAGGCCACCTTGCCAAACCTGGTTACATGCACCCCATGGTGAAAACTGTTGTTGCCCAGAAAAATCTGCAGGCCAGACCTGAGGACCAGCATAAGTGCTTGGTGGCCCCTGGGGTGTGTAAGGGAAAAGCCATAAGGGCCCACCGGGCAAGCCAAACCTCCCACAAGTGCCTCACCTGACCTTTGCTCTGCTGCTGATCCCCCTTCTGATGGAACAGGCACTGGTGTAACAGGAACTTCCCGACGAGTCACATTCCCTGGCGCTGGGACAGGTACAGGCATGGAGTCCTCCTCCTCCAATAGGACAACATGAGCAGACAAAGAGTAAATTAGTTTTGCCCACGTTGCTGCTTTTGGACCCTGCTGAGGCCACAGTTGGACCCCACAGAGACCCGCTGGGTTGGGGCCTGCCAGTAGCTGCACTCCTAGGTTTTTCCAAGGCATCTAGCCATGCTATGAGAGCACACACTTGGCTAAAATCCTTGTCGTTGTCATCTGAAGACTAAATGTGAGGGGGAGACTTGGCAGGCCACCCCACTTCTTGCCTTTTGCTGTATTTGGAGACATGGCCACCAGGACTCCCCTGCCAAGTGCCCGCCCCTCAAACACAGAGTGACCCTCAAGTTCCCACAGGGTGGAACTGGTGTGACCCTCTAATGTAGGGGATTGAAGGCAGTGCCCGTTGAGCAGAAACCTGCCAAGCAGAAACCCCAACAGCCGCAGGGGAAAAATGCCCCATATGCCAGGCTGTTCTGCTTCCTGAAGGGAACACTCCCCGCAGCTGCCATGAGGCCAGCTCTCCTGCCCCCATTCTGTGGTCCTTCCCCCCGCTAAGTGACCCCCAGACATCCCTGCAACAGCAGGCCACTTGGCCAATCATGCTACCCAATAAATGCCACCACCACTGTGTCTTCTTGAAGTGGAGGCTCCCCAGTGGCCTCTCCCCCAGTGCCCTGGTTCCCTGGTTCCCACATCCATTCACAAGCTATTCAGCCAGAACTGCTCTCTGTGTGCTGGTCAACAGGGATGCACTGATGCCCCACTGCCTCCAAGGCTGCTCTAGTCTGCTCCTGGTGCTGCCGTTGCCCTGCCAGCTCAAGGCCTCTCCAGCCCATGTCACTTTCCCAGCACCACTGCTCCCCAGGCCATGCAGGCCCGATCCCTCATCAGGCTCGAAAGCCCACTCCAAGCAGCAGTCGGGATACTGTTCGCAGCTACCTCCTGACCCACTGCCTCTGGATCACGAGTGTACCAGGCCTCTTGAGCTTCATGAGGCCTGATCAAGCCCAATCCTCCTAGAGTAGCAGCGGGCAGCAGCTAACTTGCTCACTGCTTTCGCTGGAATGAGGAGGTCTGGAGGCCGGCTAGCCCCCCGCCCTAACTAGTCAAGTCAAACCCCCAGTCCTTGGGCTTCATTGCATGAGGCTGGGGCAAAGAGACTGCGCCCAGACGGACTGGGCAAGTGGCTGCAGTAAGAGTGAATTAGTGGATACTCTTCCTCTTTATCTAGATGAGAACTGTATCCCTTTTCATTCTGGTTGAGGTAAACCATTTCACCAATAGATGCTGTTCTAATAAAAGGCAACTCACCTTAATTACAAGCCAGCCTTTCTCTCTATATTTTTAATTCCCTCTGGACTTTGAGGGTTGTCATTTTCTAAACTCATGTCCTTTTTTCCACCCAGAAAATAAGTTTTGAGTTGCACAGTTTCAGCTGAGAACAACTATTCTTAAATGCTCAGTGTGGCAAGAGATAACACACTTTCTCCAGAGACCAGGAGCCACACTTCCAATCATAACAGCCAGTTCGAATGTTGTTGCCAGTTCACCAAAATGGCATTCCTGTTCTTTTATGGATGTCTTAAGATCAGATCCTGCTGAGTCTGTTGCCACTCAAGTGGTTCCAGCTACTTCAACTACACACATCAGTAACAAACAGATTAATTAGGTTTACTGCTTTATTTTAGTGAAGTTAGTAAACTTCCCATTGCCTATTCAGCATTTTCTTTTGAGCCTCAGGAAGATAGAGTTTAACATTTGCAGACACTATAAACAAACGATTTAAGCACAAAACAGTGACTATGCCCCCTTTTAGCTATAGTATATCTTGGTGTCCACTCCATAATCTAGATCACCGCCCCCCCCACCTCATATTCTTTGAAGGTGGGAGGGGCTTGTTGGCCATCTTGCCCAACTAGAGGAGGAGAGCTGGTCTTGTGGTAGCAAGCATGGATTGTCACAATAGCTAAGCAGGGTCCACTCGGGTTGCATATGAATGGAAGACTAGAAGTGTGAGCACTGTAAGATACTCCCCTCAGGGGATGGGGCCACTCTGGGAAGAGCATCTAGGCTCCAGGTTGCCTCCCTGGCATCTCCAAGATAGGGCTGAGAGAGCTTCCTGCCTACAACCTTGGAGAAGCCTCTGCCAGTCTGTGTAGACAATACTGAGCTAGATGTACCAATGGTCTGATTCAGTATATGGCAGCTTCCTATGTTGCTGTGTTAGATGCAATAAATCCAGAGCACCCCACCCCACTGTCCAACCTCTGTGTGAAGACCTCCTGTAAAGCCCACCACTACCCTAGATAATTAGTTCCATGGCTGAACTGTTCTTACTGTAAAATGTTTTTCCTAATGTTCAGGCTAAGCATGCCTAGTTCCTTCAGCCTTTCTTCATATGCCTTGTTTTCCAGAACCCGATAATCTTTGTGGTCCTTCTTGAACCTGTTCCAATTTTACTACAACCTTCTTAAACTGTGGTGCCAGGGGCATACCAAAGTTGGAGTGGGTGCGGAAACAAGATTTTAAAATGGGCCCCTCGCTGTCTTCCTCTCCCTCTCCTGGCCCCATGTCTCTGTTGCAGAAGAACCTTAAGGACATGTGTAATGTTGTGTAGCAGATTAACAGAGAATAGGAGACTACTGTTGCAAGGTGGTTGCAGCAGAACCAAATATACATCAGTATCAATGAAGAACTTTAATAATTGCACATTTCCTAACCAGTGTTCCCTCTAAGGCATGCACGTGTGTGTGCACTCACACGTTTTGGCATAAGGTGGCCCATAGCCACCAGACATTGGATGCCTGAAGCAGTGTGGGCCTATCAGAAATGCTTGCATAATGTTATGCAACATATGGGCCAGTATCAGTAAGGAAATCATTCCATACAGAAAACAGAGAGAAGGGTTCTAGCCTAGTGTTTTGACTGGCATGCTATTTTTTTAAATTTGCAGACCAAACTTCCAGCCCAAGGAGGCACCGGGGCAGCAAACGGATATTTTAAAAGGCAGCACCGGCAGGGGAATTATGGCAGGAGGGCTAAGAGATCCCCCTCACCTTCAGACCAGCAGGCTCCAGTTCTGTGCACACCACTAGTGGTAGTTTAACTAATCAGTTGTTAATATGCCTGAGAAATACTCCACTCTTGCTCTTGCATATAGACAGAGACACGGAAGTGGGGGTTGGTGGGGAGGAAATTATCCACTCTACTTGTTGGTTCTGTTGATAGAATGTCTGGAGAATGTTTCAGATGTTCTTTCTTGATTCTTCGTTAGCTGGGTGAACAGAGAAGCCTCAAATGAAATGTTAGGAATATTTTTCAAGAATGCTTGAAGAAAATGCCTTAGGCTAGAATAACATATTTTATATAGATTTAGTGCACTCTTCATGCATCTGTATTAAAGTCTGTTTGAAATTTTAACACTTTCTGGTTTCATATCTCTTGAATGCACTTGCATAGCGAATAAAGCACTTGCCACTTTTAAATTAGATATCAAATGCAAACTATGTCAGTGCAATTCTGTACTTCAGTTAATAATCTGGAAGAGAACTTCTGATCACAGGCTATATAAGATATGAATTCTCATCATCACAGTCACAGAGGTAATGTAACTTCCAATAATATATTAGGTATAAAGATAATGTTCTAATTGCCATAAATGAATGGGTACAGTTTACTGAAACATTCTCCAGCAGAAGCCCCCTTGGATTGCATGAGGTTTATGCTACAGTACCAATAGACCTAAGAGCAAGTCCCATTCTTTTTACAGCATTTGTGCAGGGGCATTTCTTGGTGTATTGTCCTTTAAGGATTTGATTCTATCAGAAGATTCTTGTAAAATCATAAACACTGCATGCACAATAGAATTCATTGGCATATGTAATCAGAAGTTGAGGGTTACGTGGTTATATGAATTATAGATAGATAGATAGATAGATAGATAGATAGATAGATAGATAGCGATATATAATTATATTATTTTTATTATTTTATTATTTTTACATTTATATCCTGCTCTTCCTCCAAGGAGCCCAGAGCAGTGTACTACATACTTGAGTTTCTCTTTCACAACAACCCTGTGCAGTAGGTTAGGCTGAGAGAGAAGTGACTGGCCCAGAGTCACCCAGCTAGTCTCATGGCTGAATGGGGATTTGAACTCGGGTCTCCCTGGTCCTAGTCCAGCACTCTAACATCTACACCACGCTGGCTCTTCATATAATACTATGTATGTGTAATGTTTGCAAGATTGTGATAAATTTCTGATTTTATTTGTCATATTTAGTTTTATATGCATTTTAAAACTGTAAAACAAATAATAGATTAATGAGACATTTTGGAAACTATTTTTCCTGTTTTTTGGGGGGGGGGTTGCACTTTGCATGGAGGGGAACTCAGATTGCAAGCCTGTTAAATTTTAGGGGAATTGAATGTCCTAACTGGAGCTCGGTGTGATGCACTGTCCGCTAATTATATTCTCACCAGTGTGGATGGCACAAAGTAGATTGCCAAGTTGCTAAACTATAACTGATTCTTCAAGTGCATCCACTTGCCCATCCTTCTTCCCTACTGCTGTGGCGTCCACTTGATTGAGCAAAGTGCAGAAACCACAACTTCTAGAGGGGACAGTACCTGGGTCCGTGCCAAAAAAGGAATGAGATTAAACTCCAAAGGCTTCCTGATAAGGCTTCGTGTAGGCACAGGAGCCCCATCAGTGTGAATGAACAGAACAGCATGCAAAGAATCACAGTAATAAACAAGCTGCTACTTTGAGAACTTGTCAAAAGTTGAATAGTGCTATTAAAATATCATTCAAATTATAATGTATAGACAGTATATTGATACGATAAATGTTTTGGAAGCAATGTTATCCCCATGGTTTACATACTATAGCCACAATTAGACCTTATTATGAAGATATGAATTAATAAAAACAAACTAGGGAAGAACATTCAGTAAAGTGTTGTATAAAGCCTATGACCATAAGCCAATTATAATTCCATATGTGCAAGACGTTGCACATTTGCACCCAGAGTTTTTCATTATTTTAAAAAAAGGAATACATGCATTGTCCACTGTGTTCCTGTATCCTAGAATAATATTAATAACCAAGTTTAAAGAGTGGGTTGTTTTTAAAGGAGTGGTGGTGATAATAGCTTGCAATCAGTGGCAGCACCAGAAAAAAAAAGGGGGGGGGATGCATGGAAAGGGCAAAGTGCATTCTGGGGGGGGGGATTGAGCCGAGGGGGGTAGGCTTTTCTGAGGGGGTGCTTTTCCCGCATCTGGAGCTGCTCTTCTCACATCTGGAGCTGCTTGCTTGCTGTAACAAAAATACAATTAATAGGAATCATTAGCACACAAAGTTCTCAATTCTAGCAATAAGCTTAAGCAAATGTAGAGCATAATCACAAATATTGGTATTGTTGTTGTTCACCGCCTAGAGTTTTTGGAGGAGGTGGTATATAATAAAATTTTAATTAATTAATAATCCTACCCTGTACTGATATGTGCTTCCCCCCTCCTTGCAGCAACACACCCAGCCAGTCTCCAACAGTTCCTGGCGCACTTGAAGGAAGCTGCTCTAGGACTTGCAGCTTTGCCTGCTTGTGGATGTGATGTCTCTTGCTGGTCATTCGCAACAGAATTAGAGGGTGTTGAATGGTGTATAGACTAAGGGGTATCTAGACTCCAAGCATATATGAGGTTTATTGAGGTTGTGTGAGTACTGTGCTGTGCCACATGGCAGTTTTGTGAATTACACATGTAATGTTTAATTGTGGGGGCATCAAACGTATTGAAGCACTTCTCACATGTTGCCTAACCCAAGCTAGAGAAGCCCAGCCTGGGTTAGGCTGAACATGAGAACTACTGGGTTTTGGCCCGATCCCAGTGGGACAGCACTGCCTAGCCCGGCTTTTTAGCCCAGGCTCCGGGATCGTGTGCCTCCTCGGGCTTTGTTTAGCCTGAGGAGATGCAGAGTCAGGTGCCTAGAGCACCTATCTCCTGGAAGAATCCCCCAGTGCACCTCGCTCAGTGCATGGTACATTGTGGAATACCCAGAAGTGGAGAGCTCCGTGCTGCCTGGTGCAGCAGCGGAGCATCTGGGAGTGCAGTTCGCACTCCCACCAACATTACATAGATTGTCTCAGGGAAAAGTAAGCTTCGTGCAGCCTTCTCCCTGGCCCGCCCACCTGCCTGCACACCCACCCACCCAGTCTTGTGACTATCCCCAGTGTGTGTGTGTGTGTGTGTGAGAGAGAGAGAGAGAGAGAGATTTTATGTTTCATATATATGTGTGTATATATATATATATATATATATATATATATATATATATATATATATATATGTATGTATGTATGTATATACACACATACACCAGATACTGAAGCTCCAAATAAATGCACATCAGCGGTCAAATATATCTTTAATCAATTCATCTAAACAAATTGTATATTTACTACAATCAAACATGTTTTACTGTTGGTGCTTTCCTGAAAACTTTTAAGAAGTATGACAACAGCAATTAATGTTTATTAAAAATTTCTATAAATATTTTTGTTCAAGGTTTCATAACCTGTTACTAATGAAATATGATTATGAATATCATAAGCACATTTCTTATTAAATGCAACTGAACAAAATGATTTTTGCCCCTGGTAAGCATAATATCTTTAAAAATTACATTTTTCTAGTGGCACCAGCAGAGTTTAAAACCCTTTAGGGTTTTAAAACCTTTATTATCATAAAGTAGGGTTTGGTTGTCCATAAACATCATGTTCCGTGTGTGTTTATATAAATAGATAGATAGACAATACTAATAAGTAGAATTTAGTGTGTTTTTTGTCCTAGGCTGGGGAACAAAGTAGCAGGCAATGGTGGGCTTGGATTGTGCCCACAATGCTCAAGTTAAATGACAGTCTTCTAGAACATTTGATTTGAATCCTTGAGGGTACAGATGATTTGGGAGGTGAACTCAGAGCTGCACACTCATCTGTACCTGGCACTGGCTTTTAATACTTCTTCAACAGTTCTTAATTAGTCAGAAACCAGTGCTTAAAAAGTAAACACATAGTTGTTGAAAAGGAGTATATACAGATTAGAAGCCCAGCAGAGAGGGAAGGGAGAGTCCATCTACCTCCCGCCCAGTGCTGCCTGGAGTGAGAGACCAGGTGGGTGCTGGGGTTCCTTCTGCTGTTGCCTGCCTTTGCTTCCCCTGTGGGGCTGCAGCCTCAGGTTAACATCTGCGGGAAGTGTGGGCAGGATTGGGACCAGCCCCTGAGTGTCTCAGCTGTTCCTCGGGTCACCTGCTCAGTTTTGGGCTTTATAGGAAGTCTCCTTGTGGCGGCAGGCCCACCACAGGTGGGGTCACCACCGAAGGGGTGACACCAAAGGGGGTCACCCCTTTGGGGGAGGATGAGGGCAAGGGGTAGAGGGCTTCTGTTTAATTAGCTTTAAGCTTTTTTAGACTTGGGTTGTAGTTGCTGTCATGTGTTTGGGTTTGCCTGGAGATGGGGGGACAGGGGGCACCTTTGTTGACTATGGGGCAACTATCCCGGTGGTGGTGGGGAATAGAAGAAGTAACATTGGTAGGCCAGTGGGCTGTTCCAGGGGAAGGGTAGTCAGAAATTTAATAGCTGTCTCCCCTTCTGGCTGTCCTGCCAGCTCTTTGACCTCAGGGAGCACTGCCAACAACCCACATAGCTTTTCCCTGCTCCTCTGTAATGCCAGGTCGGTCCAAAATGAATCCGAACTCATCCATGATTTGATCATGGATGAAGGGGCCGACCTGGTATGTATTACTGAGACTTGGTTGGGGGATGGTAGTGGTCCAGTTTGGTCCCAGCTTCTCCCTCCAGGATATTCTATAGAGGAGCAGGTGAGGGGATGTGGGCGGGTAGGTGGGATGGCTGTGGTCTATAAGGATAGCATCTCCGTTACCAGGGTCCCTGTCAGGGTATCGGACCATATTGAATGTGTGTACTTGAGTTTGGGGACCAGGGATAGATTGGGACTTCTGTTGGTGTACTGATCACCCCGCTGCCCTGCAGAATCCTTTACAGAGCTCACAGATTTGGTCACGGAACGTGCGTTGGAGTCTCCCAGACTCTTGGTGCTGGGGGACTTCAGTGTTCATTTTTGGACCAATCTGTCCGGGGTAGCTCAGGAGTTCATAGTGGCCATGACAACTATGGGCCTATACTCTGGACCAACGCATATTGCAGGTCACATGCTTGATTTGGTCTTTTACTCTGATCAGTGTGGTGTTCCATAGGTGGGGACTCCTGTGATTTCCCCATTGCCATGGACGGACCACCATCTGGTTAAGGTTGGACATACAACCACTTCCCACCTCCGCAGGGGCGAGGGGCCCATTAGAATGGTCTGCCCAAAGAGGTTATTGGATCCACTAAGATTCCAAGAAGCCTTGGAGGGATTTAATGTTGGCTTTGCTGGTGATCCTGTTGATGCCCTTGTTGAGAATTGGAACAACTTGCTCACCCGGGCAGTAGACACGATTGCTCCCAAGTGTCCTCTCCGACCCACTTCAAATTTGGCCCCTTGGTATATGGAAGATCTGTGGGGGCTGAAATGGCAAGGTAGGCGACTGGAGCACAAGTGGAGGAAGACTCGACTCGAATCTGACAGATTGCAACATAGAGCACATCTAAAGATCTATGCTCAGGCGGTACGTGTGGAAAAGAGGCGGATCTTTTCTGCCTGTATTGCCTCTGCGAATTCATGTCCAGCGGAGTTGTTCAGAGTTGTGAGGGGATTAGTATCTGCCCCCCCTCCCTTGAACCAGAATTTGGAGTAATCAGTTGTGATGTGATGTGTTTAAAGAGTTTGTGATGTGTTTAAAGAGTTTTTCGCAGATAAAATCTCTCGGATTCGGGCCGACCTTTATGGAGACTCCACAATTAATTTGATGTCTGAGCTGGAGTTGCCCAACGACTCCTCTTATGTGATTCGACTGGATTGGTTTCAGTTTGTGACTCCTGAGGATGTGGACAAGCTGCTTGGAGCGGTGAGGCCTACCACTTGTTCTCTTGATCTTGGCCAACATGGCTTGTTCTGTCTAGCAAGGAGGCTGTTGTAGGCAGCCTGGTGGAAATCATATATGCCTATCTGAGGGAGGGCAGGATGCCTTCTTGTCTTAGGGAGGCAATCATTAGACCTCTTCGAAAGAAGCCTGCATTAGATCCCTCAGAGTTGAGCAATTATAGGCCTGTTTCCAACCTCCCATGGCTGGGCAAGGTAATTGAGAGGGTGGTGGCCTCTCAGCTCCAGGTGGTCTTGGAGGAAACTGATTATCTAGACCCATTTCAAACTGGTTTGGGGGCGGGCTGTGGGGTGGAGACTGCTTTGGTCGGCCTGATGGATGATCTCCAATTGGGAATTGACAGAGGAAGTGTGACTCTGTTGGTCCTTTTGGATCTCTCAGCGGCTTTTGATACTATCAAGCATAGTATCCTTCTGGAACATTTGAGGGTGGGAGGCACTGTTTTACAGTGGTTTTGCTTCTACCTCTCGGACAGATTCCAGATGGTGTCTATTGGAGACTGTTGCTTTTCAAAATCTGAGCTTAAGTATGGTGTCCCTCAATGCTCCATACTGTCTCCAATGCTTTTCAACATCTACATGAAACCGCTGGGAGTGATCATCAGGGGATTTGGAGTGGGATGTTATCAGTATGCTGATGACACCCAGATCTATTTCTCCATGTCAACTTCTTCACGTGCTGGCATATCTTCCCTGAATGCCTACCTGGAGGCAGTAATTGGCTGTATGAGGGAGAATAAACTGAAGCTGAATCCAGATAAGACGGAGGTACTTATTGTGCGGGGTCAGAACTCCAGAGATGATTTTGACCTACGTGTTCTAGATGGGGTCACACTTCCCCAAAAGGAACAGGTCCACAGTCTGGGAGTACTTCTGGATCCACATCTCTCCCTGGTTTCTCAGGTTGAGGCGGTGGCCAGAGGGGCTTTCTGTCAGCTTCGGCTGATACGTCAGCTGCATCTGGTTCTCAAGATCAGTGACCTCAAAACAGTGGTACATTTCTTGGTAACCTCCAGACTGAACTTCTGTAATGCGCTCTACGTGGGGCTGCCTTTGTACGTAGTCAGGAAACTTCAGTTGGTTCAGAATGCAGCAGCCAGGTTGGTCTCCGGGTCATCTCGGAGAGACCACATTATTCCCTTGCTGAGGGAGCTACACTGGATGCTGATTGTTTTCCGGCAGAATACAAAGTGCTAGTTATAACTTATAAAGCCCTAAATGGCTTATGCCCTGGGTATTTAAGAGAACGCCTTCTTCGTTATGTGCCCCACCGCCCATTGAGGTCACTTGAGGAGGTCTATCTCCAGTTACCGCCCCTCATCTGGTGGCCACACCTGCCCCACATCTCCCCCCCCCCGCCGCCAGCACTGTGGCCAAAACTGTTGCTGCTGTGGTGCTGCAACATACAGTACCTCTCTGCAGCCCCAGTGTGCATCCTACCGGAGGTGGCCACTGACTATTGGCCACTGTGACTGGGGATTATGGGAGTGGTAGTCCAAAAACAGCTGGGGGGGGGCTAAATTGAGCAGGCCTTATATAGGGACATAGTAAATACATTAGCAATCAGGAAGATCCTTGGCACAAAGGATAATCAGAGACCTAGAAAAGTTCTCCCTCATTTTCTCTTTTATACAAATACTTAAAGACAGTAACATATAATGCCCAGAAGGGAAAAACTGCATATTATTTTCCTGATAATATGCATATATTATGTTCAATGTTTCTTTTATCAAGCTAATCCAAGGAATCCTCTCCATTTATCATCAGGGTTTTGCCATTTGATAGTTATTCTGTCTAAATTGATTTCACTCCAAAGCTCTTTGTAAAGGTTGAATGTGTGTATCAGATTAGGAGGAATGTTAAATACTAGAGTCTTCCTAGTTGAGTAGCATTAATTGGTGGCATTTTCTATTTTACATACATTTATACAACCATGCAGTCTTTTCAGTGGTATTCAGTAAATTGCAGTGGCAGCCAGTCTTTAAGGGCAGGGTGAGCTGTGCCCCCCCCCCCCGCAAAAGGACAAAAAAAACAAAAAACACTGTGGGTATTTTATTTTATTTTTCAAAAAACCTACAATTTCCAGTTAGTCAGGGGATAAAAGAGGCTGCCGATCTGCTGGAGGGCAGGGAACCTCCTGTCTTCTCATCCAACTGCTGCAGCTCCTTCCCCTGCTCTGCTACTGGAGGGAATAGTCTGCTCATCAAGGCTATTCCCTCATCTGATTGCTTCTGGCATCCTACATCTCCACCTCCCCGGATTAGACAGAAAAGGGCAAAAGAGACATATGCACACATGACTCTTTTACCCTTTTCTGTCTAATCCGGGGAGGCGGTGATGCAGGGCGCCCAAAGCGAAGAGGTGAGGGAATAGCCTTGATTAGCAGACTATTCCCTACTATTCCAGTAGCAGAGCGGGTGAGGGAGCTAGAGGAGGAAACAAGAAGTTGCCTCTTTTCTCCTCTGGCTGGCTAGACAGATTCTTTTACCAGCCATGGGCTGTTTTCTTTTCTCTTGGGGATGGGGTGGGGGGGATGCTGGCTGCTGTTAGATTTGAGTGGCTCAAACCACTCAGTGTGTTACCCATGGGTAGGCATTGGAAATAATGGGATTACTCATGTGTAACATTCACTGCGTAATTTTTGCAACTAGCATCCTCTCACCCCCCAGTCCCAGATGGTAGCAGCTGCCACTGGTAAAGTGGTGTCTTAAATCCTCAGTTTAGCTAACACTGCTACTGATTACTGTTCTGAATTAATGCTGTTTGTCATTCGTACACAAGGAAAGTGATAGACACAGCACCCTTCTACACCTTCATTCTAGTGATCTGTGAAAGAATTTCCCCATTTATTTCTGAACAATATGAGAAGTAATATCTCTGTCACTGCTTTCCTCTCAGGTATTGAACAGGCAACAGCCCTTGTTTATCATTGTTGCTAGGAGAATCTTTATGGCTATTTTGAGACCTCTGCTATTCAACATGATTGCAATCTGTATGTTACATGTGGGGATATATAATATAGTATCATATACATATAAGGGATATACAATATAATATAGTTCTTTTTATTTCAACTTACAGAGCAAGTTTTCATACTTAAAAGGAAAACTACTTTCTGACATTATGTAATAGTGTAATTCATAAAGCTCTACTTCATTCATTCCCCTTCTGTGGATAATTAATTGTGGTTCACATTTGTGAGCTCAGTACACCTCACATCCAAATCCTAAGTATATTTTGTTCACTTGGTTTGATTTAGTCTCTTCCAAATGAGGTTGCAATTTTAATATTTGAATTAGGGCCCAGAGAAACTGGGCCAAAACATGGCCAAAAATAATTTGAGGTTGTCCTCAATAACATCATAACAAACATGTAGATGAAAATGGGAACGACCTTTTACAGAGTAAATAGAGAAGAATACAAAGTTGAACTATAGTTCTATAAGGACAGGACACATGCTGAGTAACAAATAGAGTTTGCTAGATTGTGCAGCATTTGAGTTCACAGAGATGTTTGTTAGGCAAGATACGTGGGAAGAAAGATGCTGGTGAAGCTTGCCAGGCTTTGGTCACTCGGAGTCAACATCAGGAATCAGAACCAGAGAAGAAAATGAGAGCCAGAGCCATAAGGACTATCATTGTCCAGGCAAAGTCACAACCTCAAAAGGAAGCTTTAATAGTTGGTGAAGAAAGTCAATGGCAGCTTTATGGGTTGCTCCAGTACCCAGGAACGCTTTACTGTCTCGGAAAAAAAAAACCCCTCTAGGCTTCACAGCAGGCTAGTTCGACTGCGAACCAGTCCATGAACACCCCTAGTGGCCATTATGTATTTTGCTATGGTCATGGTTAAAGACCAGTTTGTGAACCACTGGTCTGAACAGCTTCTTCTTACATCAAACTTTGATACCCTTTCAGACATAAAACAGTCATATCTACATATGTACAAACATATATTGTCAAAATGAATACCCATTCAGTGATTTCTAGTTTTTTGCTCCCATTACAACACTAACATTGCAACTTTCCCACATGTTTGCTCTTCCTCTTCTCTATCTCTTTCTCTATGTGCATCAAAAGTCTCCAGTGGAGAATGTAGCGGCCTACTATTACTACTACTACTACTACTACTACTACAATATTTATATACCGCTCGTCAACCAAAGTTCTCAAAGCGGTTTACATAGAAAAATAAATAATACATTGAGAAGATGGTCCACTTTCCCCAAAGGGCTCACAAGCTAAAAAGAAACATAAGACACATAAAAGCAACAGCCACTGGAGGGATGCTGTGCTGGGGTTGGATAGGGCCAGTTGCTCTCCCCTGCTAAATAGAGAATCACCACTTTGATAGATGCCTCTTTGCTTAGTTAGCAGGGGTACCTAACAGCATTTGAGAATCCCTGTCTTAAACCAGAATACTTCTAGTATCTTATAAATAAATTTTTGTCCTTATATTCATGGTGAAGACTTAACAAAATATCTAGTTGAGTAAACTCTTAATTGTGCTGTTCCTAATCAGTGCTGAGGGATAATTACCAGAAACTTGTGTTTCTTACAGATTTGCATTTTCATCATAACACCTGGAATGCACTTGGGGTGAAATGGAAAATACATGCCTGCATTCCCAGATTTTTTTTTCATTTATCAATAGGATTCATGCTTCTTTCAAGCCCAAGAAAGAAAATTGTAAGAACACATGCTTGTCTGTCTTTGGGACTCACTAGAATTAGCCTGTCATGAAATGTAAAACTAATGTGTGGTTGTAAAAACTATCACCAGCGTTTTCCTTGCTACTGGCTGATGGCTAAGTAGATTTGGAAATGAAAGGGGTTATTATAAAGTGAGTACTGAATAGCTAGGTATGTCATTTTAAACAAGCAGCTCAAATCTCTCACAGATTTGGAATATAATTTTGTTTATATTCATAGTTTTTTACATTTTAAAAAACCTCTGCTCTCCATTGTGGAGAAATAAGCAAGCGATCTAAGGAATTTGGAAGCAATATTGAACCATAAATTTGTTCCTGTTTAAATTCTAATATTTTTTAATAAATCACTTTCTAAAATATAGCTATAAGATGTCAATAACAAACTACAGCAGTAAGTATAGGGTTCATATTTCAACTGTATTGTTTGGATAATTTTTTTGAGAATCAGTGGGTCTCTGACAGAAAACCCTAGACAGAAATGTGTTCAGGTTTATAAAGAAACTTGATGATGATTGTATGGATATTTCATGACTATAAATTTTAACCCCAAGGATGGTTAAAAGTGTATATGAATATATGCCATGAGTGCATGAGGAGAAAATGTGACTATACAGACTTTAATGCCCTGTGAGAGAAGTACCTAGGAAAGCATCTGCCATTCAGTCAAGCTGCGAATTGGATGGTTTGCGGAAATGTGGGGCTATTCACATGGGTGGGCAGGTGGGGAGGGGCAAGGCTGCTCCAACTCACCTTCCTCCTAGACAGAAACAAATATGCTGCTGGGAGCATGGACTGTGCTCCAGACGATCCACACTGCATGGAGCTCTGGAGGCCCGGACAACATGTCTCGGCCTTGCAATATCCTACAATGCACCTGCACCATAAGCATGGTGCATTGACGGGATCCCCTGTCAGACAGGAGCTCTAGATGCCCATCTTTGTGTCTCCTCGAGCTACATGCAGCCTGTAGAGATACATGATTCTGACAGCTAGGTTAAGGGAGGACTGCTCCCTTAACCTCAGCTAAGAGTTATGTGTGGGGAGCACTGGAATCCATGGGATTCTGGCACTCCACATGAGCAACCTAGCCCAGGTTAGGCTGCTCATGAGAACGGCCTCACTATGTGAACAACAGTTCATGGATCCATGAACAACAGTTAATAGTTCATGAACATGTCCAAGCTCCCAAAAAACCCTCTGCTTTTAACCCAGCATGGTAGGAAGCGTGCTTCGTCCTATTACTTTCAAAGAGCTTATTCATGCTTAACAGCTGTTTTGCATTGTTGCTTCTGTTTGGAGAGCTACGATTTAGATATCTGTGCAGTATAGAGTGGCAATATGTGCAAGCTTTGGATTGGAAGCCCAAATAACACACTTTCAGATATATCACAGCTTGTTGTTGTTGTTGTTGTCATCAATCTGAGCACACATCCTACAAGCAATCTCTTCCATTTTTGTTGCATTTTTTCCATGTACCAACTTCACTTTTGAAAGCTGTCAGAAAATAGAAACCAAACATTTTTCAAAAGCCAGTCAACTAAAGTGCTCCTGAGAGCACTGGAAAGGTGCTATGTGGCAGTGCAAAGGCTGTGTGGCAAAGAATACCGGAACCCCACTTTACAAGAATGTAAAAGAAATAAGATGAAATCCTTGTCTCTTTAGGATGAGATCTGCTTACATTTGTGTTGTTATAGAAGATGTTGGCTTGGCAAGAATATTCAGCAACCCACCAAGGATTTGCTTAGTGAAAAGGAGTGATATCTTATGTCTCGGAGATGTGTCCTGCTGACAGCTGGCTCTTGCTAGGCATTACTTTGTTTGTAATACAGTGGTAGAACACAAATAACGATAGCTACTTGTATCAAGAAAACATTTTTGTTTAATGCACCATAGAGGATCAACCTTGTTAGAGTACTTTGCATCCTATATCAGATCAGAATTCCTTAGAGTTGTCATGTTGCAAACATAAAGCAGATTTTATGGCTGTTGCCAATCCACTAGTGAGCAGTAGATACCAGATAAGGGTATAGAGAAAATAGCTCCGGGTAGACAACTGTAGCAAGAGATTATGCAACTTCATCCAAATTATTATTTGTTTGATTTAGATCCACTCTTCATATATCACTTTTTAGCAAAATATAATATTCCCTTAGCAGTGTCCCTGCTAACTGACTAAACAAACAAACAAAAAGCACTTCTGTTTAGCAGAGGGAGAACATCTGTCCATACTTCTCCTAGGATACAGTCCCTGCAGTGGTTGCTCCTTGTGTTACCCTTGTGTCACTGCTACTTGCCACTTTTTTACAATGTTATCTCTTTTGGGACAAGGCAACATATGTTTTGTAAACCATGTTGACAACTTCTTTTGTTTAAAAATGGTATATATATAATTAATAAGCATTATCATCATCATCATCATCATTAACGTTTTCAGAAGGAAGCCATATAAATAATTTTACATCAATTAAAACAAAGTCAAATTGTCTGCTACAGATAAAACAATCCCATAATTGTTCAGTTTATTCTATTTATTTTCCCAAAGCTTCTTAAACATCCATTATGATGATCTGTGACACCGATGAATATGTGCTTTTATTTGCTATCAACAAAGGCCAATAAGGTGGTTAATCAAATACAATAAAAAGTAAATTAAATAAATCCAAAATTGAAAACTGTAAAGAAATAGCAGCAGAGAAAGTATAACCAACACTATAGAGTAACAGAAACACAACCCACAGCAATTTGAGTATCCTAAGAATACTTGTTGGAATGTGGTATATAAATATTTGTTGTCCTCAAGTTAGTAGTAGGAAGGAAGCCAACTCAAGGGCCCATACCCCCCAAAAATGGTTTTCGTGTTTCACCAGAAAGTGCCAAAAAGTGAAGCCAAGTGGGCCTCCCAGGGGATAGTGTTTGTTGTATTCTATCTAGTAATATGGCCCTAATAGGGCCATCTTATCTAGTAAAATGGCCCTGAGCCATTTTGGAAGGGCGTTATACAAATCCAATCCAATCAAATCCAATCAATCAATCAATAAAATAATATTTTGTGTTTTTTTGAGAAGTTTGAATAAACACTGGAATTAAATCTAGAAAAAACTAAATCTTAAGATTACTTTGTGTTTATGAGGGAAGCAGCTATAAAACATTTGGTGACAAGATTGGGAACCAGCTAAGTGTGTAAGCCTGCAAAGCTTGTGAAGGTTCCTGCATCTTCATTTTATTGCATTACTTGGCCTACACTCCTGAACTGCTTTCTCCTATACCTGCTGCTGATAGTTTCTCCAGCTTCCTGACCTGCACAACCCTCGAAGGTACTTTTTCCTGATTAATCCTGGACTCTGTTGTTCCTTGGATGCCCACTGCAGCATGGCTCAGATCCCACCCACCACCTTTTTTCTTATCTACAGGAGAACCTGCTCTTCCCGGGGGGGGGGGGGGTGTCCTATTTCTGCAATTACCTCCTCACCATACAGATCCCTTATTCTACTCCAGCAAAGTAGAAGGTTATATTGCTTCACTCTCTGGGCCCTTAAGGCCAAAGAATCATTTGCCCTTTCCTGCCAAATTGGAAGGGGATGCCAATTCTTCTGAAGCTGCTCTTCAAGCCTTAGGTGATCATTTCACCTACTTTGAATGTGATTTAATATCAATGAAATGCTGCTTACTTTGAAAGAGGCCTCCATGTTCACAAATTTGGACTTGTCTTCATCTTATCATCAAATTTCTCAGCTCAAAAGTTATTATTATTATTATTACATTTATATCCCGCTCTTCCTCCAAGGAGCCCAGAGCAGTGTACTACATACTTGAGTTTCTCTTTCACAACAACCCTGTGAAGTAGGTTAGGCTGAGAGAGAAATGACTGGCCCAGAGTCACCCAGCTGGTTTCATGGCTGAATGGGGATTTGAACTCGGGTCTCCCCTGTCCTAGTCCACCACTCTAACCACTACACCACACTGGCTCTCACAAGTATACAGTGTTCATTACCCCAGAGGGTCTTTTTCCATACAGAAGACTGCCTTTTGGATTAGCGTCTGCAGCTTTGGTATTTCAACGAATGATGCCTGCAATTTTGGGGACTACAAATGACATCACTTACTTTCAGGATGACATTTTAGTGTATGGAAGAACGATGCTAAACTGACAGAAGTCTTAAGAAAACTCTGACAACATGGACTTAATATCTCTGCAAAGAAATTCACTTTCCGGTCAGACCATAAACCCCTATCTTCTTTATTTACTACTCAGGGATCAGTTTGAGCAACCCCAAGAACAGCCAAATGGATCACCAGACTTGTGGATTTTGATTTCCATGTGGAATATCTTTCAGGTCTTTGGAACACAACTGCAGATTGTTTATCTCAATTTCCACTTCCAGGCCAAGAGGAGATCCCAAGACAAGAATGAAGGAGTAGTAATTGTGCAAAAGCTTCATCCACTCACAGAGTGATCACATCTTCTGAGTGGAAAGCGACCCTCAGTGCTGATCAAGTCCTCACTGAACTCTTATATAACTTATGAGGGTTTTTTTTTTTAAAGGTAAACTTTAGTGTTTTTTAAAAAATATCTTCTCCTATGGGTACACTTATTTTGTAGTACTGAAAAAAGGAGAATATTTGAATGCATATATTAGAGGGGAAATTTATACTTTTGGTCCTTCTAAGATGAAAACAATCTCTCTTAAATAGTTTTAACGTCCTGCTAGTGCTAGTATGTGCTTAAATCCCATTTCATGATGTAATGTATACAAATTTTAAAAAAACAAAACAAAACACAAAAACACCACCACCAGCACCAAAATCCCACCACCTTATTCTCTTTTTTATTATTCTGTTCCAGTAGGTATATGCAGCCTATGGTGAAACAAGGTTTTTAAAAAAATCCTTATAGCATAAGCTTTGCTTCTGGACCAAGTTTTTGATGATCAGTGACAGGATCTTAAAATTACACCAAAATGTCTCTCACAGATTCTGAAATTGAGTTTCTGAAAAAGCACAGTAGTTGTAATAGGAGGTAAAGTATGAAGTTCCAGAGAAATGAGCTGTGAATTGAACCTGCAATGAAAATTGATCCTATCAGTCTGTGTTTGCTCTACTTCCTCTGGAATGAATGGCAATGGAGGTATGATCTATGATTTAACAGACTGCTAAAGTTCCAAGGGCTAGAACTGGACTTGGTGGTCCCTACAGTCATGAGCTACAAGTGTCAAAGTTCACTGCTTGATACCTAGCAAAAACTGGCAGGAAGAGAGCAGTATGGAAAATACTGTAGGTACCAGCAAAGGAAATGTAAAGAACTATCAGACTAAGCTTCTGGTGTGACAGACATGGTTCTTTTGAGGGAAGCAATCTTTTTTCTCTTACCATGAGTCAGTGGGCCCAAACTGGCCACATGATTCATGCCATAAGGGCCTATCATAATACTGCAGCATGTTTGTGAATGCTGTATTCAAGCACTTGTAAAATGGGAAAGGTCTAGCTTTGTAATCTCCCCCCAACAGAATTTTACCAAATAAAAAGAAAATAAATGTGCCAGTTCTCAAAACATAATTAATTACCATATTGCCAAAGCCTACGAGATTTATGTGTAGTATACAAAATGGTTTTTGTGTCATGTAAACCTGTTTTGGCACATCTGTGTTTTCTATGAGCCTAATAAATGTGGTCTGCATTGTGATTAATGCTGCTAAATCCCATTTTGCTTGTTACTGAGCTGATAATTCTGAGGGATAATTCTCAAGGCTTACACTGTGGCAATATATGCAGCAATGAAGCAATATATTCTATACCTATTGTGTCCACAAGTTTGTGTCCAGCGGAATTGTTCAGTGTTGTGAGGGGATTGACCCAGGTTCCCTCCTCTCTGAACTTGAATTTAGAGTCTTCATTATCCCGTTATCTCTCTCATTCTAGCTGACTTGGACTCTACATTATGGCAGAGTCAATTGCAGGGTCATCCAGTAACTTTTCTGGTTCGATTAGAATGGATCAGTTTTAATTTATGATTCCGGAGGATGTGGACAAGCTCCTTGGAGGTGTTCAGCCATCTAGCAGTGAGGCTATTCGAGATGGCCTATTCAACATAATAAATGACTCATTGAGAGAGGGCATACCTCCATGTTTGATGGAGGCAATTGTGAGACCTTTACTTAAGAAGCCTGTCCTAGAACCCTCAGTAATAGATAATTATAGGAGAGTCTCCAACCTTCGTTGGTTGGGCAAGGTGATCAGGAGGTGGTAGCTGATAAATTCCAGGTAGTTTTGGAAGATACCGATTATCTCAACCCATTTCAAACTGGCTTTAGAGCAAAAATACAGGGTGGAAATAGCCTTGGTCAGCCTGATGGATGATCTCTACTAAGGAATTGACATAGGGTGTGTGACTTTGCTGGTACTTTTGGATATTTCTGCAGATTTCAATACCATTGACCATGGTAACCTTCAAGATCATTTGGGGTAGGGGTGTACCTATAATAGGGCAAGGGGAGACAGTTGTCTGGGGGCCCACTGCCTTGAGGGACCCCCAGAGGCAAATCACATGACTGACTCCCCCAGCTACACACCCGCCCGGGCTTCCTTCAGTTGTAGTCATCCTCCAAAATTGATGTGAGTGTTAAGATCTGGAGCTACCAGAACAGCATGTCTTTCTCTAGTACCATTAAATGATTTGCATCATCCACAATTTACAAAGCAGCCTAATTTGAGCTGAGCTTCAGTGAGGGGGGGGGGGGCATTTTAAAATCTTGTCTCTGGGCCCAGTCCAACCTTGCTACGCCCGTGATTTGGGGGGAATTGGGAATAGGTGGTAGTGCTTTGTAGTGGTTCAGTTCCTATCTCTCAGATAGATTCCAGATGGTGTTGTTCGGAGATAGTTGTTCTATGATACGAGAGCTATTGTATTGTGTCCCTCAGGCCTCTATTCTATCTCTGATGCTCTTTTACATGAAGTCACTGGGTGAGATTATCAGGAGATTTGGAACAGGGTGTGATCAATATGTTGATGATACCCAAATCTATTTCTCCATGACTTCATCATCAAGAAATGGCATAGCCCCCCTAAATGCCTGTTTGCAGGTGATAATAGACTAGATGAGGGATAATAAATTGAAGCATAATCCAAACGAGATGGAGCTACTCATGGTAAGAGTAATCATAATATGCGTGCTGTTATAGAACTTCCCTTTTTCTCAATGGGGTTGTACAACCCCAAAGAATCAGGTACATAACTTGTCCCTATAACCAGGCTCTGTACCAGAGGACTGGAAAGTAGCTAATGTAACTCCCATTTTTAAAAAGGGATCCAGGAGGGGATCTGGGAATTTACAGTCAGGTTAGCTTAACTTCGGTGCTGGGTAAATTGATGGAAAGCATACTTAAAGACAAAATTGTTAAACATATAGAAGAACAGGTCTTGCTGAAGAAGAACCAGCTTGGCTTCTGCAAGGGCAAGTCTTGCCTCACTAACCTTTTGGAGTAGGCTTGTGCATTTCGATTCGGGTACAAAATGTTTTGTGCCCGTAAATGGCAATTTTGGAGGTTTTGTAACCAAAACAAAATCAAGAATTAAACAACAAAGATTTTTGTTTCCAAATTGAAATGACTGTGTTTCGGACAGAATGCTTTGTTCTTTGGAAAAGCATTGCAATTGAAATTGATTTCTCTGACTTTCTCCACTCCAGCTGAGGCACTGCATGATTAACAGAAGATAAGATATGCAAAAAGCTGTTGAGCATGAATAGTTTAGTTAAGTGTTGTATTCAGTGTGATTGAAATGCAAACTGACCATGCAAAGGGATTTGGAAGATGGCATTTTGAGACAGAAATACCCAAATATCTTTGGGAGCTCAGTGCAATTCCAAAGCTCTTGCTAAAAGCCATGGTATAAATTGTGTGGAGAAGCTTTTCGAGAAGCTGGTTAGGAAAGTTCTGAAATTACACAGGTTTTTCTTTCCAAAGGTTTAGAAAGAATCTCTTGACTTGTTCAGGGGTCTTTTGAAGAGCTGTTTTGTTTTTCTTCTGATTTTTATGAGTTATAATGGTGTCTGGGTTTTGTTGCCCAAGTTGAGCAGTCTAATGTAATTTAGGCCACAATGTACTTTGGTGGGACATGATGTCTAAGCCAGTGGTTCACAACTTTTGCCATTGCAGGGACAGGTCATCCACATGGAACTACAGGAGACAAAAGGAGAGGGTGGGTGGGGAATACCTCTGTCAATCTGTTGACATCCCCAGGAATCTTAGTTGCTTCTCTCTTTCTTGTAACCATGATCCATGGCTTTGCACTTTCTTAAATGCAGTGATGATAAATCTCAAAAATTCTGAACAATAGGCTGATTTGTTTGGGCTACGGCTCACTCCACTTCAGTTAAATGAACATTTGAAGCTGTTCCATAGTACCAAAGCAGTTTGTTTTCTTTTAAACATTTTATATCCCACTCTTCCTCCAAGGAGCCCGGAGCGGTGTACTACATACTTAGATTTCTCCTCACAACAACCCTGTGAAGTAGGTTAGGCTGAGAGAAGTGAATGGCCCAGAGTCACCCAGCTAGTATCATGGCTGAATGGGGATTTGAACTCGGGTCTCCCCGGTCCTAGTCCAGCACTCTAACCACTATACCACTCTGGCTCATTGGTCTATCTTGCTATCTCAAATGACCTGTGGTCACTGTTCCATGGGGAGGGAGTGTTTTTATTGAAAGATTGCTTGAATCCACAAATGGGTTGTGCTGCTGTGCTAGTGCCATAGGGACAGGCTCACACCTGCTGCAAAATTCTCAAATAACTGTGCCCAAAAATTAAGTAGTGGTGTTGTTCATCATTCTCTTCACTCTTTCAACTTGTTTATGTGGGGCTTCATGGGCAAAAGAGTGGGTTGGGTGGCAGTGCCCCAAGGGTGGTGCACCCAGATTCCAAATAGGGCAAAGGGCTGATTTCTTAGGAATTTTTGAGGTTTACACGTCTCTAAGATTTTTCTCCATAGGGAACAATGGAGGTTTCAGCAGCCCCATAACTCCACCTGGGGGGGGGCACTGGGGTGGCCTGAAGCGAGTGGTGGTGTAGTGCACAGAGGGTGCCAACCACCCCCCTGGATTGCTAATCCATTGGGGTACTGGGCTTTCTTGTTTCTGAAGTGTTGAGTTTAGATACTCTGGTAGCAAATGAGATTTTTAATGAAAAACCATGAATCCACTCTCATATGCTACTAGAGAATCTACTCTCAGAACACCTCTAGAACAACAAAACCCTGTACTTCATGGGTTGGTAACTTATGTGGGTGGTTGGCACCCTATGTGCACTATACTGCCACTTGTTCTGGGACACCCCAGTGCCCCTCAAGTGGAGTTTTGGGACTTCCACTCATTGGGCACTATAACCCCCACCCACTCTTTTGACCACGTGACCCATTTTTTAATCTGAATTAATTTGGATTCGGATTAATTCGGATACAAAACAAAACTGGGGTGATTCGGAAGGCTTAATTTCAGACAAAATACAAAATGGGGTTGATTTGGATTTGGTACAAATCGAAACAGAAAAAATACAAAACGCTCAACCCTATTTTGGAGTTCTTTAAGAGTGTCAACAGGCATGTAGATCAAGGTGATCTGGTTGACATAGTATACTTGGACTTCCAAAAAGCTCTTGACAAAGTTCCCCACCACAGGCTCTTGTGTAAACCCAGCAGTCATGGGATAAGAGGACAGGTTTCAATTGTGGATTGGTCCCTGGTTGAAGAACAGGAAACAGAGTAGGAATAAATGAACAGTTTTCACAATGAAGGAAAGTAAGAGGTGGGGTTCCCCAAGGATCTTTATTGGGACCAGTGCTCTTTAACTTGTTCATAAATGATCTAGAAGTTGGGGTAAGCAGTGAAGTGGCCAAATTTGCAGATAACACTAAACTGTTTAGGGTAGTGAAATCCAAAACAGATTTTGAGGAGCTCTAAAAGGATCTCTCCAAATTGGGTGAGTGGGTGACAAACTGGCAAATGCAGTTCACTGTAACTGAGAGTAAAGTGATGCATATTGGGGCAAAAAACCCCAATGTCACTTATATGCTAATGGGATCTGAGTTGTCAGTGACCCGACCAGGAGAGAGATCTTTGGGGTCGTGGTGGACATCTAGTTGAAAGTGTTGACTCAGTGTGTGGCAGCAGTAAATAAACAAGTTGTTCTAGTAAGAACTGATCAGCCTACTTTCCTTTCTCTGTCTTTACAACTGGACTAAATTTGGTT
Source organism: Hemicordylus capensis (assembly GCF_027244095.1). NCBI lineage: Eukaryota > Metazoa > Chordata > Lepidosauria > Squamata > Cordylidae > Hemicordylus > Hemicordylus capensis. The sequence goes on along the minus strand of NC_069660.1, from coordinate 239,688,399 downwards.
CAAATTGAGGTTCACAAGCTAGATCTCCTGCACCTCAAATGTTCACGCATCCACCATCTTGAATAGGGGTGGATGACATCATTACAGACTACACCATTGAGTTGTCCCTTTGTGTTACTCACTACAACTGTACCAAATTTGGTCCAAATTGGTTATACAGTCCTCAGGTTAGTGCATTTGCACCTCAAATATTCACATGTCCACCATCTTGAATCAGGGTCAGTGACATCATCACAAACTATGCAATTGAGGTGTCCCTGCGTGCCACTTACTATAACTGTACCTAATTTGGTTCAAATTGGTTAGCAGTCCACATGTTAGCCCACTTGCGGCTCAAACATTCATGTGTCTGCCATCTTGGGTTTGGGGTAGATGACATTGTCACAAACTATGCCATTGAGGTGTCTTCATGTGTCCCTACAACTGTACCTGATTTGGTTCATATTGATCCAGTCATCGCGAAATTGATGTAGGGGGAGGGACACATGGACACACAAACAGAATGCCGGGTGATCCCATAAGCCTACTGGAAAGTAGGCTTAAAAGGCAAATTCCATGCTAGGGATCATTAGGAAGGGGGTCAAAAATAAAAATGCTAATATTATAATGTCCTTATACAAATCTATGGTGCAGCCACATTTGGTGTACTGCATACAGTTCTGATCACCCTATCTTAAGAAAGACATTGTAGAACTGGAAAAGGTACAGAAGAGGGCAGCCAAGATGATCAGGGGCCTGGAGCACCACCTTTATGAGGCAAGGCTAAATCATCTGAGGCTCTTTTATTTGGAAAAGAGGCAACTAAGGGAAGACATGCTAGAGGTCTATAAAATTATGCATGGAGTAGAGAGAGTGGACCTCTTTCACAACCAGTGGTCATCTCATGAAACTAAAGGTCGGAAAATTTAGGACCAACAAGAGGAAGTACTTTCACACAACGCATAATTAACCTATGGAATTCTTTGCCATGGGATTTGGTGATGGCCATTAGTTTGGATGGCTTTAATGGGGGCTTAGACAAATTCATGGAGGACAGGTCTATCAATGGCTACTAGTCTGGTGGCTATAGGCCACCTCTAGCCTCAGAGGCAATGTGCCGCTAAATGCCAGTTGCAGGGGAGTAATGGCAGGAGAGGAAGCAGCCCTCACCCCCTTCCTGTGGGCTTCCCGGAGGCATCTGGTGGGTCAGTGTGTGAAACAGGGTACTGAACTAGATAGGCCTTGGACCTGACCCAGCAGTCCTGTTCTTATGAGTGCTTCTTGACCCAGGCCTCACCCTGATTTTTCAGGTTATTGCTATGGTCAGGAGCGCTTACTATCAACTTTGGTTGATATGACAGCTGCATCCGTTCCTTAAAGTTAATGATCTCAGAACTGTGGTGCACTCTCTGGCAACCTCTAAGCTTGATTACTGCAGTGCACTCTACGTAAGACTGTATGTAGGTTTGGAAACTTCAGTTAGTTCAAAATGAGGCAGCCAGATTGGGCTTTGGGATTTCTCGGAGAGACCATATTATACCTGTTTTAAAAGAATTGCACTGGATGCCAATAAGTTTCCAGGCAAAATAGAAATGCTAGTAATTACCTTTAAAACCCTGAATTGTTTAGGAAAGGGCTGTTGGAGGTATGACCCTGGCAGCATCAGCTTTCAGCTGCAATGTTTCATAGTACCACAGTGGGGTGGGATGGTTAGAGTCATGGATAAAAGTGCTTGACTCTTCCCCTCTCTTCTGCATTTTGTCAAGTTGAGCTGCAGGCTTTTTCACATTTGTTTTTAAGCTTTTCTATGAATAATAAATAAATCCTTGAAGTTCTTCAATCTTAAAGAACTGTCTCCAGACCTCTTGCTTGGCTGAATTCTCCCCCAACTGGTTTTGCTCTGCTATTTGGGGACTGATCTGCCATTCATATTCTTCCTCTACAAGGGCTACCTGGGAAAGTGCCACCTTCTCCTGGGCTGTGGAATGCGCTCCCTAAAGATATCTGAGGCTTAACCTGTTTTCAGAGGACATAATTAGCAGGGCCTTCACCACACCAGTCTATGACTTGCCTCATGAGATCAGATGAGCTACCTGTGTTAGCTTTCTCATTTGCTGAAAAGGTTTCAGCAGACTTTTAGCAAAGGCTTGAAGCTAAGCTGCTTTCTCTTTTCTAGACTGTTAATCTGTTTTTATTACTGTATTTTATTTGTTGTTGTAGTATGTTATTTTGTTGGATTTTGCTCCTTGGAGGAAGAGTGGGATATAAAATGGAAAAACTAAAAAACTAAAAACCACTCTGGGCATCTTATAACTGAAACAGAAATACAGGATACATATTTTTAAAATATTTTATTTCAAAAGAAATAATAGTATCAATAGTATTAATACTGCAGGTCATTTAAATCAGTTGCAAAGTAAAGATTTGGCCCATATATTTCAGTTACAGTACAAAATGGAAGACTGTACTTTCAATAAGCTTCATTAAACAAACAAAAACATGTCCTCCTGTGGGCCAAGGATACACTAGAGCAGTGTTTCTCAACCACCGTTCCGTGGACCGGTGCCGGTCCGTGAGGCATTGGGTACTGGTCCGTGAGGCATCATTAATAAATATCACCCCCCCAAAAAAAAATGGGGCTGGCGGGGGCCACCGGGAGCTCTCCGGAGCTCATTTCTGGGCAGCCCTCACTGCTGGATAATGTTCATTTCACTTCCTCAAAATGAACATTATCTAGCAGTGAGGGCTGCCTGGAAATGAGCTCCAGAGAGCTGCCTTAAATTGTTTTTGGGGGGGTGCCTGGGGGTGGTGGGGGCAAGGGGTTGACCCCCTTACTAACTTCTGGTCCAGGAAACTGCGCATGAAAAATGTACTGGTCCATGTCTCCAAAAACATTGAGAAACAGTGTACTAGAGATTATTGGTTAACAAATAAAACATGTTTTGTTAGCTGAATAAAGCTATGGGGTAGTTCTGCACCATAAATAAAAATGCATGAATATAAGAGGCCTTCAGTCTGCTACTGCAAGCTCATATGAGCACAGCACAAATGAGAGTTCTGATATGCACTGAAAATCCTTACCTACAGGTGTTCTATACATTTCAGTGCAAGAAGCAGATTGGGGTGCATGTGTTTTGTTGTTGTTTTGGAAGACTGTTTTAGTTTCCCATCCATCAGCCCCGACAGCAAGCAGTGCTGGCCCCTCTTCTGTAACATTCAGCGTCACACACCCAGCCAGTCTCCTTGTCTCTCTAGCCATGCACAGAGGATGCTCAGGGGGTATCCCCTCTTCCACCTACTCACTGCAGCCATGCCCTAAGCCCCTGCCAGTTTCCTTGCCCGTGGTCTAGCGACAGTGTGAACAACATCATTAGTCTCTCACCAAAAGCCACAAGAATACACTCCTCTTGAACTACTTCCCCACTTAAAACAGAATAGAGCTGGCGTGATAACAAACATTTGTATGCCATCCGATTGCTGGATTCAGTGGCTGAGTGGGATCAGAGCCAAAGTAACAGGGATGAGAGGAAGGAGGCAACACTGTCAACTGCATATCCGCTTATTTATGGCTTTTCCTGGCAAAACTGCTGTGTGCAAGGATTTCCACAAACATCTGCCAAATAGATGGTTGGCATTGTTTAGTAGGTGGGCAGAATGAAATGTCCTCCACTTTCCAGAATGATCTGGATTCAAAATGTTTGAGCAACACCAATGAATATGGAACAGTATAAATCTTTATGAAAACATTAGCAATGGATTTTGAAGGCTATGTGAGTTGTGATTTTATAGCTTTTACTTGCAAACTGAAGGTAGAATGAACAGTGTCTTTGAACAAAATTGCAAGCTTGCAGGGAATTATTAGGAGCCAGAAGTGATGGAATCTTGTGGCAAGTGTTTTAGAAGGCTCTTGGTGAAGACGTGTTGATTAATAAACATGAGCCAGAAGATGCATATTAATCTGTTTATGTATAAGAGCTTTCTTGCTCATTAAAACTCTTCTTGGCATTTCAACTAGCAAAGCAGTAGATAAAGCTAGTCATTGTCTTTTATCTTGTTGAGGGCTCTCATATGAAATAAAAATCAGATTACTGCTAAATTTGTATAATAGCTACACTGTTGACAGTCTTCTGAGTATTTTATTAGACATGTAAGGCAAGTTGCAGCATATATATATATATATATATATATATATATATATATATATATATATATATATACACACACACACACACATACACACACACACACACACACACACACACACACTCTTCAGTTTCAGATGAAAGTTAAGGTGCTTGAAATTTTCACTCATGCTCCAAAAAGTGTGGAAATTGCTGGTGGATGGTCATCTTAAATTCTGTTCCATGTAAGCAGTCAAATCTCAGCTAGATTGTCCAATGGCCTGACTCAGTCAGTGATGTAGTTGCCAATTCAGAAGTGCAGGCTCTCTCCATTACAGCCCGCATGGCCATGCCCAGTCCAACAGTCAGAGAAGCCAAGAAGTCCTGGCACTCCATCCCTGCACCCCCTCCCCCACTACATCCCTGGACTCAGGCAGCTTCCTATGCTCCTATGATTCTGTACAGTCTCAAATATTACACTGACTTACAAATTAAGGTTCATGCACCTTGCTTGGGTCTTTCAGCTCAACGTGAGGCAGTGGAGGGATGCATCCCAGCAGAAATCCAACAGGTGCACAAGTACATCGGAACATAGGAAGCTGCCATATACTGAGTAAGACCATTGGTCTATCTGTTGTTTAGACAGACTGGCAGAAGCTTCTCCAAGGCTGCACGCTGGAATCTCTCTCAGCCTTATCTTGGAGATGCCAGGGAGGGAACTTGGAACCTTCTGCTCTTCCCAGAGTGGCTCCATCATCCCCTAAGGGGAATATCTTACTTATAGGGAGAGGAGAGCTGGTCTTGTGGTAGCAAGCATGACTTGTCCCCATAGCTAAGCAGGGTCTGCCCTGGTTGCAACTGAATGGGAGACTTGATGTGTGAGCACTGCAAGATATTGCCCTCAGGGGATGAAGCTGCTCTGGGAAGAGCAGAAGGTTTCAAGTTCCCTCCCTGGCTTCTTCAAGATAGGGCTGAGAGAGATTCCTGCCTGCAACCGTGGAGAAGCTTCTGCCAGTCTGTCTAGACAACAGATAGACCAATGGTCTTACTCAGTATATGGCAGCTTCCTATGTTCCTATGCTCACACTTCTAGACTTCCTTTCATATGCAACCAGGGCAGACCCTGCTTAGTTAAGGGGACAAGTCGTGCTTGCTACCACAAGACCATCTCTCCTCCTCAAGTGATTTATGTGGAGTGTGTGTATGTGTGTGTGTGTGTGTGAGAGAGTGAGAGAGAGAGTGCATGTGTAAGTATAAAGGAACATCACTAAATTATGTCAGCACTGTGTGTGTATGTGAAAATTTTACCTCTCTAATTTTACAGTGGCATTATCTTGTTTAAAGTGCACAAGATTGTGTTCTTCAACTTTACACAGGCTTATGAAGAGGTTCTTTGTGAATCTTAAAGGCAGTAACTGACAAAAGTAGGGCAATTCTACTAATCCCCTAGAAATTGAATTAATCCTTTAGAGAGATTATGGACACCTACAGCAATTAGCCAAGATAGCTAAATTTATGTTCAGAGACAGTATATCTCTGTCCATGTTCAGAGACATTACCAGATTATGGATTCATACAATGGAAGAATGTTACAGTAATGCTATGTACTCTTGTTATAATTTTGCAAATGGGTGCTTGTAGTAAATTAAAAACAACACAGATCCAGTGTATAGGGAAAGAGGACTCTAACAGTATTAGTATAGTAGTTTTAACTGGAAAAGGCCCACTTCACTGTGATGGAGACGGGATTTCATTGCATTAAATTGGTGCCATTTTCAGTATCTGTGAAGACACAATTCAAGGATGCAGGAAAGAGGATACCCCCACAGGTCCTCTGCAACCTCATAACCTCAGCTTTGCCCCTGAAACAATTGCGGGGGGAAATCCATTGCAATGAAAAGGAGACACTAACCTCTCAGGAAGCCATTTTAAGAAGTATTAGTAACTGCTGAGGAAAGGGCTAACTATCTTCTTCTTCCAGCAAGTTATCAGTGCTGCTAAATCTGACAGAGCCAATAATCTTTTGCTCAGGTCTTCATGTACAGGATCTATTGATCAGAGTCTCTGTTGCCTTTTTCCTTCGGCTTTACTCTACACATTGAGTGTTTCAATTGTCATACTATTTCCCCGCTTTTGTTTGCTCAGCTATATCTTCATAGAATGTATTAAAAGTATGCTCCTTCACATTAATACATCCTGTGCTTCATTCAGAGTGCAGCATCTAGGAGTACTTCTGTTAAAATGCCTGCCTTTATTTTTACAGATCCTGTGCGTGGTCCAAGAAAACTAGAAGTTGTAGATATCAAGTCCCGACAAATCACTATCACCTGGGAGCCATTTGGCTACAATGTAACTCGTTGCCATAGATACAACCTTACAGTCCATTATCGCTACCAATCTGGTGGACAGGAACAAGTCCGAGAAGAAGTGAGCTGGGATGCCGACAATTCGCACCCTCAGCACACCATTACTAATCTATCCCCATACACTAATGTCAGTGTCAAACTTATTCTTATGAACCCTGAAGGACGGAAAGAAAGTCAGGAAATTGTTGAACAAACAGATGAAGATGGTGAGTTCAAAAAATTTCTACTAAAAACATTTAATTTTACTAGACAGGTTTTAGTGCTACTTATGCTTACATAGTGCTACTGAAATTAATAAAAGTGTACTACATGTATGCATAGCTCCATATAATGTTTTCTTTTTAGATTTGGTCTATGTGAGAGGGTGACAGATCTAAAGCTGAAAAATGCTGAGAACTGAGAATAAGCACAGAGTTGTCTGTAATAGTACGTAACACACATATACACATGTGTATCATTAGGGCTACACAATATGTTTGCCTTTTCATTTTTCGGGGCAAAACGTATGCTTGGAGAATATTTCCCACCCCACCCCACTTTTGCTGCCTGTTTTATTTTCCAGTCTGCTGCTTCTGCCCTGATTTATTTTCTTGTTGACTTCTACCTAGAAATAGCCATCTCAGGCATAATGAACATAACAACATCACAATATTATGTAGCCAATCAGATATATCTGTATGTGACACCATCTCAACGCTTATTGACAAGGAGGGCGGTGGTTCATATATTGGCACTGGCCTCACACTCAATGAGCAAACACTTTCTTCCCCTTTCAAAGTAGCTCTCAAAAACTGTTGAAGGAAGCTGTGCTTTTTACAAATGGCATTACTCTCCTATTTCAGCTCAGTCTTAAGATATCTTTATGCATTATATAAAAAATGTAATGCAGCCAGGAATATTGCGAGTTGAAATCATCAATGCGCAAAACAGTTGCATCTTTAACAGCAATATCCATATTTCCATTGAGATGAATATTTGCCTTTTAGCATGGGAGCATCTAAAAGATTTTTCATCACCAGTCAAATGTTCAGTGTGGAATGAAAAGGCCCTGTCATTTCTCCAGAGGACCTGGCATTTCAGGAAAGCATTATAGTATCTTCTCAAAGACAAATAACATTTTTCGCATGCAGTCAATATGATGAACAATTTACATATTATGGAAATTGTTTCAAATAAAAAGTACATTATTGGTCTTTTTGACTCTCTTCTAAGCTGCAAATAGCAAGAGAAGACTGAAAACCTCAGACACTAAAACAAATAAAGGGGCATATTTTTAAATATGACAGGAACTATTCATTTAGACTCTATTTTGATGTTCACTTACCAGCATGGATGCAGTTTCTCTCACAGTTGCTTCCAGAATGTCTAAAGAGTTCCACCAGTGTAAGTTGTTCTTACAATGTGTTTAGCAACTATATAGGAGCTGCCCATATCTGGAATTACGTCATCTGCACAACTCAGTGGGCAAAAGTCATTTGAGGATCTTTTATCATCTATGCTTAAACACCTCCTAAGATCTATAAAGTATGAATCTCAAAACTTGCTGTAGTTGTGTTGATAAACTTCTGACAAACAGAACATCTCTAAATTACTTTGAATATTTGAGTTCTTAATACTACATAATGCAGCAGTATACAAATCTACTTGTACATTACATATGACAGGAGTTCTGTTGAGAGGGAAAAATACATTGTTCTTTTCCAGTTTAGATGTTTTCCCCTCTTCTTACTAGGGATGTGCCCAAACAGGTCTGGAAGCCATTTTAGAGGCCTCCGAACCGGTTCAGATGTGGCCCAGTCCGGTGGTTCGGCGCCGGGGGGGGGGGGTTGTACTTACCCCTTCTGCTGCTTTTCCCCCTCCGGTGCTCCATTTTTCAACAAAGTTGGGGCGCAGCAGCGTTCCTCCCTGCCACCCCTGCCCCCGTCGTTAGCAGGAAATGGCGGAAGTAGCCACTGTGCATGTGCCCTGCCGCGCGTCTGCCGCACACGTTGCATGTGCACATCACACATGCAACGTGCACACGCAACGTGCGATGTGCACGGCGGGCGCGCATGCGGCAGCTACTGCGTGGTGGCTACTTCCAACATTTTCTGCTAACGACAGGGCAGGGGCAGCAGGGAGGAACCCTGCCACCCCCAAAACCTTGTTGAAAAACGGAGCGCTGGAGGGGGGAAAGCAGTAGGAGGGGTAAGTACACCCCTTTACCCTTAAAGAAAGACTCCCCCTCAGTGCCAAACCGCGGTTCCGTGCACATCCCTACTTCTTACCCAAAAAACAACTCCCACGTTTCCAAACCCTGTTGGAAACCCTCTTGGAAAGAACTTCCCAAACCCTCTTATGGAACACTTTTAGAAGTTTCTGACCCCATGTAAATAACATAATACACAGATGTGTCTCAAAAGCTGAAGTATGGTTGAGAGCACAAACACTGATATATAACGTCTTCTTCACTGATTCCTATGTGTGATGCCGCTGGAGGTTCAGATGACATACATGTGCCCTGCAGATTTGGGGGGCATGTTTTGCCATCCAATCTACGAAAAAATAATATTTTTTCAATATTGCTTTTTTTCAACTTGTATATGCAGTACAAATTTTTACATGAGGAGAAAAAAGTGTGGACAGCCATAGGGAAACCTGTAGAAGAGTAGTTACCTGCATAGGTAATAAAGTACAGAAGAGTTGGCTCCCCCAAGGATATACCCTCTATGCCCCCTTACTTCTGCAACTGTGTACTTTTCTTCCAGTACTTGCTTTGTGTGGTCCGTCTTCTTCCCCATTCCAGTTGATCGATATTACAATCTTTTGCCCTTGATGACCATGATTACGATGATTATTTATTGCTGATCATGTGAAATAGTGTTCTTCTCTAGCCTTTAGGAAAAGAAGCTTTCTCCCCTGCCCTCTATTTACACGTTTGTGTGCCCGTGCGTGCACTACTTGTAGAAGCAGAACTGCTATGTTAATTTATACAAATTTTCTTAATATGAATTTATTATACAGATCACTGAATTTAGCTTTGCTGAGTACAGAATTTTAGTTTTTGTGAGTGGAGAATACATCCTCATATATAATCTATGAAAACGTTGCTGCAGAATTATATAAAATAATGAAAGATCATGATCAAAAGAAAACAGTTTTGCAGTTTGCTGTGGCCTAAATATACCTCATTGGATCTCAACAAGGATTTAGGATGTGATTTCCATTCATCGTAGCTAAGGAATATAAATGCTGCTTTCCTAATTTGCAATAAATGTTCCTAAGCATCTGTTCTTCCTCTTTTAGTTCCAAGTGCCGTACCACTTGAATCTATCCAGGGAAGTACTTTTGAAGAGAAGATTTACCTTCAGTGGAGGGAGCCAGTACAAACATATGGTGTGATCACATTATATGAGGTTTGTAAGATACATATTTTGCTTACCTCCATGACTGATAAAAAATAAAGTCTGTTATAAAGTATTTTTCCTAGAAATCTGATAGATTTATCTGACCCATTGTTGCATGGCATTACATTAAATAGGTTCCTGTTGCTTGGGGATTCTATTGGACACTTAGGATGAAGAAATGAAAGCAGTTTGGTCTAATGCACAGAGACCAGGATTCATGAATGCCAATTTTCTAAAATAGTCATCACAGTACTACTTGTGCCATAGCAGCTACTCTAGTGTCTTATCTGTGATAAGTGGGTCTGGGCTGTCTAGTTCTACTCTATTTGCCAGGCAGAGTGGCAGACCCCTTCCATCATTACCTAGGGCCAACAACATTTTGTTCTAGTTGTCCTTTAAGCATTGGGTTCAGAAGGCCCCAAGGATATTTTATGGTGATAATCTCTGCTGTTCCCTCCCTCATCTCATACCCAATAGGATTGTTTAAGCACAGTCTGCCTTTTAACAGAATCATAATAGCCCGGACAATGAGGTAGCACATACCATTTTCATTTGACCCTATAGGCAGATGTCTGCTATCCACTTTTTACAGTACTAAAAAGGTTACTCTCCATTCCTCTTGACTGGCACATCAATAGAAGGCATCTTCTTGGATCCCCCTCCTGTGACGGGAACGGGTGCAGTCATTTCCTTTTTTTAACTATAGCTTTCATTTGGCTATGTCTAACACGTACGAGATGTGCACTGCCTTTATGCCTCCCCCAGGAATTTGGAACAAATCTAGCAAGTGGTTATAGTGATATCGTTCTCCAAATGTCTCTGCTGTCCCACTATACTGTGCGGCTTTGCAGGATCTGAGAGTATAAGTAGAATAATTGCACCAAAAAAAGGACCTTGACTGAGTTCCTGATGGAAATTGGTTAATGCAGATGGTCTTACTGGCTTTAATCTTGGAGATCCATTTAATGTTGTAGCCTTACTTAACTTCCAAATCACTTTTCTTTCGTCCCCCATCTGAGGTCAATGTTTTTTCTCCCCATAATTTCTAATAAAAGGAAGTTTACCTGCTCTAGGAGACTTTTACAGTGAGCAGGATATTGGATCAGAAGACCTCCAAGGTCTCTTGCAACTCTAAAACTACATGATTCTGCTGTGCAAAGTATGTCAATGCATAATCAGTATTAGTGAATTCTATTTACTAAGCTTGTATAATATTATCCTGTCTAGTTTTGTAGATCAATATTTGAATGCTAGCAAAAGCACCCACTAGACTATGACTCAAGGGCAAAATTGGGAGAGAGAATATAATATTGAGCGCTGCATTTCCATAAACCTTTTGTAAAAAGAACAAACAGGCACCATTGAACAAAATAGTCTAGCTTTTTAGAATTTCAACAACATTATATGTCCATTTTACAAAAATCCATGTTCTTTTCTGTATGGAACCTCTGCTCTAAATATCTTTCAGAAATACTGACAAAGGACTGCACATATTATGCTGTCAGACCATAATAGTTGTTAAACCTCTTACCTGACCAAACTACCCTTACATTTCTTTTCATCCATGGAAATTGCTGCTGAAATGCTCTGAAAAACAACACACACTCCCAAGATTTATAAAATAAAAATATATAATTTGTATTGCTAAGCTTTCATAACTATTTTGCAGTCAAGTTTATTATGAAAGGGTGTATCTTTTTGAAATTTTACTAATTAAAGTTTCCTCAGTAATTAAAAAGTGACTATTTTAATTCTTATGTGATTTAGACCATAGTCTTTCCAAAATGAGTGGGAGTCACACACCTCTGTGAAAAATTATGGAGAGTTGGCCCTGGGGAAGGCCTTTATCTCTAAAATATGTGGACTCATTTCTTTAAGCTTTTCCCTAGCATTATCCCATGCCCCTGCCTTTTAGTGCTGACTTCCGTACATATATATGTATACACACACCCACACACACCACTCCTTGTGCTCAGCCTTCTGCCAAATGAAACTCTTTTGGGACTAAGGCTGCAGTCCACAAACAAGTCTGCACTATCATGAAGCCAATTGGTTATCTTATTATTGATCTAATTGCTAGATTGTTTTTCAGACCATGATAGTGCCAATTATCCTTTTTTTCACTCATCCTGGACTAAAATCATACTAAATATTTGGTTTTGTCTATTTTTAACAAACAGATCATTCCAAAGGTCTTGTCTTATGTTTCTTTCTATTCTAAATATTTGGTTTCTGTTCTTACTGTAGCCTTCAGCATAGCTCCTTTTGTTGAAATAGAGACCAAACCTTCAGAATGATACCATTTTATTGCCTTATCAATATGTAGAAAAGATTCTTAATTGAAAGGAAAATCAGGAAATAGCCTAGAAAGCAGAGTGGCTGACACTCAGATTCAAACCACTCCAGCCTCCATGCAAATTACATGTTATGAAAGACTGACATCCATTTGTAATCAACATGGCATCTTGTGTGAGGCAAATGAGGCATATCCATCCTAATATGCTGGATACTGATTCTAATAGCATTGCAACTACTTATTACAGCATATTAGGCAGGTATGTGCACTGTGACACAGAAGACCTCATGGGACAAGGTTGTTTTTAAGATGTTACACTCTTGAACTTGCCCCAGCAGCAGCTGGTGCAAGCGCTGCCAGGGGCAGGCAGTGGGAAGTATCTTTAACTCTAAGTTACGAGGTGCCTACTTCTCCTCCCACCACACCTGAAAGCTGTTGTGAGCAGAGCTGCACTGGCCAGCACCCGTTACTTGCCAGCACCCGTGGAGGATTGGCTCCAGTGTTCCTTCTAACATGGATTCCCAAATGTTGTTCAGTACAACTCCCAGCATCCCCAGCTGCAATGGCCTCTCACTGGGGATTATGGGAGTTGTAGTGAACAACATCTGGGAGTCCCTATTAGAGGGAACACTGATCGGCTCCACCACGCAGTTGGCCTCCACACATGTGTGGAGGCCATTTGCTGGCCACACAAATGGCTTTCGCCAGCTCAGTGGCGGAGCCAATTCTCTGCCGCAGCAGGTGCTAGGCGTCACACCACTGCTCACAACAGCTTTCAGGTGCGGCGAGACGAGAGATAGGCACCTAGTAATTTAGAGTTTAAAGTAACTCCCACTGCCTCCCCCCCTGGCAGCGCCCACAACAGCAGCCAATGACATCTCCATTTACCCATTGGTACGGAGAAAACATCTGTTTATGATGCCTATTCCCGGCGTAATGGAAGTATCCCCCATGCAGTGCCGAAATCACATTCTGAAATGACTTGCTCCACTGGCCTCATACATAATGTCACTGTGTTGCATTGTGCCAGCAGTTAGTACACTAAAAACTTATTTACTGTATGGCAGAAATCAGTTCCTAAGTGACTGAGATGCATGAGTTTGTTTTACATTCCTATGAGACAACAGAAGTACTGTTTAACATATAACTTGGAACAATTATCAATATCTACAATTTAAGATATGTGTTATGATGCAATAAGCCCTAGTTCAGAATGTATGGAATTCCATAACTGTTGATCTACTGGAGATTACAATGCTTCAGTTATGACACACATTTACGTGCCACCATGAAGTGATCTATATTCTCTTTTAGAAACTAGACTGTGCTCTGAGTTAAATTGTCAGTTTACAGATAAACTTGTATAATCCCAAAGATCAGCACTGAGAGCTTGTGTAAATGATTGTCTTAATATATTGGGGTTTTTAAAAGTTATCTTAACATTTTTATACTGCCTTTCTAGCAACAAGGCTTTCAAGACAGTTAACATCAATACAATGCAATAAAAATAAAATAAATATATTTACATTAAAACTACCAAAATAAAACTAACAAAAACTTTGAAGAATAGCAAAGAGAGTAAAGTCAATAATAAAAAAAACAAAACTGTTACCAAATCAAATCAACATTAAGTGTCCTACCAGGAGCAGTCAACCAACTGAGAGATTCATCCCAAAAGGGTGCTCTTCACAGTTTATGTGGAAAGGGTTAGAGGAAACCAAGGGGAGCTCCTGGGGAAGAAGTTCCACATCCTAGGTGAGCCACTGAGGACTTTATCCCAGGTTCCTATCAAACTAACTCTTGATGATGATGGGACATGGAGAAGAGCCTTCCAGGATGACCTCAGTGGATGAGCAGACCCAAATAAAGTAGTCTGTCAAGTATCTTGTATGCAGGGCCATTATTTAGTGGGGCAAATCAGGGCGGCTGCACTGAGCCCCACGCAGTGTGGAGCCCTGTGTCTGGTCCCTCCCCCAAGGTGGCTGATTCCCCATCCCTTCCCTGCCATGCAGCTCTGCCTTACATTCTAGGCAGGCAGCAATAGGGTGTTAAAGTGAAGAGCAGCAGTGGCTGGTGAGGGAGCCCTTTAATGTCTCAGTGCAGCCTGCCTAGAAGGTTAAGACAGCACTGAGCACCTGGGACAAAAGACCAGCATGCAACAGGAGAGGAAGGTGGGGCTGGCCCAACTACAAGATGGCAGGGACACAGGCATGTGTGGGCTGAGAGAGGAGAGCCTGGCTCAGCCAGCATCTGTCCTCACACTCTCTCAGCTTGGCTTGCAGCAAGTTGACTAGATGGAAGGCTTGCTTTCTTGCAAACTTTCCACCTAGTGAACTGACCACACACTGGGCTTTTAGAGCCTGATGAAAGGGCACAGCAAAAGAGATGGAATGACTTTGCCCCTTAACATGAGGGGCATAGGTCTTATATTTGCTCCCACACATGCTTATATTTGCTCTGGGCACCATTCCCCTTACGGAATGGCCCTGCTTGTATGCATACTGTTGGTGGCTTTAGAACTTACAATCAGCACCTTGAATTGGGCCTAGAAACAAATTGGGAGCCAGTGCAGATAGAACAAAATGCAGATTGCTCCACATAGCAAACTCTTGACAGCACAGCAGCAGCATTTTCCAGCTGCAATTTCCATACAGTTTTCAAGGGAGCCCCATATAGAGTGTGTTGCAATTATCCAGCCTGGATGCAACTAATGTGTTTATGACTGTGACCAGATTTGCCTTTTTCAGGAAGAACCCCAACTGGTACAACAGCCAAAGCTGGTCAAAAACACTCCTGTCACAGCAGCTTGGTGTATAATAATTAACATTAGTCCACCTTTCCTTCCAATGTCATATACATGTCTTTGCATCCTTAAGGCAGAATTCAGTTGAATTTGCCCTTGTCATCAGAAGTCATCTTTGTCAGCATTAAGTGTAATTACATACAGAAGCCTTAGAAATCTAAAACCTGTTTTACTGGCATTTTTGAGGGTACAAAATCAACAACAATACCTTAAAAAAACCAAAACACATACAATGTGAAAACCAACAACTTAAAGGTATTAGCTTAAAACCATAGCTTTTATAGTTGCAATCCAGCTTCGTCTAAGTCCCTGTATCTATAAAAGTAATAACTCAAAACAGTTTTGTCTGAGCCTGTGTCCCTTCATTGGATTCTGGATTTGAAGCATATAAGGGAGTAAGATAACTTATCATAAGATGTCTGACAGTGCATACATCAGAAGGGTTTACTGGATAAAAATGCAATCTTTGTCCAACTGCTGAAGATGCTTTCTTACTTTGTATTCTTTTGTAGATCTCCTACAAGGCTGTCAGCTCCTTTGATCCAGAAATAGATTTATCCAACCAAAGTGGACGTGTTTTGAAGCATGGCAATGAAACCCACTACTTATTTTTTGGACTTTATCCTGGGACTACTTATTCTTTCACTATAAGAGCCAGTACAGCCAAAGGGTTTGGACCTCCCGTCACAAGTCAGTTCACCACAAAGATATCAGGTATTATTTAAAATAAAACAGCATGTCTGATCTGATATGGAAAACTAATGTATTAATGTTGTTTACCTATAATATTGCAACTTGTGTCTAGCATGGCTGGAGTGTTAAAGATAATTATTTTCTGTATAGTGCCATCCAAACGTTTTCTCTCATTTGATCCATTGTGAATAATCTAACCTAACGAATGTCCTCCACTCTCCAAACCTATTACTTATATATGAAAATGTATCTGAATTCTAAGTACTTTTAAGTAATCCAGGAAGATTGTTTGCCATATTTGTTATCAGTTTGTTTAATGGATTTGTAAGCATCTCAAACATTTTTAAAAAATCTCTGAAGGAGGAGCCATTACTATAATGCTATAATAAATAATCCAAACCACAGTGTATATATATCTGCTGGAATACTAATAAATACACAATATTAGGCAGCCTAATCCTATAGAGGTTCTGTATCTGCAGCAGCAAAAGCAGTGGCTCCTCTGTAAAAATAAATCACTAGCTTCTTTCTGGAAAGTGGGAATAGTACTATCTACCTCTCCTCTACTTCCAGACAAGATCAATTGAAATGTATTTTTAGCTGAAGCTAGTTCAGGGTTGCACCACCTTTCTTGGAACTGCTGTAATAATACAGGCCTTTAGGATGACATGAAGATCCTGCCCTTGTTCTTTAACACTGAAAACAAGGTTCCTTCCAGCATAATTTATTTTATTATTTATTATTTATTATTTATTTATGTAACATATTTTAATGTTAATAGCATTGTCAAAACAATTGACATCCCCATTGCATGCACTTACTTGATGTATTGTCAGGATGCAGTTCACCTTAACTTCTGCATGTCAGGCTGATGTTAAAGCCGCAGATCCAGGGCCAATAAAATGATGGAAATCCCCATTGCTTTCTGGTTTATCATCTGGGTTGTAACATAAATGAGTTTCCCTGCTTTACCCAGGAGCTTTGAAATGGCGGTGGGGTTGGGGGGAGGATTAAGCAGAAGTGTGATGTGATAATTATCAGTGGTGAGGGAGGCTGTAGCTTAGTGATAGAGCACATGCATGCAGAAGGTTCCAGCACCAATCACTGTCATTTCCGGTAGGTCTGTTTCTTATCTGCATAGCGAATGTTTTATTGTAATGGCTTATGATTAAATTCAAAAAAGGTTACTTGGTAGTGATCATATGGTAGCCTAGTGTGATGCAGTGGATGTACTAGTTGATGAGAGATTGAGCCCACTCAACCCCAAGCTATGTGAGTAGCCTTTGTTATCGCTGTATTCATTAGTTGTATGGATGCAGTAAGACTGGTGAAACTCTGTGAAATGGTATGAGTTTGCAATTTGAGATCTGGCCCACTAATGCGGTGAAGTGACTATCTCAAGCAGTGGATTCGTGGAAGCAGTGAAGTAGGAGGGGGTGCCTGCCTCTGCGGATTGCCTGTCTCATACTCAGTTAGCGGCTGCCAAGTGAAAGGAAATGGTGAGAGAGATTGGTGTGTGGTATGCTCTATACCATGGATGAGGAGATGGGGAGCTGGGATAGGGTGGAGAGAGCAGGTGAGAAGATCAGGATGGGGAAATAGGGTAGACAAGCAGGGGTGGATCAGCAGGGGCATGCATGATTTAGTGATGGAGTGGTTAGAGTGCTGGACTAGGACCGGGGAGACCCGAGTTCAAATCCCCATTCAGCCATGATACTTGCTGGATGACTCTAGGCCAGTCACTTCTCTCTCAGCCTAACCTACTCCACAGGGTTCTTGTGAGGAGAAACTTAAGTATGTAGTACAGCGCTCTGGGCTCCTTGGAGGAAGAGCGGGATATAAATGTAAATAAATTATAAATAATGCAGCTTTGGGTGTCTGTGGGGAGGCTTACCCAGAGCTGTCTAACTAATCCCCAGGTACTGTAATTAGTAATGTATCCCCAAATTTAGCTTCTGTGGACAAGTAACTGACCAGGGCAATCCATGAGATTTCTCCAGTTCATTTCAGTTTTGGAGTGATGACTAGTTATATCATATGAATGTTATGTTAAATCACTTCAAGATTTCATCAGAAGAAAAGTGTTCTAATACAAACGTAGTAATTCTAAGTACAATATTTATAGTTTACAGCTCAGCTTATTCTTGGTAGGCTGCCCTATAAACTACTCCATTCTGTTAATGTTTTTGTGGGGAGGAAGAATGCATAAGGCTCTGTTGGTAAATTCTAAAATACTCTTTAAAAAGATATTTTAGGACAAGTTTTTGAAAATCATCTGAAAGGAATAAATGTTTAAAGTCTGCTTTCTCTGTTCTCCCCCCCACCCCCCTCCAGCACCCTCTATGCCGCCCTATGAACAGGATACACCTTTAAATCAAACTGACAGTACTGTGACAGTTCTGTTGAAGCCTGCACAGAGCAGAGGTGCTCCAGTCAGGTATGGTGATGTTTGGAAAGCTACAACATTAAAACAAAATTGATTAATTTCTTGACAGTGTTTTCTGGGGATTTTTTAAAACTCAGCAATCAGTGTTTAAATCCATGTTTGCATTATCTCTAATTAAATAACACAAAAGCAAGAAAGTCTTTTGATGTGGAATATTTAGGTATTGTGTAGAGGTTTTCAAAGCTTATTATTTGAAAATAAGGTACAAAGCTGTAATGCTGTTATGTGGGTGGCTTCTTTACTTCTTTAAGGTAATTGCTTACTGCAGTGTTGTGAGTTCAAGGGCACATCATTATTTTTATCTTCTAGTACTATGTTTCCAATAACCACTCTCTCTTTTTTCTGTGGGTTTAATCACCATTGTTTCAAGATATCTGCTGAGAGAGTTGGGAGGTTTTAAAAGCACATTGCATCATAATCAAGACAGAAAGGGGGGAAATGCACTTTAAAAAAAAAAAACTTATTTGCTTAGAATTTTCAGATACCTACTTGAGAGCTAAAGTAACACAGTGGTAAAGAGGCTGAGCTACAAACAGCAATTCTTTGATTCACATATTTCGGCCATGAACTCTCTAGGCAAACTCCTCTCTAACCCTAGACTCCCATCTGCAACATGGCGATAATACTGATTCACCTTGCAGGTTGTTAATCTGTATGAAAATTTACAAAATAATCTACATGAAACATTCCGTAATAAGTAAAGTGTTATTTAAATGCTGCTTACTGTTGTTATTATTTGTTCAGCACTGGCAGTATTCAGACTAGTTAATCAGGACTAAATACCATTGAAACCAATGAGACAAGTTAGTCATGACCAGTGTTCCCTCTAAGGCATGTGCATGCGCTCACATGTTTTTTGATGTCTGCTCAGTTAATTTTATATCCCACTCAGGTTGAATCAGGAAGGCCCCACTCAGAATGCACGTGTGTACCCACTGCCGTGATACTGCCGCCCAGAACAAAACTCATTCTGCACACATACCCCTACTAACTTGGCAAAGAGGCACCTTTTAATGTGGCGATTCTCTTTATTTAGCAGGAGGAGAGTAACTGGCCCTATCCACCCCCAGCACAGTACCTCCAGTGACTGTTGCAGGTGTCGATCTTAGGTTTCTTTTTAGATTGTGAGCCCTTTGGGGACAAGGATCCATATTATTTATTTATTATTTCTCTGTGTAAACCACCCTGAGCCATTTTTGGAAGAGCAGTATAGAAATTGAATAAATAAATAATAAATATGAATAAAATTAGACAGAACACTGGTCATGAGTATCTTAAGTCCCATTAATTTCAATGGAACTTAGACATGACTAGTATGGATGCTGCCCCATATTTTTACAACGGAGCACCCCTTATACTGTGATTTACCAATAAGCAGGGGTGAGTTGAGGGGACAGTTGTCATTTGCTGGAGCCAAAATATGCCCAGATTACTTAAACTGGAGCATTCTAGTCTAACGACATTAGATGTGTGCTCATTTGATTTTCAGTTGCCAAGTAAAATTACCAGATGGTATCTGGATGCCAGTGAACTTGGCAGCATCATTGCAAGGAAAAGGAAACACCAATCTAAAACATCTCTGTGCTGATTAGCCATTTGTTTAGAACTAGACTAGCTTGTTCCTGCTGTCTGGCTTCCAGTGGCATAATAATTTGAGTATTCTAGGAGCAGGGAGACCTCGATTCAAATCCCCACTCAGATGTAAAATACACTGAATGATCCTAGGCTAGTTGCCAGACTAACCTACCTCACAGGAATGTATGTTGGTGAGGATAAAATGGGGTGGGGAAGAGCCATGTCTGCTGTCCTGAGCTCCGTGGAGAAAGGATGTTTCGCTTGGCTGACATGATGACGAAAAGTACTCAAGATAGCCCCATTGAAATTAAAATGACGTTAGGCATGGTATCAGTGAGTAATTTTGCTCAGTATAACAGCCATTAGTAAAACAGTCTGGGCAGGAGGAATGTCCAGCCAGACTCCAAGCCCTTGCATACTCCTGAGACAGTTACATGTCAGCATACGGTGCGAGATACATGATGCGGGTTGGCCTACCCAGATCGGAGCTGATAGACAACCACTTCCCACTGCTCTTATCTTGATTTTTGATGACATACAACCATTTCTTAGGAGCACATATGGGGCTTGGAACCTGGCTGGATGCTCCTTCGACCCAGCTGTTAGTATGAGAACTCGCCTATTTTTGTTTAAGTTGTTTTTATTTTATGGAACCCTAGCCACCTAATGGTGCAGCGAGGAAATGACTTGACTAGCAAGCCAGAGGTTGCCGGTTTGAATCCCTGCTGGTCTGTTTCCCAGACTATAGGAAAACACCTATATCAGGCAGCAGGCCCATAAGGAAGATGCTGAAAGGCATCATCTCATACTACACGGGAGGAGGCAATGGTAAACCCCTCCTGTATTCTACCAAAGACAACCACAGGGCTCTGTGGTCGCCAGGAGTCGACACCAACTCGACGGCACACTTTACTTTACTCTAGATAGGATAGAAAGACAGGATATACATATCTGAAAATAAATAAATAAGATACTGATAGTACATCTGTGAGTTGAGTAGTAGCTCTTCTCACTTAAGCCTCATTGAAATGAATAGGAAGGGAACCAGATCACCGCAACCTTGTTCATTCTAAAGGTTTCTGAGTAGGAGAAGCTCCCAGTAGATTTTCTTAATCTGTATTCATTGTTGGGTAGAAAAATGTAGCTGTACTTTATTTATGTACTTCACTAAGTGCAATGGCTGTCTATTGATTCTGCTGTAACAACCCAGCATGGTTAATGCAGATTCTTGGAACTGCGCTAAACTTTTCAGTGTAAATGATTGTTGTCGTTTTATTGATCAACACATCAGCTCTGTCACATAAAAATCTTTAATTCCTCTGATGGATAGAGGGAGAAAGGGGGAGAAAGAGTAAGCACAAATTCTAGCACATTACTGCCTAGGATTGCTTGTTTATGGCTTTGCCACCTTTTATTTTTACACTTGGGGAAAATATAAAACAAGAATATGATTTTTTTATTTCAACCTTTCTTTGATCCAGTCTATTACAATCATGCTTGCAACATATTCAGTAAATGATTGCTTGGTAGTATGCACTGTTTAAAAGAAATTGAATGTATAGAAATGTTCTAGAACCAATGCTATGAGTTAATGTAAATTGACTGAAAGCCCAGAAAACCAAACTGTCCACTGACCTTCAAAAGGTCAGTGATTATTAATAATCACTGATTATTGCAGTGTTGATTAACTGAATTTTAATATAGCTAAATACCATGGCATCATGATCTCCCTTCAGATGGAAGTTAATAAAGGGGACCCATGAACTATTTATTTATTTATTTATCTATCTATCTATCTATCTATCTATCTATCTATCTATCTATCTATCTATCTATCTATCTTCATTATTTGTATATTGTCTTTCAGGCCAAGACCGCTCAGAGTAGATTATTACTTTTTTACACATATAAATTCTCACTTTACCATTTTTGTAATCAGAGAACATTAATTGTTCTTTTGTATATGCACACCATGGGACTTTCACCTCAGATTGGCATGGTTACTTTATAGGCATTTAAAAGTTACTTATCAAAAGTTACGTGCACAATCTTCCTGATTTAAAATGTGAAATATGAAGCTTAGTGTTCCTCTTATCTCTTGACATGTCAGAACTGCACCTTGGATAGTGCAGATGTAGTTGTCAACGTGAATGCTATTGTTCAATAGTGAGTAATTACCAACCTGTTCAGCCTCACTGCTGAGGCATATGGGAGAGGCTTACTGAGTGATAACTGTCAGGAAGGTATATAAATAATAGCAGTAGGATCTAGGATTACAGGCTGGGGCTATGTAGTGGAACTGGGAAGTAAAGAAAATGGGTGATTTCCAGTTTTCAGCACTAATATCTACTCATTTTCCCTGACGACAGTTTTAGGATACTCTAAGCAAACATCCAATCATGTGGTAAAACTGTTTCTGGACTGTACAACTTTAGTCTTCAGCCTTGGGATTGCATGGCTAAATGTTCTCCTACAACGAACTCCTACTCCATAAAAATAGGTCGATGTCATACATCATGGGGAAACGGTGACTCAGGCAAACCACCAGTTCCCAGAGAGCATGTGAGCACATGATTTCTGGTGTCGAGACAGTTATATCGACATTGGACATGTTGTCTGAACCCACCAATATCAGCATATACTATGCTACTTATGGTTTGGAACCCAACATCTGTAACCAATGTCATCATAGCTGCCTGACACCAGAAGTTGGGCTCCCTTGTGTTTTCTGGGACCCTGCAGTTTGTCTGAGCCACTGGTTTTCCATGATGTGTGAAGCTGGCCACAGAAAATTTAGTATTTCAGGGAGACATTCAGAAATATTTTCCCTGTTGTCTCCTAATTTCTGTGTGCAGGAAGTTATTTTATATGGGGGGACATTCAATCGTGATTTTCCCCACTTGCAGTGTGATATGGTACAATCTAGATAGAAACAGATTGTTTGTCTAGATTGGTCCTAAAAATGTCTCTGCATGCTTCTCTTTGGCAACATTATAAAATATTCTTAAAGTTTTCAGTATGACCTTGCAATATCCTAGAAATTTGAAGACTCACTGTGTGTTGTTGAGTATATGAGTTCTATATAAACAAAAATATATTTTTAAGAAAATATTTGACTTTATCCTAGTAATTTCATAGTTTTGGTCACAGAATAATGTACCAAAAAATCAGCATCAGACAACACAAACCAAAATTTTGAATACCAGAATACAAATCAATTCACCTTTAGCTCCAGGATTCCATTTTGCTTATGTTAAGGTACTAATGATACTAAAATTATGAATCAATTTGGATTCATTTTAAAATGGCATATGCTATTTTAAGTATGTCCAAGATGCTTGCTGGTTCATACAAAAACTTTTATTCTTTTATTTGTATTTTTGTCATGAGTGTCTTTTTCCTGTTGTTTTTCATTTTATTTGGAGCACATTATTTAGGGTTCTATAAAGTTATAGGCTTGCAAGGTAAACTACAGGGTCATCTCCTGCATGCAAACTGTTTCTGGATCAAAGCTTTACTACCCATACAATAACCCAAAACATGGTTGAGCAAGTCTGTGATATAGAAGTGATGGAGCTTTATTGATGCCCATAATTGTCACTCTTTTATGGCAAACAAGTATTCTTATTTATGACCAAACGGTCAATTCCAGTTACACTGAGGGAACAGTGCAATAATTGCTTACATTGTAAAAATGTTGTAATTTTCTTTTGTTATGCAATAGAACTTGTCCTTGACACTGTGAATAGTGACTAGAATTAACAATTTGTTTTGGTGCATGTTAAGTATGATGTGTGTGCCATAATATCTTGTGGGAAAGTTATGTGACTGTTGTACACATTTTAATGCACTGTTCACTGAAAGCCACATGACACATTTTAAGAGCTTTCTTTTTAAAGTTTTATTTGCTGTTACACTAATTTTAGTGGTTTGGGATTGTTTTAAGGATGTTTTATATTTTTGTAGTTATATATGTATGTGTGTGTGTATGTATGTATGTAGAGAGAGAGAGAGAGAGAGAGAGAGAGAGAGAATTGTAAGTGACCTTGAGTTTATTTTGGTGAGGAAAGGCAGGGTATAAATCAATTTAAACACCAAGAGACCAAAAATTGCTGCAGCTCAGGCCTGTTCTAATGAGTGGTGATTAGCTTATCTGATCTGGTATCTGAAAAAAGACTGTCCTGAACTGCTAGAAGTTTACAAAGTAGTACATTCTTCTGAACATAATCTAATTCAGTGAATGAATAGCTACAGTGATTCTTTTTCATTCTTTTTGGAGCGCTAAACTTTAGGAATTTTCATTGAGTTCAAATCAGAACTCTGTGAGTTCTCCATTGGAGAATTGTGACATAATTATTTTCCAAGGTACACTGCTCTTGGAAAGCTGCTATCCATAAATCAATTCCAATCCTAAAAGATAAGACAGGCACATCTTGTCCCTCCCTAATATTTTATTTTCTTAGGTTCACTATAATAAGGCTGTAGTTTAATCAGCCAGTTCAAAAAAATAAATCCATGACTCCATTTAATCACCAAAAAATGGAAAGTACAGAATCAGGAGATTGAACATGGATCACATTTGCATGTAATGTGAAATCAAGTTAAACGGGACAGAGGTTGGAACTCCGTTACATCCTAATGTGTGCAACTCTGATTTTGCGGCAAAAGAGACCTGAGGTTTGCCTCACCAAACTGCAATTTGAACCTTCAGTTTGTAGGTTCAGTTAGTAGGAGTTTTTTCACCATAACTTGAGGTTTTTTTGTGGCAGCATCATGTCCAAACGCAGACAGCAGCATAACCACAGTTTCGTTCACTTTCTGGAACCATAATCATAGAGACGGCAGCACTGACCTGCCTGGAATCATGCCTGCTCCATGCCTGTGGTGCTTCTCACTGACCCCCTCTCTGAACACTCGCCCCACCCACCCCACCTCCAATCCAACAAAGCAGTTGTCCAGCAACAGAGATGGAGCCACATCCCATCCCAAGCTTGTAGGCCTGTCAAATGGCAAAATCACACAGGGGCAGGCCCTCTCGCCACCCTGCTCCTTGCTCCTCCACTCCTGGGAATCAGAAGAGAAAGGGGATGGGATAGCAAGAAGGGCACTATGTGCTTTTCTCTCTGAAAATGAAGCGAAAAAATGTATGTTCACAAGCACATGCCCTTGAGCTGGCAACATAAGCAGTGCAACCACATTAGAGCACTGGGATAGCAACATATTGCAGGGAAGCAATACCCAGGGTCGGGTTTAAAAGGTAACCCCAACCAGGAATTCTTGAATGGCAAAGGTCTATTTTTTGTACATTGATGTTGGGAAAGGAGGTGCACAGCACCTTCCACTTGGGGAAACGTGCGGTCCCTAGGCCTACCCATGAGAAGGGCTGGGTAGGAGGATCAGCATTGCCCAAATGAAAGGAGTGATCCCTCATATGTGATGAGAATGGATGCTGCTCCTGAGCGGACCTCTCACTCAAGAGAGTGTAAGGTCATAAAGATACCCCTTCAGATGGGAAGAAACGTCTGTGGGAACAAAGGTGTCGGGCAGAAATGCTAATAATGTGTGACTACATCCCTTCTTTCACAGACCGCTCTCTCATGAGAGTGTCAGGCCATGGAGACACTCATGGAGGCCAAACAGCAGATGCCATCCAGCCTTGTTGCTCTATACAAGCAAGCCGCGGGAATGGGCACCCTGGCAACAGCTCTCCCTGTCTTAGCAACTGCCATGAAAAAGCTGCCAAATGTGCCCTCTGCCATCCTGTCCGCCCATTTGAACATGTCTATCTTTGGTTTTGCCCATAACAGCAACCTCACTCTCCTGGGATCACTGGAAATCAGGGCTCCCCTCTGCCATGATTCCCCGTGGCAGCAGATCAGCATATGGTACAATGCCGGTCCTAACCTGGAAAATTTGATTTAGAGTAACGATCCGTCCCCGATCCCATGTTTCCCCAGATTGCGCACCAAACTATGCCTGGACGCATGGAGCATCAAAATCTCCTTTGGGTGCATGAAAAGCTTCCCTGGAGAGGGAGGTTGTTGCTGTGCAAATGTTCTATCATTAACCAGAGAAAACAGGGGCCCCACACAAGCAGGGCCCCTGTTTTGGGCTTAGTTCAACTCATGAGCACACAGAAGACTGAAGGTTTTTGAGCCTCCCAAGAAGACTGGCCCTCTCATGAGAGTGCTAGTCCCCTGGCAGCAAGCCACCAAGGGGGAAGGAGTGTGGTTTGGTCTCCCTGATTGCTTTGCTGATGTGAGCCATCGCAAGAGCATCCTTGGTCACAGTGGGCCATACCCCAGGATTCTTTGCCCTCTCTCATATGCATGTCCCCTCCTAGGAAGTCTTCATATTCTCTTCCCTTTCCTGAGTTACAGGAAAATAGTGCCCCCCAAGATCCCCCACCTCCAAAAATTGTGATTCTATGAGACAGTGTTGTTTCGGGGCTCTTCCAACGGTGGCGGTGCAAACGTCTGTCTTGTCAGAAGAGCCTGAATGGCCATGGCATTTAAAAGGATTTAAATGCCCTTTCCCTGGTGAGGGTTGGCGGACCATTCCGAAAAGGCATGACTGTGCTTGGTACACTCCCTTGAAGATGGTGTTAAATGGCTGTAGAGAAAGAATGGCATTTCAGACCCCAAATAGCAGAGCCAAACCAGTTTGGGGAGAATTCAGCCAAGCAAAAATTCTTTGCTTTTTTTTTGAAGGAGTCTCTGTGGTTCAGGATTGCCCCTTAAATGAATTTTGTTGGTAGCTACAACATTTGAGATTTAAACAATAAGCATAGTGCTTTGTTCTGCTTCTATTTATGAACATAGCAGTATTCAATATTCTTTAAATGGGACATGAAGTAGATTAAAAATCTTTGAAATTATCTTTGCTTTGTTAAAAGTGTCACTAATGTAAATTCATGAACAATATGTTTGTTCTATGTTCCAAAATATATTGCTATCATGTTATAACAGTGCATTGAAACCTAAACCATTATTTGAAACAATGCTTCATCTTAGGGGATTCAGATTTCCTGAAAATAAGAAATTTGTTGTCTTAGACATAGTTACACATTACAGATCGCAGGCTGTAACAAGATAATCACTTTCTAACTTTAAGAATGTGTGAGACAACTATTTTGTTAGAAATTGGTGACTCGTTCTGTACAAATGGCTCATAGCCACAGTGATTACGTTAAAGCTCAATAAGTAAAGGTTCAGATGTTACAATGAACAGGGGCTCACATACAGCGCAAGGAAATTTGGGAGGCACTGCCTGTGCCTTTGCACACTTGTAACTACCACCGATGGGGCTGCACTGCAGGGCAAACTCACTCCATCATAAGGGCTCTGTGCATGCGGTTGCATGATGCATCAGCCATTGGAAATAATGTTTTCAAATGTTGGGAGGCAGTCACACACTTATGTTTCATATGCAAAATTGAACATGTAAGTTGATTGCTTACAGATCTCAGCTGTAAAGCTTCCAGTACCCATTGTTCCAAAATGCATATCTGTGGATGGTTTGGGACATTAATAAAGAAGAGATGTGCATGCCTTGAATATCCTCTGTGCATGCTTCCTGTATAACATTCCAGCTTGCACATGTACTTTCAAGTGAGATGCATGAATGCCTTACACATCAAGAACTAATGCATATCACTATAGAGGAGATGCACAAACTCCCACTTCTCATGTTATGCTGGAATCACTGAAACTGATAATGGCTCTGAATATTATAAAATGCAGGAGAAGGAGAGGTCTGGAATTGTTTGTGCCTCAGATCAATGAATTCAGGAGGCAATTCAACAGTTACTTTGTGTGCCTGTGAAAGCCGACCATGTTTTTTCAATTTATTTAGCCAAGTTGTGTGGAAACCTTGAAAGGACTTCTTTTTAAAATATGAAACATTTTAAACTGAATTATTTCCAGTTTCTTATTTTCTACAGTCAGTGTGCTAAATAGTACATTTACCAACCCATCCCTGCTTGGTAAAAATGCTTGCTAGGCTGCGCATTATGTTTTCTAATGTACTAACTACCAACAAAAGCAATGGCATATAACCTTGATCAAGGAAACAACCAACTGTATCAAAAATATCAATGTTACTTCACAGTTGATGTGTTTAATATAAACATTGGCCCTTGATCTTTCTGACACAGTTGGTTCTAACGTACTAAACCAGCTATTTTGGTAGGGCACTTGAACAGCAAAGCATTAGCAAAGTTACAATTATTATAGATTAGGAGTATTTGTCATACATTGATTATTGCAGTAAACTTGACCTGTGGAGGACTCCTGAAACACAATGAAATGACAAAGTAGATAGTTTTGCCATGAATCAACAAATGTAAGCCATTTCTAGAGTTGCTCATGCAAGCTTGGTCACACTGTTTCCCAAACATGGCTAATAATCAAATGCCCTCTCGTGTCTTTAGGTACGGATAAGTATACTACATATTGAGCCCCTTGCATTGCACATGCTCCATGGGAGTAATTTGTGTGGTGCGAGAGAAGAGTCATTCAGCTGGGTGTGGTTCTTATGGGGTTAACCTTACTCTCTCCCATCCTCTTGCGAGACTGTGCGAGAGGTGGGAAACTGTGATATGGAAAGAGCAGTGCCATGTTGCCCCCTCTTTCACAGGAAGGCAGGCACCAGCCCTCCCTGTAAATCACCTATCCTGTGTTTGGCCAGTTGCCTTTTACAGGGTCTTAGGGGATATTTTTTCTGCTTTTTCCAGGCTGGCATCTGGAGGAAACAGGTTTTCACCCTCATCAGGTCAGGTCTGTTAGGGTAATTGGGTCTTATTGGCTCCATAGTGTCACAACTTTTGTCAGAGTAGCTGGGTAGCGAACACAGGATAACAGTGAGGAAGCAGTGATCTGGGCCACCAGTTTCCCAGGTGGGGTGTTCAGCTAGAAGAGAGTCGGTCTCCCTTTCTAATTGTCTAATTGTCTCCCTTTCTAACTGTGTGATAGGTATGAGTTAGGCAAAGGGGTGGGCTGGGATGCCTATACCCTCCATCCACCCCACCACCACCCTGTTTTCCTTCTGCCCATTTTCCCAGTCTGCTCCTCCATCCACTAATCCTCCATCTAGCAGGAAACTCTGGTCAGAAATGTCACAGATTTCAGGTTTGCCACCCAGCCACCTTATTCGAAGCCTCTGCTGTTTGTATATAGTTCTATAAGCTTAAATAAAGTAGCCCTGCACCAATATCCAACAAGTTCTGTGTCTAAACTCTTCCTTTCTATCCACACAAATATGGCACAGGGGTGGTAGAATACTACCCACCTTCCTGCATGTATTTGTTAATATTAGAAAAGCAATTCAAGCCTTCACCCTACCCCACCTTACACATACACACAAAATAGCCTCTCAATACTAATGCATAAACATAATAGTGAGAAAGGTGTATAAATGTAAGCATCCTTCATGAAGCATTATCATGCAAAATGTAGAATGTATAACAAAACCCTGACAAAAATATCTGTAGAAAGCTAATTAATATCTGTTTTGGCTTTCCCTTTAAGCAGAAAATGCTTTTAATGGTGCATTTTCATATTTGAATTATGTTGCTACTGTTACACTGGCTCAAAGATGCATTTCAGCAGGAAGTATTTAAATCTGACCATTAGTTTCACAGATCTTTAAGAAAATCTGACATTTTGGAAAGAATATATCACAGCTGACCTCATCATAATGTCCTTGTGTTGTATAACAATTTTAATAATTACACTGAAGGAAATAATTAGAATTCTCAGATAAAATATTTAAATTGGTTAGGAGGATGGAGCAGGAAAGATTTTCTAGTGAGGGCTTATTCACTTGAAATTCTATGCCTGATGTAATGATTAATAACAGGTGGCCTTTTAGGTTGTTCTCAGACTCATTCTAATGTTCTAGTTGTTCTTTTATTATCCCAAATGTCCATAACCAACAGAATTTTTCACATTGCCCTTTGTTCGCAATATGGGGCTGTAATTGAGTTCATATTTTTCACCCAACCTTTCAGCTGCAATTAATATTTTATTATATCAGATTTTATCACTAAATAGCCTAGCAGCAGGATATTGAGCAGCATATACTTTAAAAAAAATATGTTAGTGACTTACTGATGCCAAGCCACTACCTCGTAATGAGTTATGGTTGAAAGAACACAGAATACATTTATGGTACCCAGCTAATATTCCAAAGCAATTTATGACTGATCTTATCTAGATCACAGCCAGACCAAGAGAATTAAAGTTACAAAAATGGAATATTCATCACTATAGATCTTGTATGATATCTAGCATATATGGCATATTACTTTTTTTTTAAATGGCTGTGCAGGACCAGTTATCTCTTTTTCATCATTGCATTTTATAAACAAAGTCTGGTTAGGTCAGATGTCTTTTGTACTTTGAACTATCCATTTTTTTCAAAGCAATGTTAACTATAAATACTTCCAGATTATGGTATGTATTAATATGAACAATTGCTTTGCATATGTCCAGCTATAAACCTGTACAAATCCAAGTGCATTTGTTCACTGAAAGGTGTTTTATTTTTTAATTAAATTAGTTTTCATGAAGGAACATCATGGAATATGGATTTTTTTTTGGGGGGGGGAGATGTAGATACTTGAGAACTGGATGGATGTTGGGCTAAAATTTTATCAGCTTTAGTGATGATTGATTTCCTTAACAATTCATTCAGTGTAACATAGTTCAAATATAACTGACACACATGAGGCAGGAGAATAAAGAGAATAAATGTCTACTCCTCCCTCTATGTCTTCATATGAATTAAGATACATTAATTTTGTTCTTATTTCTCTTTCCCTTACAAAGATACAGAATATTTTACAGTACTAATCCTCACAGCAATTCTTTCCAGAGAAGCATCTCATTGGTATTTACAGGGAAAGCTGAGGCTGATAGATTGTAACAAGGTCACGGATTAGGTCCAAGCTTAGGCTAACCAGGGGGTTGACACAGTCTTCCAACACCCAAGTTCAACACCTGACAATTAGGCTAAACTGACTTCATTCAAACTTGGATATCTACACTCTGACAGTGGTTATTTTTAGAATAGTATAAGAGAACTTTATTAATTGTCCTAAAATATTTGATGTAATATGGCCTCATTAAAGGAGAATATCTTTAGACAGTGTAATGTTTGTTATTCGCTGACTGTTGTTTTAGAAGGAAGTTGCTATCGTGATTTCAGAGCCCTAATAGAATAAACCTATAACAGCTGCTAATAAACAGAACATAATTATGTATAAATCTGCAGTTGCTCCAGAATGTATGGCAGCTCTTAAAAGCCATCATATATGTATATTTTCTCTTGTTAAAACTGTTTTTAAGGGAATGCTGTATCAGTGAGGGAATGTTGCAGTAAGATAGTTAGCATTAAAGAATGTTAACTGACATCCTAAGAAAGTGAAGATGCAGTGGGAACTGTGCAAGCCTTAGAGACATATTTTTTGAAGGCATGGACCACTTCCAGAGATAGGGAAAATCAGTAAAAATTGTTCTCCCCTGCAGAAGAGGTTCCCCTGGCTGCAAGGATGCCGCCTCCCACTATGTCCTTGCTTCCTTACTCAGCCATTGTCTTAGCTGAGAAAGAAATCTTGGCCCAGCCTTTCTTTTCTTTGTAAGTTTTTGCAATATCTAGCAAGTTTCTGTGGTCCAATACTTGGTTTTTGTATATGGTCCAATATTTGATTGAGCTACCTCTAGCTCTCATTGAGGTCATAAAGCTTTTTCCTAATTGTACTACTTCAGGCTGCAGTTGTGGGGTCCTCCATTAAAAATATATAAATCCCTGAACACAAGAAAAACTGTCAGGGAGGAAGCCTGGTGGTATTTCTGCCTGTGGCATACAGTTTTGTATGTGGAAGGGATTTTTGTATGCTTATCTGATCATATGAGTCCCTGTTTGCAGTCTGAAGTGGTAGAGCCCAGACACAGGATAACTATGAACTAGGCTATGATCCACGTTCAGACAGGGGAGTATCTATAGTACTATAAATGAAGGTAGCCAAATATAATGTAAACATTGCACATATCATAGGTGCCAAGATGTATTGCAACAGGCCAGACTTTTTTTTTTTTTTTGGTCTGGTTAAAGAGAGCTGATTTAATGGTTATATCTTGTCATTTGCTACACCATTGTTTATTTTATTTAGATTTCTATCCCATCTTTCCTACAAATGTGTCACCTAGTTCCTCATGACATAGAGAGATGCTAGAACCTGCTCTTCTTTTAAATGCAGGGCTGTGATGTTTTCTCAAGCCTCAGATACATAAATTCATGCCATATTATTTGACATTATAATGTAAGCTTTGGAATGAGCCATTGAAATGGAGATATATCTGTGGCAAATATATGCATTCTTTGAAGCTCCTTGGGTTGTGCTACAATCAAGATATCATATAAATAAACAAGTGTTTTTTTCTCCCCAAGGAGGTGAATAATTGGTCTCACTCTCATTGCAAACGCCCTTCTGGCAATGCGCAGGAAAAATGACTTTGCCTTCCATTGATGATGATATACTCTTCTTTACTGGAGAACCATCGGGATTTCCTGTCTGTATGCATAGGAATGCTAAGAAAAGGCTTTGCTTGGATCTCCTTTTGCCAGAAAATCCCCTTTGTAAATAGTGACTTTTAAATCTTTGAAAATATTCATGTGAAATGCCTGGGCAGTCACAAAGAAGCTTAAGGGTTTCATGTTAAAAACTAGCTGCCGCCGCCATCACCCCACTCTTCCTCCCCCTGGACTGGAAATGTGAAAATAAATCTTATCCGAGCTACTTGACTGTTTGTATTGGGCATTTATCTCTAGAGGCTGAAATTAAGCCATCTTTTATCTCCTCCTCCTCTTAGGCTACATGGACATTTCTTCCTAGATTATTTGTGGAGTCTGTTAGTAAGCTAGAGAAAAAATAATATTTTGGCCTGCGTGCCTCTTCTTGGCCTGCTGCGGAGTGATTTATAGTCTCCCCAGTTTGAACGAAGAGCATCAGTTTAATTCCAGTTGCTGATGAATACTTTACTAAAAGATAAGGAAAGAAGCTCCAAGTGATGGTTGCAGAGGAGATGCTACTCTCTCTCTCTCTTTTTCTTGACGAGAGAAAATCTTAGCTTGCAAAAATATTTCTTTTGCCAGCATCATGTAATAAGAAATTCAACATGTTGACGCTTTAGCAAGAATCAACTATGGATTCTTTCCATCTTGAGTGTAGGGGTTGGCAGCACCTCCAATAATAGACTTAAAGAATTATCTCAGACAAAATGTAATATTTTCCCTACTCACTATAGCATCCTTCTGTAGCAATGAAAGATACCCCTATAATAATTTACATAACGTTACTATGCTTGCTTGGGCCCATGTCCTTATATTTATGTGCACCTTAGTTGTGTGTATAGGGCTGGAACACCAACTCAGTTTTAGAGAGCATATACTTTGAAGATGGGGAAATTACTTCATTGCTAGGGGAATCCTTTCCTTGTAGACAACTTGGACCAGTCAGGGCAGTAGACAACTATCAACCCAGTATATTAGGCTCAGATTGACTGGCATAAACCAGCCTAGCACAAAATACTTCTGGATCATGAAGCATTAATGTAGAGTCAAGCAGAGGCAAATCCTTTTCAAAAGTAAGGAAGAGGTTTTTATTAAAAAGCACAACACAATAACTGAATGTTGAATATTGGTTGCGGTAGTGGGATTGAAGACTGTTCTGAGTAAAAGGAGGGGGAAGTGAGGACTAACTTATTCAAGCTGCTGCTTCCAGGAGAAATGAAAGTAAAAGGAATTTGGAGGAAGAGGGAAACAGGAAGAGAGAGGGGGGAGAGAATTATTTTATACCTCTCTAGGCCTTTACTGCAGTAGAGAATGATGGCATCCAGTGCTGCTGAGTGGATACCTTAATTCAGGTATCCAAAGTGCATGGGTGATGGCCGACACCAAGGTCCAAGTAGAACTTGAGAACAATGTATACATCAAGCCAGGCTCAGAGGTGAGTAACAAAAGCAGCCACTTGCTGGGAGATCCCTGGATTAGTCAGTGTCCGCCGGTAATCCCAGGTCTGGAAGCACACCAAGTTCTGGATGCTTGGACCAGTCATGGGAATTTGGGGTAAAAGGAAACAAAAGGCAAGGGGTTTCCTGAATGGAGAACTTCCAGGGACTCGAAAAACAGTTGTTAATCTTTTTATTGAGGTTTGTGGGAGCTGAGTGAGTGTCAGGGTTACTTTTCAAGAGCAAAAGATGGCAAGCTTCTCTGTGTGCCAATTCAATCAGTGCCAGGAGTTGCCTTGATTGCATTAGGATGGGACTTTCTGTTGTCCCAAGACCCGTACTTGCTGGGATGGAAATTTAGACTCATCAAAAATTTAAGGGCACTGTATGATTCCCCCCGCCCCCCACCGAGGCTCTGAGTACAAGCCCTTGTCTACATGGTCATCACACTTGCCTGAGCTCAAGGCTGATTCTCAAAGCATATGCTTAGTACATGTGGCAGTTTTGCTGGTCTGCACTGAAGGCTAAATTCTAAGGGCATGGGTAAGGGTTGTTCTGGCTACAATAGCACCAAAGTAGAGCACATTCTTCATGTGTATAAAGTCAAGATAGCTCCCCAGAGTATCACAAATACAAAAGAAAAGATTTCTGTCTGAGGCTGTGGAGAGATTCTGTGAGAGTAGAAAGTACTAAAGCTGGATGGATCATGATCTGACTCAAAACAATACATCTTTTTATACCCTTTTTATGCCCCCATTGTTTCATGAAATAACCACAATTTAGTGAATCCCTAACACGCTCACTCTGTTTCAACTCATGGGTGTTTTAAAAATATTTGCTATATATTTTGTCACAAGGCCATACAAGTTTCATGGGGAAAGATAGCAGAGGTAATTCGATCTACTCTAGGCTACCTATCTCTGATTTGTAAGGTTGCCATGTTTAGAAATGGAAAATTAAGACAGCTACAGTATTGGAATTAGTATTTGAAATACTAATCCATCAAGAAGTTCTTCTTTTCAGTATCCATTGAAAGAGATAATAGCAGGTCAAGAACCCACCTTATATTGTGGTGATCCATTCAGTAGAACACACACAGGAGGAGAACAACCATTGTATCATTACCAAAGAATCCTAGCACTGTAAAGACTAATTTATTGTGGCATGAGCTTTTGTATGTAAAAGCAGGGGCATAACTATAATAGGGCAAGGGGAGACAGTTGTCTGGGGGCCCACTGCCTTGGGTCCCCCCCGAGGCAAGTCACATGACTTCCCCAGCTGCACACCCGCCCGGGCTTCCTTCAGTTGTATTCATCCTCCACAATTGATGTGGATGTTAAGACCTGGAGTCTTTCTCTAGTACCATTAAATGACTTGCATCGTCCACAATTGACAAAACCTTTTTGAAAATAATTTAGGATGATGTTCTATTGTGGCACATAGGGGTGTGTGTGTGTGTGTGTGTGTGTGTGTGTGTGTGTGTATGCTTTTTGTTACCACTATTCAGCCTCATTTAAGATTTCTTTACTTCATGATCTGAGCTTCAGTGAGTGGGGGTCCATTTTAAAATAAACAAACCAGTAATTAATTAATTTATTTTTATAATTAATTTTACTGCAATAATCAATGCACTGAAAATTGACTTCGGCCCTCGCATACATCGTAATGATTGTTTCTGGCCCACTGAGACGTTTTATTTGTGCACCCCTGCTGTAGTGGGTAGAGTGTGGAACCAAGACTAGGACATTTTCCCCAGGTTTAAATCCCCATTCTCTAAGCTTGCTGTGATCTCAGGCTTTTCAATCTTAGCTTAAGGTACCCATGGACTTGTCACTAGCATAAAGAAGCAGGGTAACTCACTGGGTAACCCTGGGCTAGTTACCATATCTCAGCATAACCTACTTCACAGGATTGTTATTAGCCTAACCTACTTCACAGGGGATAAAATTGGGAGGAGAACCATATATGCTGCCTTGAAAAGTGGGGTAGAAATATTGATGGTAATGACTTGATGATTTAATTATAATTTGTTGATTTTAATTAAAGGACATCCTGAGATTGAAAATGGAAATAAAATTCTGTTATTTTGGTTAGAGTGGCTGACATCCTCACTAAATTTACCAGAGGAAGTCCTATTGAAATTTAGTAGTTGTTTAGTCTACTTCATGAACAGTACTATTCATTAAGTTAGACTGGATGTCAGACAGTGATAACTTTTGCTTGGGCCCTCTTTTATGAGTTTAACTTCATCTGGTTTACGCTGTCCACTCTAGAACCTAAATGAGAGTAAAACAAACTGTAAATATAAATAGTGTGATATTTGCAAGCGTCCTCAAGCCTTACAAATTAATTGTAAAGCAAATGTGATTTTCCTAAAGAGATTATTTTTGTCAAGCCTGCTTTAATTGTATTTGCATATTCTATATATGTGGTTTTTATTGTGTATTTCATTAGAAATGCAAAGATATGCCTGAGAAGTCATAATGCAAATTTAAACAATTAGGAAATATGAATCAACATATTAGAGGAATAAGAGATTGGTTCAATGTTTTATCGAATATAGATTTCTTTCAGGAGAAAGCTATATTATTATATATTACTAGGAAGCACTTCTAATAGTAAGATTTAAGGAAGATTTTTTAGATTATGGTTATGATTCAAAAGATTTTATGCAATTCATTAGCGAGATGATCTCATTTATACAAATTTAAAACATAACTCATAAAATGCTGTCAGGTTACCATTGACCCAGGTGCTTATAATGTGTTAATTTACATCAGGGAGACAGTCTTGTGTGGAAATGGGGCACTAGACAGGATTTAGCAATTTTTCATTACCACTTGGACTTTGATAAAGGGGAACAGAAAAGAGCTTTGTGACCTTTCTGTGCTTAAATTATTAAAGAGCAAATAGATTTGAGGTCTAGTTGCTCACAAATCTAATTTGTCTTTTAGAGTAAAGATGAAAAGACATTTTAGGTCTGAAATTGCTCTAGTCAACTTGGTTCTTTCTTTAATGTATTTGAGGATGGATGCAGGCATTTTAGAATGCAGTGTACATGGAGTACTGCTTGTAGTATGACTAGTATGAACTGATCGGAATAAAACCAGACTAGAACAGTAATTTTAGTTCTAGAATTCAGACAGCCATTATAAACGAAAGCTGCCTATATTATCAGCCTTCATGCAGGTCCTGAAAACAACCCATGCTCTGAGTTTAGAGCTGCTTGTTTTCATTATTTGAGAGTGTGCATTTTGTTTTACTCTCTTGGTTGCTAGATCAGTAATTGCAGGTTTTGCATAAAAGCAATGCTAGTAGGTAAATTTTAGAGGTATGTACTGTATAGGACTCTGTGGGCGCCAGGAGTCAAAATCAACTTGACTTTTACTGTACAGGGAAACCTCGCTATTCATGGACTCACCATCCATGTTTTTGTGTATCTGCGGGTGACACCCGATTTCATTATCCGCAGATACTAAAGGATTAAAATCCATGTATCTACAGTTCCTAGAGGGCTGCCATTCTGTAGGCATTTCTAAGCAGCATGTAAGCAGGAGCCAATTTGTAAATCATTTCTGTTTTAAAAGCATTTTCTTTTGTGTATGTGTGTGGTTTGGGGTACTTTTCGCTGCTTGGGGGGGATTGTTGGGCACAGGGAGATCCTACAGAGCAAGGTACTGTTGATCTTTTGCCTATTTTCCACATATATATTTTTTTGCCCTTGTAATTCAATCCAGGAACATAACCCCTCTTTCCCCATAGGCATAATGCCTCATTACTTGCAGTTGTGAGTAACAGAACCCGCTCAATTAATAAGGCTTGCCTATAATCTGTATTGTAATATGAGGACAAATAGAAATGATACCAGAAAAAAAACTAATTTACTCGGGGTGGGTAGGTAAATGCTTATATCTGTAAGACAAAGATTAAGTCAACCAAAAAGGCATGTGGACAGAATGGGAGCCAGGGAAAGCAAGGAAATTTTACATCTTGGCACCAAGTAATCTATACTAAATAATTGTTTTGGATAAGTGATCACAACTGTGACATCACTTTTTTGATCAATATAGCCTCTGAAACAAATTGTCACAATTCTGTACTCCTTTCTTTACATGGGAAACCTTTAGGTATGAAAAAGCCCCCAATTACAAGAACTTAAATCTTACCCATCAAAGGAATGTGACATTCCCTCCATGACTCCATGTCAGTGCTGGCTGCTGATAGGGGCAAACACAACATCATGTCACATGGTAAGACATAAACATTATAGCTGATGGGAGAAATAATTTGCCATTAAGATGCTGATCCTCATGGCAACTGGAACATATAGTTCAGACCAAAATTACCATCTTAGACTCACTATATTAAAATGAAGTAGTAACGTCACTGGCTGACATCCAGACTCTAAAGGAATACTTAATTTCAATAGGACTTCTGTCCTCAGGATGTCAGCGGACAGTGCAGACTGACACTTCTGGAATGGATGTAGCATGTCTGTAATTCAGGCCATGTCACAGCAATAGTTTTTGTTCAGAAACTGCTGTATGCAAAGTGCTGTTTTCTCCAGTGAACTACTTCTGAGTTGTTAATTTCATAATCTTATATCCACAAACTTGTTTATAATACTGGGACTTTGCAAAGTATAGACTGCATAAAAAAACTACCTTAGCACAAATATGTGAACAGTTAGGGATGTGCACGACGTCGATTTTGCATTTTATTTCAAGCTCAGAATGAAACACAAAATCTTCGAAACTTTACATTGAAACAGCGGCCAAAGTCAAGACATTTTGAAACATTAGTTAACCTACTAATTTATGCTTAAATGTGCCTCTTGCTGCCCACCCCCCAGCGGCACCTGCATTGGCTGCTACTGTGCCATATGGAACAACTGGAAATTCAAAACACCTCATTATTCCCCATAGGTAGCTCCTAGGGACACCACAGTGGGTTGTGTGGTAGGGCATGGTGGGTGCTACCTACCACCCAACCTTCAAAAGAAATGGGCAAGCAGTCAGTATTTTTTAAAGACATTAACCTTTCCCCAAAAAACACATAAAACTGTACTGCACTTACAGAGTACGCATGACAAGCTTTGCGTTGCAATTTGCAATGCATTTTGCAACCCTGCCTTGAGGAATATTGCCAAGCACACGGTAAAAGGGAATCTGTCCCTCCCAACACAATACACATTTCAAACACAGACCAAAAATGGCCAAAAAAGAATTAGTGACCCAGAATCCACTGCCAATCATAGTGCCTGCACAGCAGTAACATCCTTGGCACACGTTGTTCTTTCACACACAATTATGACTCCTTCAGCATTTCAACAGCTGCTACAGCACAGTAGCACCCTTAGCAGCATCAAGCATAGCCATAAGCTCAACCACAGCAACATCTTCAGCCACATTTTGATTCAATACACCTTGCAATGCAGATTGCATAACAAACCAGAGCAGTGAGTGAAGCACAAGTTAGTCTCAAGGCCAGACATGAAGATCATCTTACAGCAATCACCAAATAAATAAATATTTATTTATTGTTAAATTTATATACCGCCTTTCATTCAAACAATCCCAAGGTGGTTTACAGCAAAATTTAAAAACACGATTGTAAAAAAGACACAATTAAAATATTAAGCTAAAAATATAAAACAAATCTGATTAAAAATTTAAAACAAAAGCATAAAAGCAATACAAAGTACAAAGAGCA
This sequence comes from Hemicordylus capensis, assembly GCF_027244095.1. Taxonomy (NCBI): domain Eukaryota; kingdom Metazoa; phylum Chordata; class Lepidosauria; order Squamata; family Cordylidae; genus Hemicordylus; species Hemicordylus capensis. Next base: position 239,649,013 of record NC_069660.1, on the reverse strand, counting down.
GCAGCAGAGACAATCAAATAAAAGCCTGGGCAAAAAGCCAAGATTTTACACTCTTTCTAAAAGTTGTGATAGAGACTGAGGAGCGAATAGCCACCGGGAGAGCATTCCAGAGTCTGGGGGCAGCAACAGACATAATAAACACAGAGAGAGAACTGAGCTGCCACTGTTCATTTCTTGCCACAACACTATCTCACAAACAAACCAAACTCAGGCAGGCACCCAAGTTCTGCTTTTGTCAATCTGAGATCTAGCAAAACCAGATAGTTATAGCAGCAGTAGCGCAGCAAGCACTTCATACTTAGCACTAAGAAAACCACAAAATCAAACTTACCTTCCTGCCTGCCTGCCTTCCTGCCACGGAGAGACAGGACAGATCAGTCATGGCCTTATGGACCCATGGTCTGACAAGAAACAAAGCTTATATACCATGAGAAGAACTCTTCTTTCTCATCTTCTCCAGTGTGCATCCCTGCCTGCCTACCTGCCTGTTTCTGGATAACACAACCATCTCAGATTGGTGCTGGGCTCCCTCTGATCTTGGACCATAATAAAGATGATTGGTTGACAGCATAATAGATGGGTCGGTGCACCATTCCATCCCATCATTGCCCATGGTGGTGGCGCGTGTGCGCATGTGTGCATGTGTCAGCAGCATTAACGGGAAGAATGTGACACATCTGGTTTTGGATTTACCCATGGCAGGTTGAACTGCCAGTGGTGTTCCAGTGGGTGGGGGTGACCATGAATCACTCACCCTCCATGGCCAATTCTGGATAGCCCAGTTGGGAGGGGGGTGTAGGCCTGAGGTTGGCCTTCAGGAAGACCAGCTGCTTCACCAAGTAAGCATCCAAGTGTGCACAATGGGTCATCACCACATCCCCAGCAATGGAGAATGCCCTCTCACTCTGGATGCTGGTTGGAGGCCATGAGAGGAACCCTCTGGCAACCACCACTAAGTCCGACCAGACTTGGTGATGCATTGCCCAAAACCGGATCGGCTCCATCTCTTGGCATGCCATCAGGTGCTGCAGAACACACTGCTTAGCACTGCTGCAATGCTCAATGTGCTCCTTCTGTACCCCTGGCAAAGCACCAAGGAACCCCTCTGTGAACCACCTGGTGGAACACTAAGGCAGAACTACCAGCTCACTTGACCCTGCCAGGAACACCACACTGCTGGACCAGGAAGTTGTGGTGATTCTGCTGTTAGGGGTGGACTGTGCACTAACAGTAGGCACTAAAGCACACTCCTCCTAGTTCCACCTCAACCTCAACCTCCTCTCCTCTGCTCACATAATTTCTTCAACCAGGAAGTCATCCACTTGAGCAGCTGGTCAGGGGTAACTGCTTTGCCCTTCATCCTTGGGTCATGTAGGCAGAATAAAATATCACTGCCAATGCAGCCAAGATTGTCCTGAGCCAATCCACCACTCCAGGCCCCAGCAAACCTGCCTTGCGTGGACTGGAGCTCACCCATTGTCTTCTTGAGGAGAAGAGTGGTGGGCAAAACCTGGTTCAGCATTGCTGTCTTGGTAAGCAACAAATAATGGCTGGAGTACTAAGACAACCTCGGAAATGAGCGCCCATTCCTGTTTGGATAAGTTACACACTTTCAAGCCGCATTTCCTTACCAGGGCGTGGATGGCTGGCTCTTGCTCCTGCAGGCATTGGAGCAAGAGAAAGGTGGAGTTCTACTGGGTCTGAACATTCTGAGTGATCAGATGTTCAGGTAGACCCAGCTCAAGCTCCGTCTCCTTTAGCATACACATATCGTTTTTGCTCTGGTAGGAGAAAGCTGCTGTCTTGTGGCACCTGTCCACCAGAGCAGTCGTGGCAACAACAGAGTGGCACCCAGTGCCTTCAGCAGGGATGTCTCACTTGGCCGCAGCCCCAGAAGGGCCAAGCACATCCCATACAACTAGGTTCAGCGTATGCACCACACAACGGATGAACACAAACTGCTGGCTGCCCTTGTTATGTTTGCAGCATCGTCATTCACATGAACTCTCAGCAAAGGTTTTGCTTCCTGGACAGCCATCCCTCCACCTGGCGATCCATAAGAACAGCCCTGCTGGATCAGGCCCAAGGCCTATCAGGTCCAACATCCTGTTTCACACAGTGCCCCGCCAGATGCATCTGGAAATCCCACAAATGAGGTGAGCTGTTGCTCACATGCAACTGGTATTGAGAGACATCGTGCCTCTGCAGCTGGAGGTGGCCTGTAGCTACCAGACTAATAGCCATTGATAGACCTGTCCTCCATGAATTTTTCTAAGCCCCTTTTAAAGCCATCCAAGCTAGTGTCCATCACCTCATCCCATGGCAGAGAATTCTATAGATTAATTATGCGCTATGTGAAAAAGTATTTCCTTTTGTCAGTCCTAAATTTTCCAACCCTCAGTTTCATGGGATGGCCCCTGAAACTGGCCCCTGGTTCTGGTGTTATGAGAGGGGGAGATTCCTCTCTGTCCACTCTCTCTACTCTGTGCCTAGTTTTATAAAACTCGATCATGTCTCCCCGCAGTCACCACTTTTCCAAACTAAAGAGCCTCAGTTGCTGTAGCCTTGCCTTATAAGGAAGGTGCTTTAGGCCCCTGCTCATCTTGGTTGCCCTCTTCTGCACCTTTTCCAGTTCTACAATATCCTTATTCAGATACAATGACCAGAACTGTATGCAGTACTCCAAATGTGGTCGCACCATAGATCCATGGCCAACAACAGCTCATCTGCTGTGTGGTTAGTGTCCAGCACCTCCACATGCAGCACAGCCCAACTATGCTTTGCCGCATGGAAAGAGCTGACCATTCCACCAGCAGCAGATGTCTCCTCACTCTCATGCCCCCACCAGTGTGCCATGAGGGACAGGAAAGCAGTGTGCCTCCCACTGATGCTGGTCCACAGATCTGCAATGAAGTGTATGCTTGTGTTAGGCGCTACTGCATGCAGCAGCCACAACATGTCCTACTTGCACACCACATGGAGGGAGGCCACCACATGCCTGCTGACAGTGGTGCATGAAGGGATTTTATAATCGGAGCAACTAGTAGGATCAGCCGGCATAAGCTGGCATTCTCCAGCACCTGGAATGGCTGGCCATCCAAAGCAATCATCTTGGCAATGACTCAGGTGATTAGATGAGGCTCTGGGCGACCAGACCGCTTGCCCACTGACTGCACCCACTGTGCAGGGAGCAGTGCAGCTGCCTTGCTGCTGCTAGTTGCGGGCACACCAGGCCTTTTTCTGTCAGCAAGAACAGGGGCCCCTGGGTGATTCCACCGCAGGTGCAGCAGCATCGCAGATAATCAGAAGATGCTTGGAGTCCTTCACCCTGCTGGTCTGTACCCCCTAGTCTCACACCATGCTGTCTTCAGTCCTGGACCCTTTCGGTGGTGATGGTAGTATTGAAGCGGCTGGTTTCTTCTGGTGGCCACTGCCGCTGCCTTCGATCCAGGGCTGAGAAGTTCAAGTACTGTTCTTTCTTAGTCTCAGATGGGGGGGGGGGTGCGGGGAGGTCGCACTGCCAACACAGATTGGTGAGGATGGAGAGAGTGATCGGGCTGGGCTAGCAGCAGATGACACCTCCTCCGCTGCCACCAGAAGAGCTTCCCTGACGGGAGAACCTCCTTGAAACACTCAAAACTGCCCGTTTGGAGCTTGAATCATTTCGAACTTGGATCATCTTGCACATCCCTATGAATAGTTAGGAAATTTTAATACTATTTCAGTTCTTCAGTGCTTTCCCATGATTGCAAGAATCAGTTTGCAGCAGGACTGATTTCAGAAATTTTAAGGCAGAGTGCCTTTCTTTTATTGCTGAAGTGTTAATGGCTTCAGCCATTCAGATTCTTCCGAGAGCAAAACCTATGAGTGGTGTTTTTTCTTTATTCCTATTTGAACAGCTGCTCCATTATTACAGCAAAGATCTTATGAGCTACAGTACAGGGGTGGTTTCCAGGTTAGCGTTTGATAGCCTCACCAAAAATAAGCTTAACATTTTTGCCTTTGGAGTACTTATTTTGGCTGTCTGAAAGTGCTCTGTGTTGCTAAATCTGCAGCCAAACAATCATGATTGATCAAAATTTTAAAGAGGTCATAAACAATGATAGATTCAAATACTAACAAGCAAGCTCTCTGGTCAGTTTGCTTCTATTCCTCTTCTCTGTTGTTTTTCTGTACAATTGGGGTAGCATAATTCATCATTCAAACAAGGAAAATGGCTTACAATAGAGAAACTATAGCCCTCATTCCTACTTTCTGGTCAAACATATTTGTAGAGCCTTTTATCATTAATGAAATACATTTTTATATGAGAGTATCCATCTTTCAACCCATTTTATGTGTAAAATGCTTTAAAAAGTTTACAGTGAATATCGTTCTACTTGCTGAAAATAATATATTTTGATGGAAGAAGGGACGTGTATTTTAAATACCAGGATGTAAATCCTAATTTTAATTCACTGTGCTCCTTGCTTTCAGGCTTTATGTGTTTTACCATAAATACTAGATTATATGATTTTAAAATGAGTTTGACTCTGGTACCTTAAATTAACCCACCATTTTTTTCCACACTCCTCCCTCTTCCCACCCCCTCTCATTTGTTAGTGTCTACCAAATCGTCGTTGAGGAAGAACGTCCCCGTAGAACCAAGAAAACAACAGAAATCCTGAAATGTTATCCAGTGCCAATTCACTTCCAGAATGCTTCACTTTTGAACTCTCAGTATTATTTTGCAGCAGAGTTTCCAGCCAACAGTATTCAAGCTGCTGTGCCTTTTACTATTGGTGACAACAAAACCTACAGTGGCTTCTGGAACACTCCTCTTCTTCCTCATAAAAGCTATAGCATTTATTTTCAAGCTGCCAGCAGAGCCAATGGGGTAAGTTCTAGATCTTGGATGGTTGACTGCAATGTCCATATGTGAAAAAGAGCAACAGACTATATTGTATGTATGTATGCATTTATTTATTTATTTATTTAGCCCAAAAGACAAATGGAAAAAGACATAATATTTTTCCATGAAAAGTTACATAGTTACATTCATTACTGGAAAGCAAGGAAAGAATTTCATATTAATGCTCAGGCTAACATTTCTTTCAAAATGACTGCTGTTCTGTTCTCTTTTCATTCTCTTTGTTCTTCCTAAATGATTTTTGTTTTATACTATCTGTCTGGTTGGCTTGCTCAAACATATTACGTTGGTTTACATCAGTTTGAACATCCATTTTCACTCTTGATTGCCCTGACTTAGACACAGACCTTTTGTTTTTCGCTCTCAAACAGTGTAAGAGCAATAAGTTGACTGAACCAAAGTGAAAAGTGCGTAAGAAGGCCTTCCTTTGCAGATCACATTTCATCTTGTTGATTCTTTCTAGAATTGTTTTCCATTTCCTGGGCAGACCTACCCAGAGCCCTTCAATTCCTGATAAGCTTTGGTTTGTCTCCCTTGACAGCAGGGAAATGTTTTCTGCCAAATACCATAATGGCCCCTCTTTTACAGTGCACTGACAGTGCAGAAATGTGAAACACCATTGATTTTTGTTTGCTTTCTTACATTGTCGAGCATGTTGCTTAGAATTGTGAAGCTGACTCTAATAAAAGAAAATATCCCAAGGTCAATGTGTTATCAAAGAAGGGGAAAAGTGCACGTATCATGTCTAATAACATCTCATTCATCTTCTAGGTTAATGTTAAGTGAAGTATTGATGTTACATGTCCAAGTGCATTTTTCTTCAGTTGTCCATAGCTGGGAAATGTGTTGAACTAATGCAGGAGACTATTAAGCATGAGAACAAGCACATAAAGTTGATGCTTTCCTTAGGGCTTAGAAGCAGCTTAAACAGAAGCAATGTATTTCTTTCTGTGCTGTGGATGCAAAACGAGCAAATGACCTTTTCTTTCTTTATCTGACACAGGAAACAAAAATTGACTGCGTCAGAGTGGCTATAAAAGGTATGCTTCAGTTGTGTCTTTCTTCTTGGCCTAAAATTTGTTGACCTTTTTACTAGAATGTTTACATGGTTTAATAAATGTATACAATCCTGCCATGGTACTTTATATTAACCACTTGCATATATAAAGGCATAGCCTTCGCTTAAAGACCATGATTTACATCCAGACTAAATTACTCTCAAGTAATCCTAATGAAATTAAGTATTCCTAGTGAAATTAAGTAACTCCTGAGTAGAACTGTTGAGTAACTTAGTCTGGATGTCAGCCCATGAATGTATTATGAATGCTTTTTTAGCTTATTACATGAACAGCTCCTTTTTCTGATTGTTTTTTGCATGATGTAATGATACATATTTTGGTTGATATAAAAGACACTTGGCCATAGAACAGCCAATAATTGCAAACACACAGTTTGTACACATAAGTTGAAGAGCTTATAAAATAGAAGGTTTTCTTATAAAGTAGAAAATTATATTCTTAATTTCTTTAGTTATTTTTGTAAAAGAAAACTGCAGGGAAGTTTTCATATTCATGATCTATAACAGTGATATCTATTGGGGCTCCTGGACATCTGCTCCAGAAAGCATAGATTTCATTTGTCCTTCCTCTTGCTCATTCTAGTACTGAGAGTTTACTTGAGTTCCTTCTCTGAGCAGGACTGCCAGTAGTACAAGTAGGAGATTGCTAGTGATCTGATGGCCGCCATGTGTGTCCTTGTAACCTTACAAGTGAACTATTGTAAGTAAGTAAAGTAAAGTGTGCCATCAAGTCGATTTCTACTCGTGGTGCCCACAGAGCCCTGTGATTTTCTTTAGTATAATATAGGAGGGGTTTACCATTGCCTCCTCCAACGCAGTATGAGATGATGCCTTTCAGCATCTTCCTATATCACTGCTGCCCGGTATAGTACCAGCGGGGATTCGAACCGGCAACCTTCTGCTTGTTAGTCAAGCATTTCCCCGCTGCACCACTTAAGGTGGCAAACTATTGTAGGATAGTCTATACCAGTATTTACCAAACTGGGAGCCTCCAGATGTTGCTGAACTACAGCTCCCATCATCCCCAGCCACAATAAATTGTAGCTGGGGCTGATGGGATTTGTAGTTCAGCAACATCTGGAGGCTCCCAGTTTGGGAAACATTGGTCTATACTGTATAAAGGTAGTTTGGAATCATCACCTGGGGGTCTATCTACTATGAGTAAGAAGCCAGGATCACATTATATCAGTCTTCCAGTGTCTGCAATGGCCTCCTGTAATCTTCTAAGCATAATTCAAGGTGAATTTAAAACAGAAAGAAATAGGGCTTTAGAAGATGGTTTTGACTTTCAAAGCTCCACTTTGGGACGTATGTAACTAAGACACCACCTCTTTCTATTGAGGACTCTAACGTCTGCAGAGTTCATCATCTTCCCATTGTGAACAAGAGTATGTGTCTGAGAGTTATATTATTTTGATTGCTTCCTAATTTTGGAGTTCCCTTCTTATTGAGGTTCAACAGAACTGATGTCTGAACATCTTCAGAAAGGATGTAACTGTTTTCCTAATAGGGCAAGCTCATGAAAATTTGCCTCACTATAATTTTTTCTTCATTTGTGAAGAAAGACTTTTGCTTTTTAAAATGTACTGTATACCCAAGAGATGGTACTTAACATGCCTACTCCTACTATTATTTACATAGTAGGAGTATTGCTTTTCAATAAAAAAGTTCTGAAAGTGGTTTACTTGGCGGGGGTGGGGGGTGGGAAACAGATGTACCTATGGCACACATCTAATCTAATCTAATGCATATAATTTTCCTAAAAGACTCTGACCATCTACAAAAGAAAATTGACTGTCTCTTTTTTTTCTTTATAAAAAACAGTGTTTGAAACATTGTAAACAAGCTTGTTTAAGAGACTATGATCCTGACAACTGCTTTAGGCACTTAGAAAGACGTATGCAGTTATATTAGGGCTGCTTGCTCTTCCTCCCACTTCTAATAGCAGTTCTCTAAGCCATATTGCATACCAGTTTTGTAACTCCCCAAAGTTCCAAAAGCGGTTTGTCAAGTAATGTTGGGAAACTGCTCTAAAGGAAAAAAGAATCAAAAGCCCTTCTTAGCTCTCAGAGCCATCCACACAGTGTTCTGCATTGCAGCTAGAGTAATTTCCCTAAATCATTATTAGCATTCCTCAGACTGTTTTGTTGACACAAGCACTACGTATTTCATGTAATCGTATCATGCAGTATACTCTTGTCAGCATGATGATACTGTTTTTATTCATTTTTAAAAATAATATACAGGATTATTTAATTTTTGGTGTTCTAAGTGATGATATGATAAAAGTATATGGTCTACATGTGGAAAGTTGAATTCACTCTAAAGTTTACTTGCCAGAACACAAGTGATGTTTCTTCGGTCAACATCTCATTTCTGGTCATGTGGACTTAGGATCTTTTTTGTTCTGGCATTTTTAAAATGAACTATAAAGGGAGGAGAGAGAATTTGGACCAATTTATTATAAATAGATTAACTTGTTAACATCACTTGACAATCTGGGCTTCAAATCCTTAGAAGTTATTCAACCATTTGTTTCAACGTTTCATTGGCTGAACTTTTTTTACTCTTTTTGTTTTGAAAAAGAGAGGGTATTTTCTGCAATGAAATAGCTACCATAGCAACAGATAACTTCAAAGTAGCCTCTTAGGGAAAGGGAAAGAAAGAGATTCAACTTTTATTTAAAACATATGCCAGTTCATTTTATGTTGCGAAAGTATATTTGTGAGCACTTTGTGGAATCTTTGAAAAGTCTGTGGTGTATTCAAAGAGACACCCTGTGAGGCACTAGAAACAAGAATTCTCCAAGCTGCACATTTGGTAAGATTCAAAACTTTTAGGGAATCTGCAAATCATTATTTGTTTTAAAGAACATTGCCTTTATGAAAATATGTATATGATATATTGATTTCCCTAACTATCTAATCTGCAGTACATACATAGTACATAGCATACGTACTTATGACACATGCCAGTTTTCTTCAGTTTAAATAGCTGCAGTTGTTCGACCCATTAAAAGGGATACAAGGAGGAGCATAGACTTAAAATAGAATTGCTTTGAGTACACCAATGATTAGCAGTACTGGAATTGAATTTGCTGTTAGCAAGCAGGTTATTAAGTGTGCTCCAATTAGTAAAATTTAGAGACAAAGCCAAATGTTTTTCTGGTATCAACTCAAAGACAAGTAAAAGAGGTGGATTTGAGACCAGATGTGGTAAAACATGTAAGTGATGCCAGACCAGCAGCTGATCTGGAATAAAGTTGCCAAGCAGATTGGATATGGCAGAACCTACCTTTAGGTGCTGCTGATAAATTACATGTCATCTCTTGTGTCACCTGACTGCACCTTCCCCCACCTCACTTTTCCTCGTAGTTGTAGTGTTGTGAGTCATTGACTTTAGATTCTTCCAAGCAAGGTTTGAGTCCTGATTTGAGAGATAACCCTTTTCCCTTTCTCTTGTCTGAATATCAGCACACAACACTCTTAGGGTGGGTTCAGATGACCCACTGCAAGTATGTTGGAAGGAACTGGAGGTTTCTGGCAAGTGAGCACTCCCAGAGTGAACTGATACTTCCACTCTAAGGGTATGCATGGAACCATCCACAATGGTTTGGTTCAAATTCAAATCAAGTTCAAACCAAGCTACTAGTCCACAAACCAGTTCATGCACTCGAACCAGGGTCGAACTGGTGTGGCCTGGTTTGACCCAGTTCAAGTGCCTTGCTTCTTAAGGGGAATCTGAGAAGGATTCCCCTTTACATGCAAAGGTGATTCCCTAGTTTAAAAGGTGCACAGTTCCGGCCTCCACACGGAGGGTTGTGCCAGAGTTGCCGCCACCGCGGTGCCGCCTTCTTACCAGATCCCCCTTTGCAAGCATAGCCGAACCAGTTTGATTCAAACCAGGCCCAGTTTGTCTCGAACTCATACCAGCCCCCTTTTCTGGAGGGCCAGTCCGATTCGAGCTCGAACTGGTCTAAGTGGGCCGGGCCAGTTTGAATCAAACCAGTTCTGCACACCCCTATTCCATTCTTTTCCTTGTTGTCCAAATCTGCCAATGTCAGTTTCTGCTTGCCACCCAGCATCCTCTGCCCAAATTCAGATGTAGGTTATGAAGACCTGGCGGGCAGGAACCTGTCACTGGCAACTTGACATTGGTGAGTTCAGACAAAACAGAAATGAGTAGAAATACGAGCTCATACTGGAAGTGTGCACTTTTCTTTACTTGTATGGGTTCTTTGGAACCCATTCTGAGTAATTTTAAAGAGATAAATGTTACTTATCTGTTTAAATTTGAGTGGCGGGGAAGGAGTTAAAGTTTCAGAATCAAGAGTGCAGACCAGGGCTGCTCAGCTTCAGTCCTCTTGCAGATGTTGGCCTACAATTCCTATAATCCCTGGCTATTTGCCACTGTTTCTAGGGATTATGAGAGTTGTAGTCCAAAAACAGCTGGGCCCCAAGTTGAGCAGACCTGGTACAGACAAAAACACACAAACCGATATACATGTTCTGTGCTTTCTGATTAGTAACTCCAAGTTGAGATACTATAAGTTTAATTATGGAAAGCAGCACAAGGGCAATGATGTTAATTTAAGTGAGGCAGTCAACAATTAGAACATGTTTATTTTAAGCGTGTAAATAACTCTATCTTTATACTTTATTTTTATATTGCCAGTACCCCACATCTGTCTTCCTTCATACCTCCATCCTGATATGGTCAGTCATACAACAATGGAGCAGGAGAGTGAGGCAAAAAGATGAATAATGATAATAACCCATTAAATACATTAATGAAGGATGGAGTTTTGTGCAGCAAGATATATTGTTTCTGAATGAACTGCATGTGGAGCAGTCTACTCCTGCTATAACGTCTACTGTAACTTGTAGAGTTTGAATTAATTTCATCTTTAAAAAGTCATAAATGTGCCAGCAGTATTACAGACACAAGGAACATTGGGACATTTAGCATCCAAAGCACTTGATCTCCAGAATGAGAGTTGCAGCCATAGCTCAGTGGCGGAGCTCATGTTCTACACAGAGAAGGTCCCATGTTTAATCCCTGCCATCTCCAGGTATGGCTGAGAAAGACCCTCTCTGAAACCTGGAATTCTGCTGCCTGTCACAGATAATACAGAGCTAGATAGACTGTGCTCTGACTCAGTATAAGTTAGGCTCATGTGTTCAACTCAGGCACATGTGAAAACTATGTTCCCCATAGTGCCTGGAAATAGGGTTAGGAATGGCATCCATCCCCTGCACAGTATCCCTCCAGTGGCTGTTGTTGGTGCTGACCTTATGTTTATTTTTTAGACTGTGAGACCTTTGGGGACAGGGAGTCATTTTATTTATTTATATTATGTAAACCGCTTTGGGAACTTTTGTTGAAGAGTGGTATATACATATTAATCATATTCGTATTCATGCCTGCTATTGCAGCCTTCAAGGCAGCAGGATTTTATTATTTTATTTAAAATATTTCTATACCTCCCAAAACTTGCATCTCTGGGTGGTTTACAAAACCAATTATAACTCTGATAGATAAGTCTGATAGATGGCTAACAGCTGACAAGTTTCCTGGGGGTTGAGGAAGACATTTTGACCCATCGGCTCCCCATCATATAATCAGGAGTGCAATAGGGTCAAAATGCAGAAATTGGGCTCAAAAAAAATCCAAGATAAAGTAAAGATAAAGTATGCCGTCGAGTCAGTGTCGACTCCTGGCGACCACAGAGCCCTGTGGTTTTTCTTTGATAGAATACAGGAGGGGTTTACCATTGCCTCCTCCCATGCAGTGTGAGATGATGCCTTTCAGCATCTGCCTATATCACTGCTGCCCGATATAGTACCAGCGGGGATTCAAACTGGCAACCTTCTGCTTGTTAGTCAAGCATTTCTTCACTGCGCCACTCAAGCTATTTTCCTATTTTCAAAAATAGGATAGCTTGCTAAGATCAATTTCAATCAAGCCAAGTTTCTAGCTTTATCACTGGAGCCTCCCTACATCTGTGGACCATACAGAAAACAAGTGGCATGCATTTTGACAGGAAAGGCTTTCTTTCTAGAATGCCTTGGAATGTTAGGTAATGCATGCATTAATTTCTCCTCAATGCTGATTTTATATTAATATCATAAAATAGACAATTCAAATAGGCAGTGATGGGCTGGATGAAAGATAACAAGCTGAGGTGAATCCAGAAAAGATTCTTATTGTGAAGGGTCAGAACTCAGGAGATGATTTTGATCTGCCAGTTCTGGATGGGGTCATACTTCCCCAGAAGGAACAGATATGCAGTCTGGGGGTGTTTCTGGACACACCCCTCTTCCTGGTGTCCCAGGTTGAGGCAGTGGCCAGAGATGTCTTTTAACAGCTTTGGCTGATACGCCAGGTGCATCCGTTTCTTGAGATAAATGACCTCAGAACAGTAGTACATCTGCTGGTCACCTCCAGACTTAATTACTGCAATGCACTCTATGTGGGGCTGCCTTTGTACATCATCCGGAAACTGCAGTTGGTCCAGAATGCAGCAGCCAGGTTGGTCTCTGGGTCATCTCGGAGAGACCATATTACTCCTATCTTAAAAGTTCTACACTGGTTGCCGATAAGTTTCTGGGTAAAATACAAGGTTTTGGTTATAACCTATAAAGCCCTAAACGGCTAAGTCCCTGGGTATTTAAGAGAACTCCTTCTTGGCTATGAACCACTCTGCCCATCGAGATCATCAGGAGAGATTAATCTGCAGTTGCTACCAGCTTGTCTGGTGGCTACTCAGGGACAGGCCTTCTCCATGGCTGCCCCGAGGCTTTGGAACACATTTCCTGATGAAATAAGAGCCTCCCCATCTCTTACAACATTTTAAAAAGCAGTTAAGATGCATTTTGTTCAGCCAGGCTTTTAATTAGATATTATTTTAATTGTGTTTTTAATAGTGCTAACATTTTAAATTTTAATTCTTGTAAAGTTTTAACCTTTTTATTTGTCATTTTTGTTTTGCTGTAAACTGCCCAGAGACTTGCGTTTTGGATGGTATGCAAATATTTTAAATAAATAAATAAATCTGCCACTCTCTGTAATTGCAGTCCACAGCAAACACTTAAATTTTACATTTCAGACCCACAGTTTAGATCTGGTAAGTTGTACCCACCAAAAAAAAAAAAAAAGGGAGTGGGGAGGATTTGCTAGTGATGATTGTGAAGCAAATAGATTTTAAATACTGTGCTGGTCTGTATTAAAGTTATACTCTTCTTTGATTACAGAAGTATTGTTTTACCTTGTTTTAAGAATAGAACCAATGAAATGCAGACCAGAACATATAATTAGAGAGTTATAACTCAGACTGACTCCACTCTGGACTTAGGTTACTATTTGGGCTAGCATTATGGACTAATAGTAAACTTGGGTATTGCATCAAACCTTTTCATAACACTGCTGGACCCTTTAGTCTGTATCATCATTATAATCACCACCACACATAATATCATGGATAAATCCTGTGCTGGTGGCCCTCGTTAACTGTGGCCTTGCACTCATAGTTTCAGATATCCGCAGTTGGGCAATGGAGACCTGACCCCATTATTTGTGGATACAAAAATAGTTAAAATTTGCCTATCCACAGATCCTGGGTGGCCAAAATTACCCATGAGATCATTTCCAGCCACCATTTTGCTTAATGGAGCCATTTTGTGGCTCTTTCTTTTAAAAAAACCAAAAACAATCCCCCATGATTTTTCATGGAAAATTGGCAAAATTGGGGGTTTGGGGGCATTGCTGTGACAGTTTCAGACTGGGAGAGCATGGCACAGTATGTTATTTCATTTATTTCTGCTTCCTCCCATCTTTTTTGACCCCAAGGAACCTAACCCCCAATTCCCATTCAAGATCTCGTTATCCATGGTTTCATTATATGTGGTTGTAGGTGAGAACAGAACCCGCATGGATAACGAGGTCCACCTGTACCAATATAATGTGATTTAAGCAGTAGATAATGTTCCTGCAAATAATAGAGTAGCACAAGTTTATTTCTGTAATCAGAATACATGTCTGAAAGATCCACAGGTTCCATTTCTAAAATCATAAGAGATGTTTCTATTCTCCCCACCCCCATTTTCATTCCTTTCTTACTGGGGCTGTTCCTACATCTCTTTCAACTCCTCCCCTCCCCCTCCGACCACAGGGGACTGTGTCTATTGTTTTGATCTTGCAAGACTAGAAAATTCTTCATCAGTTGTAAGAGAAAAGGGTTATTATGCCTATTTTAAATCCTGTAGCAACAGTGCTTCAGTGTTGCATAGAGATATTTCAAAATATTATGCTGCAGCAGTTTTGAGCTTAATTGTCTGCAGATGGCAGATAATCTCCTTTCCTCACTCATTGCCACATATCTAACTGCACCCAGGCTGTTCTATGTAAATTTACAAGCTTTCATATGATCCCTTTCCTTAATTTCCCCTTTTCTTTCTTTGCTCCATTTCCCAGATGTGGCATGCTAGAACTGACCTTTTAAACATTTTGAGGTTTAAAAATTGCATTCCTTAACATAATGCATATGGCATGTTTAATGATTTAGTAAATTGAAAATACATCATAAATGTAAAACACCAGTAACCCTCTGCTCATAGTCCTGCAAGGCATTGTTCAACCATCTTGTATTTATGAAAGGAACTGCGTTTACTGTGATCCTTCTCAGGCTATAAACATCAAATCAGTATACAGACAAATTTAAGGAGGGATGGGTACCTATTATTGATGGAAAGTCTCAAAAGCAGGTTCCATCTGAGTTTAAAATTTAGAGTGCTTCCCATGGTGACTCCTGTGAATCATTCTTATTTTTGAAAATACTTAGTGCCTTGTTAGAAAGTGTTGCAAATAGATGACTATTAACTACAGGCATGAACTTTTTTATTACCTTCCTTTGTATTGGAAGATTTTCTCAAGTAGAAATTAGTTAGTATCATAAGTGAAAGATGGGGCGGGGGGACAATCATACATAGGAATCTAAAGAGTTAATCACAAGCAAGAAAAATGACCAGAAGTAAAAGCCAGACATAATACAGAATGTGTGTTTAAGAAAACAAACAAAATTCCAAATATGTGATGGATATCACTTGAATTCTCCAAAAATGAAGCATATTTCATTATTGGTTGTAATATATTAGATTAATTTTCAATATCTCAATAAATGGACATCATTTTGCATGACAACTATTATCTTTGGATGACTTAACCCTTGGAAGGAACCAGAGTGATTCATATCCCATTTGAGAAAGGGGGGAAAGCAAACATCTTGAGAGACTGACATCCTAATGACTCACTTACATAATGCGCAAGGTTGTGCTAGCACAAGAGGATCACATCATTGCACTTTAAAAAAATGGAATTTGTTGAGATGAGCTGTTGCGCAAAGGTTTTCTGTAGAACAAATTAGATGCGGCACAATTGATGCAGAAGTGCAAGCATGCATAGAAAAGATATTAAGGTTGTTCACACGACCTCTTACCCGGGTGGTGGGGAGGGTGAGCGGTGAGGCAGGCTCCTACCTGCCTCCCAACAGATGATAAACAGAAACACAGAACTTCGCCAATCATGCACCCATGCGTGTGCCAGGGCAATGATTGGCAAAGTGCCAGCGGGAGGGGAAAGTGCCAGAGGGAGGGGGAAAGCTCGCACTACGTCTTGCACGAAGTCAGAATGCAGTGCACAAGCAGTGGAGCGACTGCTCATAGTATTGCAGCCATTCCGCATGGTCGTGCTGTCCCCCTGGCTCACTGCTGAGGATGGCGGCAGGCCAGTAGGGAGCCCAGTTACCCAGGGTGATCATGCACACGATCACCTATTGATGAAGCCTTGGTGAAGCCCTGGGTAGAACTGCTGGGCTACCCAGGACTGGAGCAGCCAGGGTCACAGGGCTCTCGGCGCTCCAGACAACACAAGTTGCCTCTGGTAACCCAGGTAGCTTGAGTCTTGTTAATAGGTTTAATGTGTGTTCAGCCTCTATGCTCCTTCCCCTCAAGAAATTGAAATAATTGACTATGGTCTAAGCATCTATAGACACATAGAGAGTGATTACATTATTACAACATCATTTTGTAGGGTATCGTATTTTGTATGTTACCTTACACATTTTTGTAGGGTAAATATTAACAGCAGCAGCATAGTACTTTCAGTTTCCCATGCAATAGTGATTGGCAATATCCATGTTAGTATAACTGCAGTTTTAAACAATATTACAAGGCAGTGGTGAATGACACACCTCAGGTGAATAACACACTCATTAAGGTTGAGTCCGACCTGGATCATGAAGTTGCCGAACACCGGTACCAAAGTTTTATTTTTTCCTTCTCAAATGTGATATAATCCACCTTGGTGTCTTACAAGGTTAATTTGAAAAGTTACAATCCCTTGTTCTAATACCAAGATGAAACTGTAGGAATAGCGACATAGTTTCCATGTTTAGCTACTCCATCTAGGCAGCATTTAGGTGTGAGACTACCAAGTTCCTATTAATTAAAGCTTCTAGGTCATTTTTGAAAAGACCCAGCAAGTCAAGCCTTAGATTTAATCTAATCTCCTGCTTTGTAATGTTTTTCCTCCTCTAAATTGTTAAATTCTGCCTCAAATTCAAAAACCTTAATGTGAATAATTCACAACAAGCTAGTTTTCATTTCTTTTCATCTACAGGAATCTCACTGCAGCATATTAGATAGCTCAGAAAGAGACTCTTATTTTGATGTATACAAGGAATTATGTGAATTATTAAAACGGGGATTAAAATAATCTGCAAATTTAGCTTTTTAAAATTGAAAATGTGTTGTGATCTTCTATAAAATAAATAAAGATCAATGTATTCTTTCAGATATAGATATTTCAGATATTGATATTAGATAAAACTGAGAAGTTCATTCAGCACTGGAGATGGGTTGAACCTAGGGGTAGTTCCATTTGTGGCTTTAAGATCCTTGTCTGAGGGTCAAACTACACATTATTTGATGGACATCAAGCTGATGTGCTTAACTTTGTCTTCCAAGCAGAAGCCATGGAGCCCCCAATCTGGATGTCATGGGGGAGGATGCCTTTAACCCTTTGCGCTACCACAGTTCCAGTCTGGATTAGGTTGCCGTTAGCTGCTATTTTTCCTTTGAGAATACCTCCCAGTGGCATCAACAAGAGCTTCCTTCCCAGAGGAAATGGCCACATGTGGTCCAAATCTGAATTGGGGTTATGGCAGGGGTAAGGGACTAAAGCTCCCTCCCTGGGAGGCAGATCAGGATCTCCATGGCTTTTATTTAGCAGGGAAATGTTAGGTATGTCAGCTCTAATTACATGCTTAACATAATATGTAGTCTGGTCCTCAGAAATGCAGATTCAGTCCAGTTGAGCTAATCTATTATTAGATATTTTACATAGTGTGTTTAGAATTTAATTTATTTGTTCATTTCTATTTTGAAAGAAGGTGTCATAAAGGGCTCATCAGTAACTATCACAGAATAAATTAGGATGATTCACTTTGCTAAATCCCTTCACTTAATCATGGGCTGGTTTGGACGACTCATTGTAAGTAAGGTGGAGAGAACCAGAGGTTCCTGGCAAGCTCACACTCCTGATGTGAACCAGGCATTTCCATTCATTTCCATGTCATATGAACCTGCCAATGTTGGGTTGTCAAAGGCAGGTTCCCTCTACCACCCGGCATCCTCCACCTTATTTCAAATGTAGGTTACAGATTTGGGGTGGTGAGAGGGAACCCAAAACTGGTGGGTTCAGATGACATAGAAATGAGTGGAAGTACCGGCTCACGCCAGGAACATGCAGTCACTGGGAACCCCTGATTCCCTCCACCTTACTTGTAGTGGATCTTCTGAATCTGCCCCATGTATATGAATACACAACTGGAGGGAGAAAGATTAGTGAGAATTGTACTGTATAAATGATTGGCCAGCAGCCAATTTTTATTGTGGTGTGTGTCCCACCCCCAAGAGCCATGATCACAGAAATGGCTGCCAGCTAACCATGTGTACTACTCAGTTCACATTAACCTTTATTTACATGGTTGTGTACCATTGTGAACCACATTTAGCAGTGTAACTCAATCCTAACATCTATCTATCTTTCTTTCTTTCTTTCTTTCTTTCTTTCTTTCTTTCTTTCTTTCTTTCTTTCTTTCTTTCTTTCTTTTTCTTTCTTTTTCTATAAGGAATTGAAACAATAGAATTTGAACAGATTGTTTCTTGCTAGCTTAGCTTCAGTCTGGCTTTTTTTCCCTCATGCATGCTGACCTGGAAATTCTCCTTTGCCTTAGCTGCGATAATCGTGACTCAGCTTACAACACCATACATTCGCATCGCCCCTGCTGCAGGCGACGACCAACTAACAGGTCAGACACTCAAGTATAGACAAGTCATCTTACCCATTTTCACCTTGCTTTTTGGGCTTGTTTTCCCTCCACATCCTCATCATTCTTTCCTTGCAGTTTGTTTACTACATTGCAGAATATTTGTAGCTTAGCTCTTACATCTGCTAATCAATCTGCTGGATGCCAAAGCATTAGGACACGTCTATCCATGTCTGCAAAACAATTCCACTGCATGTTGCATTGTGTGTTTGGATTTGGGGTGATCCCTTTCAAGCTTAATGTTATAAATAATTTTGTCTGTCCTAGCTTTACTGCAGTTAATATATTTTTCAGGTCTTTAGTGTATACATATAATATTTAGCTATAGCTCAGTCTTCTGGATTTTAAAAAAACCAGGATATGTCACTAATACATAAACACCCAACGTATGACTTATAAGGTAAGGTAAGAATTTTCTTATATGAAAAACTGTACCAATATTTTTCCATTAATACTCTGAATGTAGTTATGTAACATAAAATGTAAGCATACGTAGAACTAAGTACATATTTCATTACATAGAGTTGTAATGGAGATAAAAAGAGAAAAGTACAATATGAAATACATAATTCACCAAGCTAAACTTAATTAACAAATTTAATGAACCGTTCTGATCATTATTCGTTTCGGGATATTCAAGTCAAGCTGAGAATTCAATAAAAAAATCTTTGTTAACATGAGATTTTTTAAAACTCATGCAATGCAAAAAGACTCATGCAACCATTTGAGGGGGTTGCAAACAACTGCAAGAAAGGAAGTGTGGTTCATTGTTTGTAGAGAGAGATCAAATTTGTTCTTTTGTTTGTGCAAATTTTCTTTGTTACACCTCATAGGTTCAAATATCCTTGGAAACTCTTTGTAGCATCTCATACATCACAATTTCCAAACAGTTTCCACAAATGTGTGCATGTATGCTTTGCCCCTGAAAAACCTGGAAGGGTTCCCTCACCAGTTGCTTGCACAGTATGAGCATCCAGCCACCATTCCTGGAAAGCTCAGTACTAATGGTTTATTATCTAATCCCTTCGCAAAGGCTACAAAAGACGATGCAATGAACAAGCTTTTCCCGTCTTTGAAGTGGGGAGAAGTCCCTTCACTGTAGAGGTGAAATGGTCAAGGATTTTAAAACCACAGGTACATTTTACACTCCTATGGTGAAAAGACTTCTCCATTTGTATAATAGATTAGATAAAAGGTGGGCAAACCTGGCCCTCTAGCTGTTACTGAACTACCACTCCCATAATCCCTAGCCACACTGCAAACATAAAGCTGACTAACTTGTGTCAAAAGACTTAAATCTCTTGTAAGTTCACCTTTGCAATGAAGGAACTTCTCCAGGCTTGCTGCAGAAAAAAGCATGCCAGTTTCACCACTGTCCTTAGCAGCCTCTGTACACAAATCTACACAAAATGTTTTACAACCAACCACATTTTCTTCTCTGAATAACATGTATAAGGCTCTGTCCATTAAGCCACCAATATGGATCTCTTAACCAATGAAAAGTGATCAGAAATAATGAAACATAAGGAAGGGTGAGGATACCTGTCCACATCAGCCGAAGTGGAATATCTGTATTGCATATCAAACCTGGCAGATGACCACAGCATCCCCTAGTCCTTCAGAATGTAAAATGTGTTTCATTACAATATGATAACCTAGAGTTGTCCTTCTATTATACTGACATCTCCAAAATTATTAGCATCATTACATGAGGTGGATCTAAATATCAATATGGAGAATGGCATAGGGGATAAGAATTCAAATGGGTATCCAGAGATATTCAATATTAGATGAGAAATTTGTGATGTTTCGATTATATTCTTGTGTAAGATGTTCCAGTTGTGCAAAGGGGGGAGGGACGATTTCTGCCAGTTCTCCCTTCCTTCTGCAGCCCCACTCCAAATATGTTCCAGAGTGCCCTCCAGGGTCATATTTTCAGGATGCACAGAGGGCTGAAGAGGGAAGGAAGTATCAGCAATAATCACTCCCCCCCCCCTTTGTGTAAATTCTTTCATTTGCACAGGTATGAGTCTCTGGGTGATGTTCAGTACTTCTTAGGGGTGCTTGAAGGATTCTGAGTTTAGGTTTGTCAAACGTGTTTATTTTTGAGACTGCACTTATCTCTCTCTGTCCAAGGTTCTCCATCAACAGAGGTATAGGAGTGAATCTTTTGTAACCCTCCTAGCACTGGAAATCTGACCTGGCAGGTTTCTTTAGGCAATGGCAGTGGTTGCAAAACATTTAAAGAAAATGTTTCTTGAAGAAACCAGTTAGCAGTTGCTTTAGAGAAAGAAAATGCTGGCTGTGAAATTCCACTCATTTCATATATTTTTTGCATATCACATTGTTGGGTCAATAAAATATATTACTGTATGGCTGCACAGTGCACATTTCTATACAATTTTCCTGCTGAACTAAAATAAAATAGAATCCCATTCTAGCTGTGTAGAATATCTTTGTGTAAGGAGACGTTTCAGTGCCAGGTGGGAAATTCCACCTGCCCCACCACCATACTGTGGAAGAACATGTGCATCCCCAATTCCCTGTCTGCAAGTAGCTTGCAAGACTACTTTTTCTTTCTGCAATTCTCTTTCCCTCTTGTATATTAAAAGAGTGAATTTTCTGCTTGAAGTGGCAGGCAGTAGCTGCTAAGCACCTTTAGTGAAACATTATCTAAATTAGTACCACATGGTTTGTTGCTGAGGCAGCTCTCCAGCTTAGTCAGCTACACAGCAGAATCATTAGCTGAAACCAGCAGAATTGATAAGCAAATGTATATATAATATCCTGAAAATAAATTAAAAACATCTTTTTAACAATAACAATTTTACATTTTTTTCTTACAAACAGTGCTAAACCATCAACTCGCACATTGTCCTATGATATTTGACTGCATCTTTCTCAAGTTAATGTATGTTTTAGGTAACCTAATCCACTACCCATTTAAACCAAATGACCAGACTACATTTAAGTACCCCTGATAGTATTATTTAATTATTTATATTTATTTAAAATATTTATATCCCGTGCCTCCAGTACAATACTGCTTGGGGCAGCTCACAACAATAAAACAATAAAAGTAATATAAAATTTAAAATAAAATAAATCACAATGTAGAATTAAAACAACCCCAATTAAAAATTTAAAAACTCATCAGGCTGTAGTAAAACACATTAAAGAGCCTTTCTAAACAAGTAAGTTTTTAAATTTTAAAAAATTTCAATCAGTGGTGGGGCCGTGATCAGGTATGGAGATGACGAGCAAGGGGCCCTGGCAGAATTATATGAGTGAATGAGGTCCAATAAATACCCCAGCCCTACACCATGTAGAGCTTTAAAGGTCAAACCCAGCACTTTGAATTTAGCCTGGAAGCAAATTCTGGAAGCCAATGGAGCTGCCTCAGGATGGGTGTAATAGCACTGAAAAGTGTCTAGCACCACCCTTGCAACACCATTCTGGACCAGCTGAAGCTTCCAAACTCTCTTTAAGGGCAGCTCCACATAAAGTGCATTGCAGTAATCCCATCTAGATGTTACTAGTGCATGAGTGACTGAAGTCAGGTCTGACTTCTCCAGGTAGAGTCACAGGTGGCATCCGAGCTATAGCTGGTAAAAAGCACTTCTGCCACCTGTGACTCTTAAGGACAGCATTGGGTCCAGAAGCACCACCAAGCTGCCAAATTGGTCTTTCAGGAGAAGTGTGACACCATCCAAGACCAGATTTTTCTCACGACTCATATAATCCATTTTGTTGACCCAGAGCACTTCCGTCTTATCTGGATTAAGTTCTAGTTTGTTTGCCCCCATCCAGTCCAGAACAGCCTGCAGTTCAGGACATCCACTGCCTCCCACCCATGAAGGGCAATGATCGTGTACACGTGTGGTTAGGTCTCAGTCTTCCGAGCAGCCTGTCTTCCTCCTTAGGCAACACAATCTGAAAGATATCCAATCTAATAGGACCAGATGGTACATTGGCAACATTCAGTTCTGGTTCTGCAAAAATCTTAGCATCCAAATTAGCATGAATATGAATGATTTTATCTGCAAGATGTAATGCAAATTGGTCACAGAAGGCTGACGAAGGTTCGATTTGATGATCTTTGGGCCACTTACCTAGTAGCCCATGAACCACTCAAAAGAGCTCTGCTGGATGACATTGAGCTGACACAGTGGTGGTGGTAAAGTAAGATTTCTTTGCCACCATCACCACCACAGAGTAGGCCCTAATATTGATTCTAGTCTGTGTTCAATCATGTTCACCCTGAGTTTTCTGCCAGTGCTCCTGTATAACAGGAGGCTGCTTGAGCTCGGTGGGTTGGGAGAGGACACTTAGGCACAACCATGTCAATTGCTCGACTCTTCCTATCATATGAGAGGGAGGCCAAGGCATCAACAGGATTGTCTGTTCTTTCAGCAGGGAAGTCTCCCAGAGCCATCAGGAATCCATAAACTTCTGAGGACTGACCATCCTCACTGGTCCCTCACCCTTGCAGAGGTGTACGGGATCTATTTCTAGTCTATGTACCACATTGTGATCCAGCCATGACAATGGTATTAAAGCCTTTTGGACAAGCTACAGAGTACCATTGTCCACTGATGAACCAAATACCAAAGAAAGCGTATGTCCTGCCACATGTGTTGGACCATATATCATTTGAGACAAGCCCATGGTCATCATGGAGGACATGAAGCCCCAAGCTGAACCAAATGAGGCTGCCTCAGCATGGAGATTAAAATGCCCCAAGACTAACAGCCTCGGGGCCCTCAGTGCCACATCCAGGACCACCTCGAGCAGTTTGGACAGGGAGACTGTTAGGCAGCAGGGTGGGTGGTACAGTAAAAGAATCCCAACTTTGTCTCGCAATCCCAATACCACATGCAGGTATTCAAAATGATCAGAATGGCAGACAGTGCAACTAGTGAAGGGGATGGTCTCCTGATGGACCAAAAAAACTCCAGCTCCCTGCCAGTGTTCCCTTTAACAGGGATTCCCAGTTGTTGTTGACTACAACTCCCAGAATCCCCAGCTGCAATGGCTTTTGCTTGGGGATTATGGGAGTTGTAGTCCACAACATCTAGGAATCCCTGTTAGAGGGAACAATGCTCCCTGTCCACCTTGCCTCGGCTGATGCAGCACCTGGAGACACAGTTGGGAAAGATTTACATCCTCACCATCATCCAACCAGGTCTCTGTAATGTATGCCAGGTATATATAGGATTTATCCACCAGTTCTGTCACAAGAACCACTTCTGCTGTTCTCACCTAGAGATTGTATGGAGATGATTAAATTCTGCAGTACATGGTGATATATAATTGTATTCCCTACCTACATTTTAATTTCATTTCTATGTTCTTATTTGACAAACTATTCAATCATGTTCCTTTTATCTCTGTCGTAATTGTTTGGATCTGAAACCGCAACTCAGAATTCCTTGATTCTTGCATCTCAAGAAACCACTTAAGATATTGTGTTATTGTTATTATTATTATTTATTATTTATTCAATTTCTATACTGCCCTTCCAAAAATAGCTCAGGGCAGTTTACACAGAGAAACAACAAATAAATAAGATGGATCCCTGTCCCCAAAGGGCTCACAATCTAAAAAGAAACATGACACCAGCAACAGTCACTGGAGGTACTGTGCTGGGGGTGGATAGGGCCAGTTACTCTCCCCCTGCTAAATAAAGAGAATCACCACATTAAAAAGGTGCCTCTTTGCCTAGTTAGCAGGGGCATGAGTGTATATGAGTGCATCATATCAGTTATATGAGTGTATAGATGTCTGTACATACATGTTTTTGTATGAAAGACTGTACCTGTGTTCATTTTTAAAGTGAACCTAGGTACAGGCCTGTCAAATGCATGGTACAGTTAAAAAGTGTACTGCTGAACCTGTGCACAATAGAACATGTGAATAACTGTACTTGTGTACATATCTATACCTCTCTACACTGTACACTTGTTGTACTAGTCTTTAACATAATGTCTGATTAGGACTAGGGTCAAACCAGACACAGAAGTGGTTCGTTGTCATTCGTATTTGCATTTTTGAAAACAAAAAATAGTCGCAGTGTGAGGAGGATTGGCATAGGAAGTAATTTAACTCTCCCCTTCACATCCTGGTTGTGATTTAAATTCCACCCCCAAAGCTACTAATAGCCCCAGAAGGGAAGCTCCTTTTGGTGTCTAGAAAAAGAAAAGAAGTATACATAATATGTGTAGCATCACATGTGTTTTGGCTCTGAATAATCTTCGAGCAGCTTTAGATCTTACTCAGGAATCATGCTTGCCTTAGAATACATTAGTGTTTTTCACAACAAACATGTAAAGTCAAAATTATGGATGTCTATCCTTAAAACATTTGTGTATACACATTGAGAAGACACAACCACAACCATCAGAATCCTCAATAACATGTTGATTGGTGTTTAATAAGGAACATTGGCGTTCATGTGTGTGATTGTTTCTGGTACCCAAGCAAACATGGTTGCTATGTAAAGTGTAGAGCCACTCCCAGTTGTTTTCATTTGATCACATCCAGTATCTCAGCTATGTTTGATAAAGTATTTTGATCGATATCCCCCATCAGCTGCCAACCTTTCCTTTGTCACCAGCCCTATTGCTGGTATATCTACTTCAATTAGTGCTCTAGCATTTGTTACATGGGTGGTTCAAAGATTCTGATTCTCCTTATTCTGCACAGCAGAATGTAAAGTGAATGGAAAGTGCTCTCCTTCCTGCAACACCAGCTGAATGCATTTTAATAGCCTGCAGTGTCACTTGTGATTTATTGCCCCTTTTTGTTCTTTTATGTGTTGTATTTGTCATTTTTGCTGTGGCAGTTTCGTCTATAAAACAGTATAGTTACAAGAAAATGTTAAGAGGATATGGAATTGGCACAGAAACTGCTCTTTTGTCATCACCCTTCCCCCCCCCGCACAAGAACTGTTCAGCTCCCCCCCCCCGGCACGCACGCACGCACACACACACACACACACACACACACACACACACCCTTCTTGTTACAATAAACCACCAGGTCAAATAGTAGTATTCTCTTTCAGAAATCCCTCTCCCAGTGGGAGTATATACACTAAGTATGTTTATCCACATGTAGTGCAAATAAATAGCTACTGTTAGTGAATAATGCAGACTGATAATGGGAACAGACTATCTTCTGCTGGTGGTGACAGTCTGCATAAATGCTAAAAGATAGCATAGATGCAAACCTGTTCCAATCACATGAAAAATATAGGAAGGAACTGATAAGAAAGTTGTCAGTGCGATACCGAGACTGCTTTATCAACATATTTAGTGTGCAAAATGTAAATAGTTTAGTGTTCACTTGCTGTTACAGTAATGATACCCAGTAGCCAAAGTCAAGAGTTCCAAAACTGTATTCTGTTACATTGGGACTTCTGTGATAATTGTTCAAATAACTGTTGTAAAGGATAGCGGCTGACAGCCTCACCAATGAAGCACCAGTACAAGAAGAGAAGCACCAGTGCTTCTGAAAGTTTCAACTGACTTTTCTCACGGTTGACTCAGTGTTTGTATGTATCCTCTAACAATGTAGTATAATACTTCACCCAGTGGCAACATGAGTTACCTAAAGCTATTATAACAAGAAGTTCTGGTAAGAACTAACCTGCCTACTTTTTCCCCACTGTAATCTTAATTGATAATGACCATCTTCATAAGTTAGCCCACTTCTGCCTCAGATATTCATGCATCCACCATCTGGAACTGGGGTGTATGACGTCATCACAAACTACACCATTGAGGTCCAAATTGGTACAAGCATTGCGAAGTTGATAGGGATAGGGACACGGACGAAAGAGAAAGAGAGAGAGAGAGAGTGCACACACTGGGTGATCTCATAAGCTTACTTTCCTTAAGGAAAGTAGGCTAAAAAGGAAACCTGTCCACTTTTCTTTCCAAATATATCTTCTCTTTCCATGAGAAAAGAGAAAAGCTTCTTAACGGTGGGTAATACAATTGTCACTCATGAAGGACAAAGTATGGCTGATCAGGGCTGGCCTTAGAAGTAGGTAAGCCAGGCAGTTACCCAAGGTGCCTATATCAAGGGAGCACTGAGCTTGTCTTGGTGGACCATTGTTTGTAGAGTGTACTCTCTGTAGTGAAGCTGCAGATGGCCTGTGAGACTTCAATGGGTTCTTCAAACTGGAGCAAGAGAGTGCTGGTAGCAAAACAGCAAATTGCTGAGAGAGAGCTCTGGGCCCTTTCCATGGGCATTGCTGGGAAAGCCTGGGAACAGTAACCAGGCCCGTTACACTACCAGGTTTTTCAAACCTATCCAAACAACACACCTTGGCAATGCAGATAAACTAACTGGCAGGGGGCGAAGGTACTCATTGCCCAGAGTGCTATTTATCCTAGGGCTGCCCCTGTGGATGGTGCATTGTATAGTGGTTCATCACTTGAGAAGCCTCTTCAGACAGTTTAATTCTGCTTGATTCCAACCTTTGCAATATGGTTCTTCCTGGTTCTGCAAGGCAACGTTTACTACAAAAAGCCTTGCATGTCTGAATCCACCCTGTGCAACAAGTCTTACTGCTAATTCAGTGTTAGCTATGATGCCTATGAAACATTCAGAAATCATGTTTAGACTTCCTAAGCATCACTGTTTTCCACCCTGCCTAATGAGAGGCTCTGGGGATACTGTAATCTGTTCTTCTAGTTCCTCAAGGAGTCCCAGGACAGAGCCAATTTTTCTGGGCTTATGAAAGCTGGCCATGTGCCTTTGTAATCACAAGAATTCATTTTCTGATTGAAGTCTTTCCAACTCAGAACTGATTTCAAATTATGTATGAAAATTTGATGGAAGCATTTCAGTGCAATTGCCCATAAAATGCCTCTGTGTTAAAAAGCTGAATTATTTTAGTACAAATTTTTAAACAAAGATAGCTGAAGCCAATAAACCTGGGTTTGTCTGTTTCAAGTAAACACTTCAGTCATTTCCAGAGGGGTAGCCATGTTAATTTGTTGCAGTTAAAAGAAAAAAAGAAAAGAAAGGGAGATTGGCTTCTTTACTAAGACAGCATATATGCAATCAAAGGAAGCACATGTGCAGCGGCTACGAGTGAATCCAGTCAGGGTGAGTGGGTGATTTTCACTGATCTCCCCTTCCCCTGGAAGCTCTCGGTGAAAGCTATGAATATGTCCCTGTTGGTCACACAGTTTTGTGGATTTCACAGAGCACTCCTGGGGAAGGGAGAGGAAATCCCACTCCCCACCCCCCTGCATAAGCACCCATGCTGCTGAAGTGCCAGTGTAGTCAGTGCATGCGTGCCTCACTTGGTTGCAGGTGCTCGGTGGAAGGAGAATGTCAGCCACTGTCTTTGTGACACCTTAAAGGTTAACAGATTTATTGTAGTATAAGCTTTTATAGATAAGAGCCCACTTTATTAGTTGCATAAAGTGTTATCTTCATTTGGCATATATTTACATACCTGGATGCAGATGTAGATATAAAATACACAGACACGCATGGAGGCAGAGGAAAATGTATACACTAGTCCAAAAGGCCATGAAGCTAAAACGTATGAAAGATAAGAACAGTGGCTCACATGCTGGGCAGGGTAAGGCGGATGGTTCAGCACTGCCTGAGCCACTGTGAGTGTGTAAAACATTGCCCACTGTCTTGCACAATAGCCCTGTTCCACTGCAACTTAAAATTGCACAATTGAAGTTTGCATGATGCTACAAGCACATCATGACACACAACTGTGGTAGTACAATTTTCACTTGCAGCAGAATGGGGCTGTTCCACAACACCATGTACCGTGTTTTTCACACTCGCAGCAGGGTGGGTGGTGCTAAACTGTCCACATTATCCTGCACAGCATGTGAACCAGGATGTGGCAACAGAGATGGCATATGGGTTTTTTTGCAGGGCCTGGTCAATCAGTGGTTCATAATCCAAATAAGACTGTGCCACAAAGACTGGTTTTTTCTTATTATTATGGAGATGAAAGGGGAAAAACAAGTTATTGGAGCAAACATGCATTTCCTTGAGCACAGCAGTGTAATTTCTATGACATCTAAAATGCGCATAACATCTGTGGTACAAACTGACACACAGCCCCATAAAAATATATCAACTTTGTTAGTAATTCATAAACTAATGATAGTAAACTAATGTCTCACAGAAAATGTATGGCCTGAAGTTAATTTTTTTTTTAAAATGATACCTCTGAAATCTGTGTTTCAAAAGTCAAGTTTTCTAGTTATCAAAGTGAAATAAACAAATAAATATGTTGAACACGTAGAATTTTTTTTAAAAAATACTTTGCATCTTATTTCCATAGTTATAAGCAAGATTTGAATTTCTGCTCTGTGTGACCCTGGGTAGGAGGGTTGTTGCATCAAAATTTCAAAATTCTGAAACTCCTGAATGTAAATATAAACTCCATTATAACATGTGGAGTTACACTGTTCTGAAATACAGGAAGTTTCTTGAGGACTATCTCTTTAAATAAAGGAAATCTGGGGAAACTGCATAGCAGACTTTGCATTATTTTTCTAACAGAGGGCCTTATTTGCAACACTAATCCAGTAATTAATGTATGTTAATGTTGTATGCTCTCATCCTGATAAATCAATATATATTCTGACTCCTGCTAGCATAATTTCTATGCTATTTGATTGCTGCTGCATCAACAGCAAAAAACCCTGTATTTTTTCTGTGAATGGGTACCATAAATCTTATAAGCCTGCTTTAGACACTCTAATTGCTACTGCGTTACTGTGTTCTTTGAGCCAATTTGGGGAGGGGACACAAAATGTATCCTCCTTTTCAGTGATTCCCCCCCACACACACACTTCTTGGTGAAAATATGTGGAACTTTGGAAGGTGAAGGAATCTGGGAGAAGAGGGAACACAACTTCTGTCCTAAGGCAACCAAACTGATTCTCCATCTCCCTTTCTAAACATGCATTGTTGACTAGTTGGGACAAAATGGAGGTGGGATGTACATTTATATCCATATTCAAATGTATGTGAAACAACGGAAAGTAATACAATGCAGATGGATACACATCTCAATATGGATATTGGCCATCAACACTGCATTTCCTTGAAGTGGTTATTCATAACTAAGCAAAACTATGGATGAGTGAGGTGAAAACCTCGCCATGCAACACTGATGAGCAATGAAGAAACCAGTGAGTATGGCAAGACTGGCAATATTGTCCAGTTGCCTGTCCAATAGGGATATATTGCTTCTTTCTTCCTCCTCAGACTGAGGACAACAGGAGGACTTAATTTACTCTCTATGATGTCACATAACCTGATTGGATTGTGCTGCAAAGCACTATGACGTCATCATGCAGATATGCCCATGCAGTTAGTTATACCTTTTGTAGCTGTATAATGCAGTGAACAAGAAGGCTGGCCTAAAACTGGTGTCATGTCAGCAGTACTGTATATTGTAGCTCCAAATTGACATGAGAAAAAAAGTGAAAGACCACTAAGGTAGCAGGATTTTCAAATGACTTTTTACCCACTTTATATGACAAGAAAAGAAACAAACTTCATGAAAATTCAGTGCAGCACCACAGCCTTGATCTTGACTTTGGTCTGATTTCATATCCTTTCCTTGTCCTGTGTCTTACCTTCAGCTCATCTCAGCCCTCTGCTCAAACTTCATTACTTTGTTTCCAGCTTCATCTAATTCTAATAATCTCTTGCAGTTATGCCCTTTGGCAGTAGTACTTATCTGATGACCAACGGGTGTTGACCTCTCTCATATGATTCTGACAGTATCCGTATAGAAAAAGATCAAGAAATGCCTTCTAAAATAGAGTTTCAACCTAACTTTGGGTATATAAGCAACCCATGCCTCTGGTATACTGTGCCTGCATTTTTTATTTTTTATTTTGTTAGTTAAGGCCGCATTGTAACACTTGATGGTGAGAACTGGAAAACCATTAACTAAGAAGCCCCAAGAGTATTTTTCAAGGATGCAAAGCTATTGCAGCTGCAAAACTACTGTAGGCAAGAGGCATTCTTATGTTGCTCAGGGCAACATAATCTTTGCAAAGGATGTTTTCAACGATAGACCATTTGTTAATAGGGATGTGCACGAACCTGTTCGGAGGCCCCTTTATGGATCTCTGAACAGGTTTGAACACTGGCTGGCTCGAAGGTTTAACAGCGAGGTGTGTGTGTCTGCCTTTAAGGACGTGGGAGGATGCACTCACCCTTCTCGCCAAGTTTTCCCCGCCGGCTCTCCTAAAAGTCCATCGGGACTGCAGCGTACCTCCCTGCTGCCCCGTTGCCCCCTTTACTGGATGTAGCCGAAAGTACTCAGCGCGCACATCACGCGCACATACCCGATGTGTGAGTGCAACGTGCGCCCACCGCCCACAGGCCCGCTGAATATTTCCGGCAGGGAGGTAGGCTGCCGCCTCAACAGACTTTTAGGAAATCGAGTGCCGGTGGGGAAAATGTGGCAGGGGAGTAATTGCATCCTCCCCCACCCTTAAAGGCAGACACACACATACACACCCACCGTCGAACCAGCCCCCGCCAGTTCCGTGCACATCCCTATTTGTTAATATGGAACTGTGGTGTAGTAAACAGAGCATTGGACTTGGATTAGGAAAACCTGGATTCAAATTCCTGCTCACTCATGCGCCTAACTGGATAGATTTGGGACAGTCACTGTTTCTCAGCATAACCTACCTAACAGTGTTGTTGTAAAGATAAAATGTGGGGGGGGGAACCAAGTTCTTTGAAGGAAGGACAAGAATAAAAGGTAATAAAGTAAAAGTCTTCCAGTCCAATACCCTACTCAGTACAGGAATCTGTACAGTATCCCTGTTTGAAAACTTCCAGTACAGAGCCCACATTTGGTGCTCCCTAAGAGGTGTGGGAGCACTTATTTCCACACCTACTTCTTAGGTCAGTAATTTCCACTCTTTTTAAAGCAGTGGCCACATTAACAAACAAACAAAAATCAATGTGAGCACCATTTCCCTGTGTCAACCTCCACACAGAACTGCCCTTTTCTCAGTGCTAGGAGAGTTCTTTAAGAGAGATGCCCTGTCTTTAACTCTGTGGGAGGAAAGTACTCTGTGCATGTCTCCCAAGGTGGTGTAGGGGCTCAATTTTCCTTAAAGGAAATTTCCTTAGAGCGGGGCAAAGCACAACACTGCATGGTGAGAATGACATCTGCACGTAGTGCCAGCGGGACTCTGCAGAGTATTCAGCTTTGGCCAGAGCTTCACACATTGGGTTCTTAGGGCCCCACTGGCCCCCAGGCCCTACAATGAAGAACCCTGTCTTGGGTGCTCTCCTTGTCACTTGAACCGAGTTTGGATTCTTGTTTAAAGAAGAAATGACATACATTTAAAGAACAAATAAGAAATATGTCACAAAAATAATTGCTTCCTTTAAAGTTTATTCTTTCCCCCAGATGTGATTCATGTCCCTAATGCAGAGCAGTACCACAGAACAGAATATTAAGATTTGGGTGTGGTATAGTATGTCTTTGTATTCTGGGATGCTAGTATCATACTATCAACTGGAATGCAGTGCCTCTATTTGTACATGTCATCCATTAATTGCCTCATAATGATTACATTAAATCTATAGCAGAGTGTCCATGCTGTTTCATAAGATATTCTGTTTGGTCAGCCTAATGTATGTTTGGCTGTTACACTTGTATCTTTTCATTTCACCGCCGTGTTTGCGTGCCTGTGTGAGCAGTATTTTTGCTAGATATGTATATTCCCCTTTCCCCATACAGACACACATCTAGATTTTTATTTTGTTTATTTTGTTTATGAAATTAACTCCCAATTGGCAATCATCAGGTGATTCGGGAAACAAGTCTGTAGGGAATAATTCCATGTTGTAATCCCCTTCTTACCCCTCAAATCCTAACTAATCAGCTTCTAAAAGGGTTTCAAAAACTAATCTGCACCACCAAGGAATATCTGATGTATCTGATACTTTCTGTTTTGCTTTAGCAGAGGAAACAATCTGTCTGTGCTCCTACTGGCAAAGCAGAACACAACAGTTCCTGTTTTTAACATGTGATGGGATCCCCTAGACATTTATTGCAGGATGTAAACATTAATCTAAAACAGAAACTGCTGATACTATGATAGGATTCAAAATATTCTGTTTCAGATCTGTGCTAAAACTATGCTAAACTGTTGATGGAAAATCAGTAATTAATTCTGATCCATCTGCATAGGAGGAGATTCGCAAAATGCTAGGGTGCATTCTTCTATGGATTGGAGGAGGTTTAGTGTGATCTGCTTTCAGGTTACTAACCCTGGCACTCAATAGATTGATAAGCATGTAATAGAATTTAAATGATAAGATTTAACAAAAATGAAAGGAGGATGTTACCAATGACATCATGATCCAAATAGTTTATAATGCTAATATACTCAAGGCTTCACGTCAGAGGGGGAATTGAAGGCAAGGTTTAAAGAGCAACAATAAGTTTTGTCACAGAGTTATCATGCCTGCAGTTCATCAGTGGTTCATGACTCATCTGGACTTGTAATGGGTAGCCATCTTTCAGCTCAATTTGAAACTGAACGCAAAATTATTTATTTATTTATCATATTTTGTACCACCTGATATGTACATCTCTAGACAGTGTATGAAGTTTGAAATACAAAACGTCACTGATTAAAATCCATGAAACACAATAAAACCACATAAAACAGTTATTTAAACAAATTATTAAAATTATTTCTAAGCCTGCGAAAACAGGTGAATCTTGAGGGTCCTCCTGAAAACAAACAGAGAAGGAGAAGCTCTTATTTCAGTGGTGACCATATTCCAAAGCCCTAGGGCAGCCACAGAGAAAGCCCGGTCCCGGGTCACCACCAGATGAGCTGGCGGCAATTGTAACCTGACCTCTCCAAAAGATCATAACAGGCGGCAGGGATCATGACAAAGAAGGTGCTCTTTTAAAAACCCTGGGCACAAGCTGTTAAGATCTTTATAGGTAATAACCAACAATTTTGTATTTCATCCAGAAACATAGTGGCAGCCAGTGCAGTTCTTTTAAAATCAGTGTTATATGGTCCCTTCGTGTTGTCCCGGAGACCAATCATGCTGCCGCATTCTGTACCAATTGTAGTTTCTGAACTATGTACAAAGGCAATCCCACGTAGAGTGCATAAGCCGACAGGATTTAAAACCCCTTCAGATCTACTTCTGTGAGTTAAACAGAAAGTCTGGAAATAAGAGTAGCAGTGAAGCTGCATGAATGAAAGCGAAAAATACTCCCGAAGAAAATTAGTAGGAAACAAAATAAAGTCCCTTGAACTAAACTAGGTACCCCCCTCTACGATAACTGAGTAATAACTGAAAAAAACAACAGAGCAAGGAATGAACAGAACAAGGGACAACAGAGCAAGGAATGAATAGAACAAGGGACAACAGAGCAAGGGATGAACAGAACAAGGGCAGGCTGGAACACAAAAGGTTGAAGAATTCTAAGTATGAACACTGTCTGCGGTAAGCGAAAGTTGATAACAGCAATCTGTGCCAATAACAGTCTGCTTAATATAGGGCTCAACATAACCAGCAGCCAATCAGGCTTTCCTGACTCAGCACTTCTATTTCCTCTCCTGTGATATCTTGCGCCTGCATGTCTCCCACTGAGCCTTTCTCTTGAGATGCCTTCTTAACACAAGTGAAATTCCAGCTTCCTCGTGATCAGCCTCTTGAGCCCTCATGTCTGCCAGCTGCTCAGACTCCTCTGTATTCTGCCATTCCAGCCCAGCTCCAGAGTCTCTTCTCCCAGCCAAATCCTGCTGCTGTGCCTCTGAGCCTGCACTCCCAACTGAGTCCTCCCGTTCTTCCTCTGACTCTTCTGACTCAGAGGTCTAAGCCATGACACCAGTATGAGATGATGCCTTTTAGCATCTTCCTATATCACTGCTGCCTGATATAGTACCAGCAGGGATTCGAACAAGCAACCTTCTGCTAGTTAGTCAAGCATTTCCCTGCTGCGCCAATGTATACCACTGTTTTAAGGTCATTTACCTCCCAAAATGGATGTAGCTGACTTATCAGACAAAGCTGATAGAAAGCACTCCTGGCCACAGCCTCAACCTGAGAGATCAGGGAGAGCTTTGGTTCCAGGAGCACTCCCAAGGTATGTACCTGATCTTTCAGGGGAAGTGTAACCCCATCCAGAACAGGCAGATCTAAACCATCTCTCGGTTCCCAGCCCCCCACACTCAGTACCTCCATCTTATTTGGATTCAATATCTGTTTGTTCTCTCATCCAGCCCATTACTGCCTCCAGGCAGGCATTTAGGGAAGATATGCCATTTCCTGTTGAGGTCAACATGGAGAAGTATATCTGGGTGTCATCAGCATATTGATAATACCCTGCACCAAACCTCCTGATGACCTCTCCCAGCGATTTCATATAGATGTTAAAGAGCATTGGAGACAGTATGGAGCCTTGTGGAACTCCACACTTCAGTTCTCACTTTGCAGAACAACAATCTCCAACCTACACAATCTGGAATCTACCAGAGAGGTAGGAACAGAACCACAGTAAAACAGTGCTTCCCAACCCACCTCCCTCAGATGGTCCCCAAGGATACTATTGTCAATGGTATAGAAAGCCACAGAGAGCTCCAAAAGGCTCAGCAGAGTCACACTCCCTCTGTTGATTGCCAATTGGAGATTGTCCATCAGGCCAACCAGGGTAATCTCAGCCCCATAGCCCACACAAAAACCAGTTTGAAATGGGTTTCGATAATTTAAAAAATGCATTTTTTAAAAAGATGGAAATAAAATAGGTATATTCCAAGTTCTGTTGTGCTTCTGATGACATCTTTGGGAGTCTAACAGTTTCTTAATGGCTTCCCCCTACTCTGTCCATGTGTGGTTTTCCCTCCAACAAGTCGCTATACCATGCCCCACTTCCCCCTTCTGTTCCTTCTTAGCTAACTTGGCAGCAATGGCAACAGCAACATTTGCAAGGTCTTGCTGGACACTTGAGCAGCCTCCATTCCTGCCCTCTTGAACAGCATTGTTGAAGAAGGAAATTACATTTCCCAAGATCCATGGAATGCTCTGTCACCATCCAAGGCACAAAGGAGTTTTTTCCCCCTCAGAGTATGGATGTTAGGTGTCACAGAAGCAACAGGTCCCTTGTATCTAGAATGCTGCAAAACACCCTCAGCCTGTTCTGCGCATGTTTTTGCTCAGGAATGTTATTACCTGGGGAAATATGCTGGTACAGATTACAGTCTGAGCCAGGGAAGAACATTCAGGAATAATTGTTCTTGCTTACTAATGCAGATGAGCAATATGAGCTGACCAAGTGTAGACTATAAGCCAGGTGTGCATGGTGACATAACTCGACTTAACTTTAACCATATAGGCAGAAAGTCAACACACTTTTAAAGTAGTAATTACTGGAGCCTCCTGAAGCCATAGCTGTTTGCTCTAGAAATATTAAAATGGGCATATTGCATGATCTGTATGCAGGTTAAGACTGAATAATAGTTACTTTTGGTAGGTTCACAGTTGTGCTACTATTTTATAATCTACATGCTTCTGCAAGTTTTTTGCTTGATTTTGACACCTGGGCAAAACCAAACTAAATAGACATTGAGCTCTGCTAGAATCTTTACTCTGATTTACAGCTTGTAATAGCTGCCATCATAGCACACAGCCAGTGAATTCTTTTCACCAGGATCCTTGGGTGGTGCTGGCATAGGACTCGTGATGATTACCACCACTCTGGGCCAACTGGCTGTGACTGTAGCAGGCTGAACAGGCTCAAGGGCTGCTCTTGAAATGCCTTCATATAGATTGAGAGTGACTCCAGGTGATGCACTTGGCCCTCGCATCCTTTCTATAGGGTCATCCTGCTCTTTGTCCTGATTAACCTGAAGGCTCCTGCTATACTCCTGTCTTTTGGTCCTCCCTTGTGTTCCAGGCTGTGCATGTTGTGACTGCTGAATACAACCAGTATTACGAGGTGGAACCCCTGACTATAAATACAAATTAGCCTTGAACCTATGTCTTGATTCAACTCCTTAGCATTTCACTCAATTTCTGGCTCACCCACACCTCAGCTGCCAGTGAACAGGATCACTTTCTGCTCAGAGGTGGAAAATGTTCAAGTTTTTAAAAGCAGAATGGTATGTTCCCTCGCGCCTCCCCATCGTCTTGCATTGCAACAGACCCATTGAATTAGATAATCAAAGGAAGACGCGCACCACTATTCGACAGTTCAGTCCCGTCCTATTTTGCATGATTCTATGCTCCTAATCACAATGCAGCTGTCACACAAGGTATAACATTTCATTTCCCTGACCTTATCTGCAATATGAGTTAAGGGTAGGTACTGAAAAGTGATATTACTTGGATCCTGCTGCCTGCATAATAATTTGATTGCATGCCTCTTAAGAATGTGAAGGGGTTTTTTTGAAGCTGTGATCATTTACCTTGCCCTCAGAAGGAACAGATGGATATTTACCAGTTACTGTATAACACAGGTCAAGACTTAGAGCAAAAACCTAGAAAATAAAAACCATTATGAGCTGAAAAAGTAGAAAACAAAACCATCATAAGCTGGTTAATAACAGGAAAAGCATGTTTCATTGGTGACTGAGCTTTGCTGTGCCTATTTTCATAAATGCTTTTAAACTTTGCCATTACTTCAATTGATGGGAACACTTGCACAAGAAATTTAGTTGAGAATGATGCATTGAGCAAATTGCATTTAACAGTAACAAAAGTAAAAAAAATTGTTGAGCTGCTGGTCAGGCTTAAACTGAAAATTATAGTGAGACCAAGCTGCTCTAATAAAGGAAGGGGTTATTGAATTCAATCACACCATAGTGGGGGAAATAGAGGCTTGTACGTGCATAAAACAAAGCAATCTGGTTTTACACATGACTTTCTAGTATTATATCTGATTAACTTGTACTGGGAAACATGTGATCAACTATGAGGAGTTAGTTAGGAACATAGAAAGCTGCCATATACTGAATCAGACCATTGGTCCCTCTAGCTCAGTATTGTCTACACAGCCTGGCAGCAGCTTCTCCAAGGTCACAGGCAGGAGTCTCTCTTAGCCCTGTCTTGGAGATGCGAGGGAGGGAACTTGGAACCTTCTGCTCTTCCCAGAGCAACCCCATTCCCTGAAGGGATTATCTTACAGTGCTCACATGTGCTCTCCCATTCAAATGCAGCTAAGGCGGACCCTGTTTAGCAAAGGCAATTCATGCTTACTACCACAAGACCAGCTCTCCACCTTTTACTTAAAGAAAAGAAAAGAAAAGAAATCGTTGTCCTAGTTCACACATTTTCCTCTGTGTTAAAGATCAGGATTTTGTTTCCTTACATAACAAGGAATACCTTAATTCAAAAAAGTAAGAGCATAGAAAGCACTGTGACAAAGAAATTGAAAGTCATGCCCTCCTATATCCACAGGGCAGAAGGAGGTGTTCTTGAGATTATGGGATTGTATGTGGAACCTTCCACTCCCATGTTACCTGCTGTTTTGTTGATTATGAATTATTAAAAATTCATGCTGCTTCTGCAAAGGCTGTGATGAACAGTGTGGTACATGCATAGATTGATTAAGATGACTGCTTTTTGCATAGAAAGAAGTAATGTGCTTTTGAACCACTGCATGAAGGGGAAACACTTGCACTGTCTTGCCAGCTTTGACTCCAGATATTCTCTTCTGCTGTGATAGCAGATAGCACGGATTCTCATGGCTAGAAGGGAGTGCAGCATTAGATATGCTACTGGGATGTAAAATAGTAGGGGTTTACCTCACTACAGTGCTTTTAAAACCTAGGACAAAAAGTCTTCATGTCATTCTTGTTATAGCTTGTAGCCTGTTGAGCTGCTGCAGTAAGGAGAAGCAGCACTTGCAATGTGAAAACATTTGTATGCATGAGTCCCTAAGTGAGACAGTTGGCCCCATAATAAAGGCTCTGGATCCCCATTCTCAACCGTTGTTTAAATACAAAACTGGCCCCTTTCTCACCGTTCTCTTCTCTAGCTCTGATAGGACAAGAAACAGGAGGAGGGATTGTCTGCCTCTACCACAGTAGTGTTTGCTCTAGTTTGCAATTTGACTATTGTGGTTCTTTTGTGGGGTTGAGATGTTAACTGCCACAGGGTTTTGCACCAGTGTGAACATGCCCTATATATTGAGTCCAGAAGCTCAAAAAACACTCAGCTTATTATCACCAGCATGGATGAAAGATCTGTTGACCTAAAATGGAAAGCAATTTGTGGAAATACGGCTATAAACTTTGATTTTAGAGAACTGATCCTAATTTGGCTCTGTGAGAATGGAATACCCTTGAAATGTTTGCATTATTTGTTATTGAGCAATCAGAAACCTGACCTGTTATGGTTATTCATTGACATGGTTTCTAAGCAAATAAAAACTGTAGAACTTAATCACGGCTTTCAAACTCCTTGATGAAACCAGGAGTGTACTGGTCCCCAAACGTTAAAGTTTAATTACATTTTACTCTCTCCCCACCCACACCCATGTCTATCCAAAGGCAGTTTAATGAGCAAGCTTATAAATCAGACTTCTTTCCAGGATTGTCTGTCTGCCTTGTGAAGGTGACATGGTGCCTCAAATGATGGATACTGTCATATTTTGATTAAAAAATCAGAAGTCCTTTAAGGGGGCAGCATAGTGAATTGAATAATGCATCCTTAACCATTTTCAAGCTGAAATTATTTAACGGATGTTTCATGAGACATGGATTCTGACGTTCCATCACATTATACAGTAAACAGAACAAACAGTGCTTTTTTTCCTTTTTCTTTTTTGGTAACAAGGAGGCTATAAAAGCCTAAGACAGTAGCTGCTGTAAGGCACTGGTTATCTCATTTAAACAGATATTAAATGTGGGTGCCAGTGGTGTGATCATCAGCTGCTTCCCATTTTGTGAATAAATTGCTTAGAAGGAGTCTTTTGCCTACCAGATGTGACCTAGATTTAGATTTCCAAAGGCAAAAAAAAAGTCTATTGTGTAAAAACAAAACAGTTGCTGGTAAAATGCATGGTAAATGAGCTTATCTCACATTTCCAGGTGTTTAAGCTAATATGTTAAGGAATTACTGCTTCATTTATGAAAAATAATTGCAGAAAATGTTCCAGCAAATCAAATTTGGATAAAGGCTTAGGATAGTTATTGTGTTGTTAGCAAGTTTTTAAATAGCAAAATGAACAAGGAGCGTAGCACAGATAATAAAAATAAAGATAATTGGTATGTGAGAATAGGCTCTTATGAAAGTGTAAGGTGTAGCACTGAAATTTAGTTTACCAATATAAACAATTCGATTTCCTTCAGTCCATGTCAATTACTGTTTTAAAAAGCCTAAGAAATCAGTGTTTCGGTATCTGCCAACTTTGATTATACTTATGCAAAATATAATGTAGGAAAAGTTCTAATTCTTTCCTCTCTCCTTTTAAAATATGCTTCCATAGGTGCTGCTACTAGGAAACCAGACCCTGAACCAGAAAAGCAAACAGACCACACTGTTAAAATTGCTGGAGTCATTGCAGGAATCTTGCTGTTCGTTATTATATTTCTGGGGGTTGTGTTGGTTATGAAGAAAAGGTGAGCAGTTAATAAATATTCTGTGTGTGCATATTTGTGTTGAAGTATCTCCTGCAGCATTTTTCAGTAAATCACATGCAAAGGTTTTAGCCACCTTTTTGGGGACTTTAAAAAGAAATGCTGCTTATTCTCCCTAAAGCCTACCTGGTGTGTTATGAAACTTGATATCTGACTCTTTCTTCCTACAACATTCTTAGTAAATTAATGTTAGTGCCTATTTGTTAAAACACCCTAAGGTTTATAGTTTCAGCACTTTGCACCTTTATACTCCATAAAGAGTCTAAATGACCTCCACTCTATCCAGGAGTTAAGGCGAAAGTTAGAGAAACTTTGATTCCTTATAGAAATCTCAGAACATTGAACATTTTGAATATAAAAAAGACAAACACCGGCTTTCATCCATGATAGCATCGCATTTGTGGAAGAGCATTTTACATCATGCAAGAGGGGGCGGAGCAATTTTTTACCATTCCCCCCTTCCCACTGCAACCACCTGTGCCTCCCTGACTTTCTCACAATGTGAGAAAGTGCCTCCCTGACTTTCTCACAACCACCTGTGCCTCCCTGACTTTCTCACAATGCTCCTATTTTTGGGAGGCACAGGTACCTACAAAGGCAAAAGGAGATTACTGAAAATCGCTGCTCCCTCTTTGCATGATGGAAAACACTCTTCCACAAGCACCCTTTTAGTCTGGATGTCTGCCTTTGTGTTTTGGATCTAAACATTAGTGAGCAAAATGTAGCCCATAAATGTGTTGTGCAAATGCTTAAGAGTACATTTAGTGAAATTAGAGGCAGTTTCTATTACATTTCTCACGCTTCTGCTTGTACAAGAAGTTACACAAACTGTTGCAGAAGGAGAACATCATATTTAGGTTTAGTTTCATTTTTCTCATATAGTATTCTAGTGCGAGTTCCAAAACAGTTGTTCCTTGTGTGGATGACTCCTTCATTGAGTGAAAAGGCACCTTTGGATCCTCCTGTGAACGGTAGGATAATAGCGCTAATTAAGAGTGGATTTGCTTTTTGAATTCTCTGAAAGCCCAAATTCTGCTGTACATTTTTCCCCATGAAAACAAGTGAAATTACATTATAATGATGTTGCTGGTAACATAAGACAGGTTCAGCAAATTTTTGCAGGTGAGATCTGTTCTCAGTATAATTTGAAGTAGTTTTAATAGTACTGTAATGCCATCATCCTTTGGAATATCTATCATCTGATGTCGAAGAGTGGATAAATATTTCATCCATGAGAAAAGTGAGACAGTCATTCTTGGCAACAGGAATGAGAGTATATTGCATACTACAGTGGGAAAACGTTTGGATGCATATCTGTAGAGGTTATGTTTGGGTTCATTTCTCAGTCGAGCTCCAGATAAATAGGGTATGGTAGCTATGGAAAAGGTTTAATATTTAATATTTGTCACTGGATTGCTTCTTCCTTTGCAATTATGATCTTCCTACATGCAGGGCACACCACTGCAATTTCTACTGGCCTTGTGTTCCTTAAATGATGTCAGATCTACTTGCTATATATCCTGGAGAGTTCCAGATGTGAGTGATAGAGTGATCTGTCAGTAGTATTAGATCTGGAAAACACTGCATGTATATTTAAGTCACCAGCATATTAGTAGGGTCTCTGTGGAATGACACTGAGCTGGAGGGACTCACTTTCTTCAGATAATGGAAGGAACTTGTAAAGAATGAGGAAGATATACATGAAAGAAGTAAAGGAACCTCCGTGAAAAATAAAGATGACATTACATTTGAGTCATGGATTGTAGTTTCAGAGCACTGCATTCATAAAAATAGATACAAGTTCCATAACAGGAGATACCTGGGTAGAAATTCATGCATCAACAATGAAAAAGTAAATATCATGTAGTGAATTCAGCAGTTTTCAGTTGTGTATTCTTAAATGTGTAAGGAAGGTTTTCTGTATCCATGGAATGTTGACAGCTTCCTTTAAAGCCAGTGGCAAAAGTAAGGACCCCTTCTGGCATACAGTATCTTAACTATGTGAAAACCACTGCAGTGTGTGTCCTCTCCATGCAGCTCCAGCAAGGCCAGAAGCTCTAGGTCGCACAGCAAGAACTCACAATGCAGTTCTTTCCCACAAAAGCATTGCCTATCCCAGGAGTTGGAGCAGCATGAATGTGGGAAGGAGCTTGGTTATGAGCTTCTTCCAGATAATCTGGAGCAGAAGAGATGGATGGATGCACTGCAGTGACTTCCACAAAGCTAAGGTAATATTAAGAAGAGCTTTTATTCTTTTCATTGGCTTAACTAAAGGTTTCAGTGTATGATCTCACAGACATAAAGATTACAGCGAACCCCTCTATGAAATTTAAGATCACAACTGAAAACTAGCAGACACTTACTGATATTGTGTGTCTTTGTATAACTGGAAATATTTTTGTAAGGTAGAGTATGGTGAATAAAGGAGAGGAATAGGAGCTAAGTCGAGTCCAGTTGGGAAATGTACATTGCAAACATAATGGAGACTTTGAGGGAGATAGTCATGCAGACCGGAGAATCTTTAAGTTTGTGCGCATGACGAAATTCAGTTCAGTTAGGGGAAAGGCAGGATTCTACCTTCCTGCACCCAGATGATCCAAGCCTACTCTTGCTGCTGCCATTTCCACACCCACTCAAACAGCACCAGAGGTGTACCTAGGTAATTTTGGAGCCTGGATCTAAAGGCCATTGGAGCCCCCCCCCCCAAGTTAAGCTTCATCCCCCTACACACACTCACACACTGTAACACACACAGTATTTTTTACACGTGGGTTCTTTAGGGCACAAAGAGCAACTGAACTCACAAGAATGTAATAATATAAAACAAGTATATTATGCAAATATACATTAGCAGAAACATTTCAACCTGCAACTTAACATATTCCCATCCCACATAATTCTTTCCCCACTCCCCACTCTGTCACACTTGATCACCCAATTCAGCACGGGTCAGCAGCACTGCATGGCGTAGTGACCACACCACCCAGGACAGAATAAAAAGGATTTGGGGGCCTTCAGCGGGTGTGGAGGCCCTGGAAGTCCAGGGGTAAGAGCACCTCTGAACAGCAAAACAATGATGTCCTGAGCAGGAATCTGCAGGAGAAAGTCCTTCAGTATCCCACAATGAATTGTGAGGGAAGCGGAGAGGCTGCCCACATCAGTGTAGCAGCTCTCTTCTTCCTGGCCGCTCTGTATGCAGTACTCCCTGGTGGAGATTGCACCAGGCTGCTGGGAGCTGCTGAGGACAGCCCGATCATGCAGACAATCAGGGCTATGCAGTAGAATGAGGCTTTTCGCCATTTATCTTGGTAAAGACCATGGTATAAAAGTCAGGTAGCCCTAGTCTGGGGCAGCAGACCAGGGCTATTTATTTATGTATTACTTATTTTTCTATATAAAGCACTTTGAGAACCGCTTTTAGAATTTTGTTGAAGCGCGGTATATAAATATTCGTAGTAAGTAAATAGCAGAGTAGGCTCCCAGACAAGCCTGGGGAGGCGAATTTCCCTTGTCCAACATGGCTTGTTCTATCTAGCAGGGAGGCTGTTGTAGACAGCCTGGTGGAAATCATACATGCTTCTCTGAGGGAGGGCAGGATGCCTCCTTGTCTCAAGGAGGCAATCATTAGACCTCTTCTAAAGAAGCCTGCATTAGATCCCTCAGAGTCGAGCAATTATAGGCCTGTTTCCAACCTCCCATGGCTGGGCAAGGTAATTGAAAGGGTGGTGGCCTCTCAGCTCCAGGTGGTCTTGGAGGAAACTGATT
The DNA here is from genome assembly GCF_027244095.1 of Hemicordylus capensis. Classification (NCBI taxonomy): domain Eukaryota; kingdom Metazoa; phylum Chordata; class Lepidosauria; order Squamata; family Cordylidae; genus Hemicordylus; species Hemicordylus capensis. The sequence continues at coordinate 239,605,229 of NC_069660.1, read as the reverse complement.
ATCTAGACGCATTTCAAACTGGTTTTTGCCCAGGCTATGGGGTGGAGACTGCCTTGGTCAGCCTGATGGATGATCTCCAATTGGGAATTGACAGAGGAAGTGTGACACTATTGGTCCTTTTGGATCTCTCGGCAGCTTTCGATAGTATCGACCATAGTATCCTCCTGGAATGTCTGAGGGTGTTGGAGGTGGGAGGCACTGTTTTACAGTGGTTCCACTCCTACCTCTAGGACAGATTCCAGGTGGTGTCGATTGGAGACTGTTGCTCTTCAAGATCTGAACTTAATATGTGTAAACCGCCCTGAGCCATTTTTTGGAAGGGCGGTATAGAAATCAAACAAAAAAACAAGTATGGTGTCCCTCAAGGCTCCGTACTTTCTCCAATGCTTTTTAACATCTACATGAAACCGCTGGGGGCGATCATCAGGGGATTTGGAGCTGGGTGTTACCATTAGGCTGATGACACCCAGATCTACTTCTCCAGGTCAACTTCTTCAGGAGCTGGCATATCCTCCCTAAATTCCTGTTTGGAAGCAGTAATGGGCTGGGTGAGGGAGAATAAACTCAGACTGAATCCAGATAAGTCAGAGGTACTTATTGTGCGGGGTCAGCACTCTAGAGACGATTTTGATCTTGTTCTAGATGGGGTCACACTTCCCCAAAAGGAACAGGTTCTCAGTCTGGGAGTACTTCTGGATTCACACCTCTCCCTGCTTTCTCAGGTTGAGGCAGTGTCCAGGGGTGCTTTCTATCAGCTCCAGCTCATATGCCAGCTGCGCCCGTTTCTTGAGATCAATGACCTCAAAACAGTCGTACATCTGTTGTTAACCTCCAGACTTGACTTCTGTAATGCGCTCTATGTGGGGCTGCCTTTGTATATAGTCTGGAAATTTCAGTTGGTTCAGAATGTGGCAGCTAGTCTGGTCTCTGGGTCATCTCATAGGAACATAGGAAGCTGCCGTATACTGAGTCAGGCCATTGGTCTATCTAGCTCAGTATTGTCTTCACAGACTGGCAGTGGCTTCTCCAAGGTTGCAGGCAGGAATCTCTCTCAGCCCTATTGTGGAGATGCTGCCAGGGAGGGAACTTGGAACCTAGATGCTCTTCCCAGAGCGGCTCCATCCCCTGAGGGGAATATCTTGCAGTGCTCACACTTCTAGTCTCCCATTCAAATGCAACCACAGTGGACCCTGCTTAGCTAAGGGGACAAGTCATGCTCACTACCACACGACCGCTCTCCTCTCCATCTCAGAGAGACCACATTACTCCTTTACTGATGGAACTACACTGAATGTCAATAGGTTTCAGGACAAAATACAAAGTGCTAGTAATAACTTATAAAGCCCTTAACGGCTTAGGCCCTGGGTATCTTAGAGAGCGTCTTCTTCACTACGAGCCCCGCTGCCCATTGAGGTCATCTGAGGTGTTCTGTCTCCAGTTATCTCCAACTCGTTTGGTGGCTACACAGAGACAGGCCTTCTCGATCACTGCCTCGAGATTGTGGAATGCTCTCCCTGCTGAGATACAATCCTCCCCATCTCTGGCAATTTTCAAAAAACACCTGAAAACCCATCTTTTCGCCCAAGCTTTCTCAGTTTCCTAATTTCTTTTAGGTTTTAATCTCTGGTTTATTTTTAAATTGTTAAATTGTTTTATAATTTTTTTGTATATGTTTTTAACTTGTTTTATGCTATTGTTAACTGCCCAGAGATGAAAGTTTGGGGTAGACAACCTTATTCAACACAGCATCTTTTTTTGCAGAAATTACATGTTTTTAAAATCATTTTCTGAACTATAAGTTTTAATATCAACAGTTTTCAGAACTTTTGATATAAAATATCAAAATTATATATGTCAGCTGCCGATGTTTGCACCTCAGTACTTTTTTCCAATGACCAATTCACTTTATTTGTTTGTTTGTTACATGTATAGACCGCCCCATCCAAAGGCTCTTGGTGTTCAAAGGCTCATGGAGCAACATTATGTTGCTCCATGACATGTTCAGTCAGGATATATTGGCATATGTAAGAGCAGTCATAATAGAAGCCCACCATTTCAAATGGATACTTCAAACTAAAAAGATTCTGTAGATAGTTTCATGGCAAATCTACATGGGACCAATTTATGATAGGTTTTTTTCCTGTTAAAAGAATGTAATTAATATGTTTAGATTTTATTCCTAAGGAGTCTCCAGAGCGTTCAGAAGTTCACCACTGAAATACAGCTGTGGACTGTAGACAATATAGTAATGGTTACATGTAGTCAACTAGAGGAGGTGACAAATTAAATGGGTTATTTCCTAAAAAAATAATATGTCCATCCAGACATTGATTTGGACTGGCTAGCGGCAGAAGGCCCATTTCTATGGGTAAGATGAGAAGCTCCAGATTGCATAGGAGAAATCTACCTTGGGTCTGTTTTCCACTTTGCCCTTTTTCTGCTGGGTTCCTCCCACATGGTCCAGACTTTCTCATTATATACTAGCAATATAAAAGGCAGCACCATAGCAGCTCTCTTCAATGTAACATGAGTAGCCATTGTAATTCAGTAAGCCAGTTCACACAATCATTAGTAGGGTAGGACAAGCATCCTACCCACCTTTGGGAGCTGTACAGACTCCCGATCTTTGATTGTGTGCTAACAAAAACCAAGGTAGGAAGAGGTGGGTATGATGGTATGTGAGACAGGAACTGGGTAGGATGGCAAGTGCTGGGTAGGACAGCACCATCTTACCCAGCCCATCTCACAGCCAAGTACTCCCCCGCTCTGCCAGGCTTTTGCTAGCACATGTCCAAAACCTGGAAGCATGCACAGCTCCCAAAGCTGGGTAGGACACTTGTCTCCATTAATGATTGTGTGAACTAGCTTAGTGGAGATTTGGGCTTAAGAAAAGAAAAGAAAAAGAGCATCAGCCAACCCCCTTTCTATAAGACAAGTCGCTTTTGAAACTTGAAAATTTACAAAGCGGTTTGTGATGTTTTATAAGGCCTGTTGGATGGACCCTAATGAAGCCTTTTGGTTGTAGCCTAAAATGGTAAATATCTGTTTAGATTAAAATACAATCTGAAACTCAATTCATTTTGTATCAACATCTTTATTAGGAGATTTCATGTTTTACATAAGTGTTGGTGTTGTACTTCTTAAATTAATCTTATTTAAAGCTGTAGTGTTTCTTGTTGGTTATATTCTGCAATAATGGACATTAAGAACCATGGAATCTAATTGTCTAGATGCTCATACGTAAAATGCCATTATCTTATTATTAAAATATCTAGAGCCACTTTTTCTTCATTTTTCTTCTATTCTATTACATTGTCATTTGATGCATTTGCTGAAATTAGAAACACCTGACTCTTCAACTAATTTTTGTACAGAATAATTCATCTCAATTCATTTTTGGCAGAATTTTGCATCCAAGCAGTTGACAGTCTTGCACTGATTAATTATATTTATTGTTGTTTATAAAATTGCTATACAAGTTTTAGATGTATGGGAGCATTTATACCAATTACACTATATTCCTGTCATTACAACATATGGCAAGAAAAGGGACTGCTGTGTCATGAGATTCTAAATGAGAAATGAGGAATGAATAATTCTTAATAGGAGGAAAATATAATTATACCATCTATAGAATTGCCCTACTCTCTTCTCTCTTTTTCTCTCTCAGCATAGCTAGGCAGAAATATTTCCATAGGGCACAGCAGTGCATTCCTTATCACAACTCTCCTTTGTTATTGTTGAGTGTTTTTGTTTTTGTTTTTGTGTGATTCAAAACTGCAAGAACATATATAACAGCAGCTTTCCTACTGAAACAAGCATATTGCAGACTCCCTTTAAATAGAATTTTAACAGGTGTGCATTTAGCAAATATACCACATGTGATTAAATATTAAGCAAGTAGCTTCTTGTGTTTAAACAATACTGTTAGCATCAGAAAAAGGGGGGGAGGCTGGCAAACATTTCTGCAGGCAAAGGAGATGAGAGAGAAAATTTGATGAAAGCCTAGTTTTCAAAGGAATGCCTGCTGCATGTAGCTGGAGGCAACTTAATATTAGCTATGTTTCTTTGTAAGACCTATTTATATGGGATGTAGGTTGGATGTTCTTTTTTGCATAGTCAAAAATGGTACTTTATAAAGATTATAAATACCTGTAGTGGTTCCTATCTTTCATCCTCCTGCTACTTGAACATAATTTTTATTCATCTTTAGAATAAAGCAGGGTGGGGACCATTCAATTTAGTCAGTGTTTAGAATCCTTCCTTCCACTAGGAATTGTGAGGGAGGACGTCATGGGCAGAGCAGAAGCACAGGCATTTGTATTATAAACTCTGCAAATGTATGTGGGCTCACAATCTAGACTTTTGCGTGCGGGAGATCACTAGATCCCTAAAGGATTGGAAACCTGACTTATGGATGTGAGAAATCATTGGATCCTTTCTGAATTCACTTTCCCTGAATGGAAAACATGGTGGAATTGTTTCAGAGTAACTAATGCAGAAACACCAATTTTGTATAATCTACTTCATTCAGCCTTTACTCTCAAAACAGAGGTGCAGTATCATTTTGGTCATTGAACTTAGTAAAGCAGCTTAAAAATTGAAATGACAGGAAATGTATGGTGTGTGTGTGTGTGTGTGTGTGTGTGTGTGTGTGTGTGTGTGTGTTTAAAAAATAAAAATTCTGATACATACTTTCCCTCAAACATATTTCTGGCTGTGTGAAAGGATGAGTGTATATGTGTGTGTGTGTGTGTGTGTGTGTGTGTGTGTGTGTGTGTGTGTTTCATTTGGTATTACTTTTTAGAACAGCCTATACATAAAAAGCTAGCCCATGCTCATAAGCCCTGTTGTCATCTCTAACATGTGAGCCCATTGAGTTGTGTATTGCATTGCAGCAAAGCTAGCTTCCATATGATGGACATCTAGAAAGCATCCCCAACATCAAGCAACCCACAGTACGCTGGCAAATCAAAAATAAAAACCTGCAGCTCTGTAAACATTATGAAGAGTTAACGTTCTAAATTTCTTACCAATGTTTTAGAGGTGGCATGCTGTTATAATTATAGTGAAAACAAAGCATGGTCTGTGAATTAACATGTGTGTCTCTGTGTTGAGTATTATATGTGTGTGTGATACATATCTTTCTTAGTCTTGGCTTTTAGTTGTGCAGTAAATTATGTTAAAAATCTTTGAAAAATTTGTTAGCTACTGCTTAAGCTTTTGTGAAGAGTGGATATGTCATCTGTCTGTTCCAGATATGTTGCATGATGTTTCTGAAATGCATTCTTGCTACCTTTTCATTTGTTTCTCCAGTTCTAGTCTCATCTTGATTTTTTCATACATTAATATTTGGCTTTTCTTTCCTTCCATTTCATTTTTCCTCCACTGCCTAAAATCCTTCCACCATCATGGCAGAAGAAGCTATCACTCCTACACTTATTACCTGTAAGTAACTTATTTGTGCATCATCAGAGACATGCTTTCTGCCATGTTGTTCTTCTGTGCATGAATAGTGAATACTAATGGTTCAGCTTCCCTTGTAAAACTCAAAACACTTTTTCAGCATCACTTGAAACAAAACATCTTCATATTGTATCCAAATCCACTTTTCCTTAAGGTGTCCTTTGCCACGTACTGTGTGTTAGATTGTTGTCATTGAAAATAGTCGGAGGGCATAAGCACCATAAAGAGGTGCTTTTAAAAAGACTTACAGCCAGATACCATGCATGTTTACTCAGAAGTAAGTCCTGTATTCAAAGGGCTTAATCCCAAATAAGTGTCCACAAGATTGCAGCATTAGATTTCTGTTTTTGTCTTTGTTGAAAATTTGGTAATGTATGTACATCTGCAACCATTTACCATATATCCATTGCTGTATACATTTTAGTCCCATTCATAAATAAACAAATTGCTTAATTGTTATTGGATATTATGGAATACAAAATCAATACCATGTTGATCCCAGAGAATGATATACACTAAGTAGGTAAGAGGATATTTTTTATATTTGGACTTCAAAAAGGCAATTTCATGGGGATTTGTTTGCTTTGTTTAGTGTAGTTTTTACAAGAAAACTTAGTATTAAATAAATGAGCATAGGCACAGTTTGTCATAACCTGACTGTTTACTACTTGTTCCTGAAGAAATCCTCCTGGTGAGTGCACAATGAATGAGCCATAATTTTATAGTAAATATAGTAGATGTTTGTTGAATGTTCTCCTTAACAGTGGAGGGCAGTTCCCGTATGTCATGCTTGTAAACATCCCAAAGGCACCTGACCAGCCACTGTTGGAAACAACATGCTGGTCTAGGCAGACTTTAGTCCAATCCAGCAGAATTCTTTTACATTTTTATTTTTATGCTCTCCGTGGGCTATACAGTTAATACAGGAATAGGGGATATAACATTTGCATAGGGCTATTGTTCAGTTAGATCAAGCCGTTGGTCTCATGTCTGTTGACCTTGCACCTGCAATTCTGTTATCATTGTGTTGTCATCTCAATAGAAAAAATTGTAATCTGGCCTCATTTTTGCTTTGGAACCTGTTGCCAGACATGCAAGAGACAAAGCTATATTTTCCATCTCAACAGTGTTTTGATTTGTTCCGGGAAGGGGGAGTTGCTGTGTATCATTAGTGAATAGGCAAGTTTTTTGCTAGGCTTTATCCCCAGCCTGCCAAAAGACACTGGGTCTACCTCTGCCCCTACTTGGAAACATGCTCTGGGCTCCACTCCACTCCACAAGAGGACTCTGCCTGCAGGCTCTGCTCAGGTGCAAGATATTTTTAATTGCATGAGTTGGAAGCCTGATGAGAGCAATGTAATACATGAATAGTAACTCACAGATTTCAAATGTCGCAAACTCCATACATAATCTCTGATACACCTTTAAAAAACAGATTATTTTTAACTTTTAAACACTTTTAAAAAAATATTGTTTGGTCTGAAAGTCTTGAGGTTCAAGTTCAGACTTAATACTCCTGGTTTTGTATCTGCTTCACTTATAAACTCAAATCATATTATATAGGTTTAACTGAGAACTTTATTAAGAAACAATTTCATTTCCTTCCTCTTCTTTCATCCTCCTGAGTCCATCCCCCCAAACTCCCTAAAGTTTCCCCATTGGTACAAATTTCTAAATTAAATAAACTGATTATGAGATAGGATACAACTCTAAGCTGGGTCCACCCTGGTTGCATATGAATGGGAGACTAGAAGTGAGCACTGTAAGATATTCCCCTCAGGGAATGGAGCTGCTCTGGGAAGAGCATCAGAAGGTTCCAAGTTCCCTCCCTGGCTTCTCCAAGATAGGGCTGAGGGAGACTCCTGCCTACAATCTTGGAGAAGCTGCTTCCGGTCTGTGAAGACAATACTGAACTAAATAGACCAATGGTCGGACTCAGTATATGGCAGCTTCCTATGTTCCTAATGCTCATATAAATGAAGACATGGGGGTGACTCCAATATATGAAATAGATCACCTCATATGGCACCTCCAGCCTCAAAGGCAGGATCACTCTGAGCACCAGTTGTAGGGGAGTAACAGCAGGAGAGAGGGCATGCCCTCAGCTCCTGCCTGTAAGTTTCCAGTGGCATCTGGTGAGCCACGGTGTGAAACAGGATGCAGGACTAGATGGATGCAGGACTGTTCTTATGTATCATGAGAATGAATCTTGTATAGATTTTTATTCTTGCTGGCCCAAGTCTCTCCACTTAACAGAGAGTAAAAATGGTGATGCTTCTGTGAACAGTTGAAGGTGCAAACTATTGTGTTGCACTGAAATTATTTATATGCTAGTAGGTGAGATCTGTCATTGACCAGGCAAAGCCATTTTGCATAGATTACACTTCTAGGAAAGTTCAGCAAATTAATATGTATAATATGAATTGTTATTAATGTATTAGCAAAAGGAAAGTAAAAGAACAATTTGAAATCTGTAAAATTTTAACTTCAAACATAATTCATTTAATATACAGTAAATTTTAATCATAGTATCTGTTTTTCTTGAGCGTTATGTCATTTTGGAATTATTGTTCTGATTATTAAGTATTAAAAATCTGTTGAATAATAGCAAACAAAATATGATTAATTCAAAATTTCTGCTTAAAAATATAAAAAATAAAAACTTGTCTCCAAGCATGTTCCAGTGTAAAAAGTAGTTCATTCAGCTAATTTAAGTGACAGGGTTGTTCATGCAAAATTTGGTATCTGTAGGTAATTGGGAAGTAACATATTCAGAATTTCTTCAAAAAGCTACAAAAAATAATTAATTTTTCAGTGAGCATATTCCAATGTGAAAAGCAGTGTATTCAGTTAATTTCACTGGCAGGATTGTACAAAATTTGGTATTTGTAAGTTATCGGGAAGTATAACTTTATTTCACACAAAAGAACAAATTCTTCAAAACATAAACAGTAATAAATGATAGGTGCAAAAGATGAGCTCATGAATTTTATAGTCTGCTAAGTATTTGAATGATGTATACAAATAGACTAGCAGACCGCACCATGAATACTGAGCATGAAACGAAGCTTTCAATATCATTTCAGTCCTGGGACATCTTGGATCAGGAGGAAAGAGAGAAGTTGTATCATATGAGTAAAGCAGGAGTTTTGATAGCAAGTCCTTTTGTTGTATTCCCATGAAACAGCTTTGTAGTTATGTCAGTATGAATAATGGTGAACAGTAGGCCTGTGCAAAGATTTGACTTAAAAGTATTGAAGATAATCATGTGTGACCCCACAGTGGGGCTGCCACTCCCACCGTTTCTGTCCATGCAGAGTGGTTCTCTGCACAGAGCTGGAGAGGGCCATTAAAGGAAAGGCTAAAAACTCTATGGGGAAAGCACTGGGAAGGACTACATTTCACTAGGGCTTCCTGCATCTCTGAATCCCTTAAATGGCTCTCCCCAGATGCTGTGCACAGGACTTCTCTGCACAGAAGTAAACAGTGGGAGTGGCTACCTCCCCATGGGAGGCAGCTTCAACTATACACCAGCCTATTGAAAATCCTGAGGATTTTCAGCTGGTGGGTGGTGTTCAGGAACATTTTTACTTCTATCTGCAGACTTTTAATATATGTACAGTATATAGACATTCTTAAGGTCCAGTCTTGCTGCATGGTGAAACCACAGCTTCACGGGTAATTTGTGTTGCTTAGAGACTGTAGTTTCATAACAGATTGAGCTGTTAGATTTCAGGATGATTTAATGAAATATTGAACCAAATGCCAAGGCCAGAACCATGAGAAATGAGGTGAATGTACACAAATCAGTGTGCAGGGGCTTTCTTATTATTATTTTAAGTAATAGGTTGAGTAAAGTAACTCGGATGTCTTTTCATTTATATTTTTTAGTACTCGGTCACTTCAAAAAGTGAGCACACCTTCATTTCTTCCGTTCATTTTTACCCCACTGCTTTGCAGGTGGGGGTGGGGAATTAGTGGCATCCCATGTTCCAACTACCCCGCAACCCACAAACCACTGGGTACTCAGTTTATATTTTAGGAATTTTTGAGGTGTTTAGACTCTTCTGTGTATAATGAATTCTCATAGGGATTCATTATGAGGAAAGGTTATTAGACACCAAAGAGCCTAAACACTTGGGGGGGGGAATCCTAGAATGTAAACTGAGTAGTACCCCACTGCCTTGCGGGTGAGAGGAGGGTGTAGTTGGCACATGGCAGTTGACACTGTCATGGGAGCAGAGCTGGTCTTGTGGTAGCAAGCGTGACTTGTCACCTTAGCTAAGCAGGGTCCACCCTGGTTACAAATGAATGGGAGACTAGAAGTGTGAGCACTGTAAGATATTCCCCTCAGGGAATGGAGCTGCTATGGGAAGAGCATCAGAAGGTTCCAAGTTCCCTCCCTGGCATTTCCAAGATAGGGCTGAGAGAGATTCCTGCCTGCAACCTTGGAGAAGCCACTGCCAGTATTGAAGACAATACTGAGCTAGATAGACCAATGGTCTGACTCAGTATATGGCAGCTTCCAGTGTTCCTGTATTCTATTGCCCAAAAGACAGTCAAAATGAGTAGAAGAAATGAAGGTGTGTAATGTATCCTCATAGGGATTCATTGAGGGGAAATTATTATACACCAAAGAATCCAAACACTTGAAAAATAGTGACCACACATTTTGCTTCATAACTGCACTTCTACAAGGGCTAGCACTTAGCTTTTTCCCCCAATGAAAGCTGGGAATCTGAGGAAATTAATAGGAGGGATCCGAATTTTGAATTGATGCAAATCGAATCAGGCGTGATTTGATTTGGATCCGAATCTAGCCAGTGGACCACAAGGGTGATCTGCTTTGTCTCCAAATCACCTGAATCAGCTAGATTTGGGTACAGATTGATTTGTATCCGAATCAATTTGCACATCCCTACAGTCTGATACACCTCCAAGCTGGGGGGAGGCCATGGCTGAACATTGGATATACATACATGTATGTGCAGTGTTTAGAGGAGCACTCTGTACATTTGATGGGAGCAGCAGCATTCAGCACTGTCCAGGCAATGTCCTGCTAACTGACCACACTCCACATGCAACATCTTAGAAAAGGATGCCTTGCTGGGCAGCCCCACTTGATCAGGTGTGTTTTTAATGAAAGGGTTTCTTCAACGTGTGCTCCCTCTCCTACCCCAGATGGAAGTTGTCAAAACATATTGTAAGGAAACTGCAATTAAAGGTCCTGTGTGCCCGGCAACATGCCAAGGTGTGTGTTGCAGGTTGCTCCAGGAACACAAGTAAATGTACAGATGCAGAAGGAGATTTCTGGAATTCCTGTTGTCTCTTTCTTTATATGACTAGATAACAGGAAGGTTTCCATAGACATGGTTTCCGCAGTTTTCTGCACTAGATTGGCACATTGGTATTTCTGCCAAGCGATGCAGTATCACTTGCCTGTAATGTATTATCTTTGTTGGGAATAGATTGCCCAATTCCTGGTGTCACCTTGGCTCCATGTGTTTGTGAACATACTTCTGCAGTCCTTTATTGCTGGAAACCTCTCCCGCTGTGCCTTTCTTGTCATCCCATCCTTTTTGTGAGGATTGACAAAGGGAGACCTTAAGACTCAGTGGAAAGCAGGCTTTCCCCAATGTGGTTCTCTCCCTTTAAATGCATTGAAGCTTGGTATGCGGCAGTGTGATATCCCTGTTGCCAGGCAAGGGCAGGAGGAGTCTGGAGACTTCGGATGGTGGGGCAGCTGATCAGAGAGGCGGCCAGTGGGGCAGCTGATTGGAGAAGCATAAAGAGGCATAGAGCTGAAGTGTTTCTGGGCTGCTCTGAGCTGCCTTCTCTGTGGTTTGTGGAGCAGCCACAGCACAACACCCAGGTTATGCCAGCTGAAACCAGCCAAGGTGACTAGCTCAATCTCTAAAAAGGCCAATCAGGTAGCAGGCCCCTCGGTCTTACCCTTGGTCAGTGGCACACCCAGCTCCCCAGTCAGATGTACAAAACTCTCTAGCAGATTATTACAAATCAAAGATTACTCTGGACTAGCAAAAAGAAAACCATCTAGTTAGTGTGGTGAACATGTAGCCTGCCCTGCTCCTCAAAGCCCACTCCAAAAATCTGCTAAATGCTTCAGAGGCCGCACAGGAGATGGAGCAGCCCATAGGGAGTGCCCTGTTAAAATACAACTTACCTGCAAAGGAAAAACCAAGCTGGTCGAAATCAGCAGGATGTACGGGCAAGAGGCGGAAAGGAAACTCAATGTCACACTTTGCTACCAGGGCCACAGAGCCTCAGCCCCTTTGCATTCCAATCGCTTCATCGAAGGATGTATATTGCATCGAACAGAGATGTTCAGGGATCCCATCATTACCTGAAGACCCCTTAGGATAGGAAAGGTGGTGAATTAGGTGAAATTCACCGGGAGTCTTCTTGGGGACCACCCCCAAAGGTTAGGGAAAGGGGCCCAGGACCCTATTGACAGCAACTTCCTTGCAGATTTCCCTAAGCACTATATTTTCCATCCCCACGACAGACCACAAGTTGTGTGTGACAAAGGCCACCCGACGAGAGGATGAAGGGATCCTAAAGCCATCCTGAAACCCGCACCTTAGATAACTTGCTACCTAGTGGTAGTCCTGCATTGCAGCCCTTAGCCCTCCTACAGGTGGAGCTGGGGTGCTTGGCACCGCAGAAACCACATGCATGGCAGAACCTACGGGGGGACCTGGTACAGCGCCCCCCACTGTTTAACATGATGCTGCCTTCAAACCTGAGGTCCCAGCAGCCAAACTCACTACAAACAAAGTTCAGATTACTGTTTGTCATCTAAAACCTTGGGGCAGTTGGGTGATGAAACCATGGTTTCACGCATTCAGATGACCACAACATTGAACCTCTGGCACCATTGTCTCCAGTTTGGTGTTATGTCCGAAGGCAGCCATTGTGTGTTTCTATTACTTAATCTAAGTAAGGCAAGACACACAAGGGAAGGAAGCTGGTGGGAAATGATACATGTGGAACATCAGTTCTAGTCCTGTGTAGCCGAATGTAGTGGTGGAATCCTAACTTCCGACTTAGGCTGAACTTGGCCATAGTGAACAAACTGCTTATTCTGAAATGATAACATTCAAGTGGGGAGACTGAGAGAGAGGGTAGGTCATGATATTTATCCACCATCTCAGTGCTAGACTGTGATAATCATAGTGAAGTAGCCAGGATTGTCAACTTGAAATCATTAGTGTTTTTCTTCCTGACAGACTTCATATCTATGATAAAATTTGACTGTACTGAATTTGTTCCCACTGCAAACATCCCTCCAAGCATTCTTCAGTAAGTTAAAGACCAAAATGGGTTTTATCCTTTTATTCTTTCCATTGGGACTTAGGTATCTGTCACATGAGCTCTAGGATCCAGGCATGTAAGCAGACGCAGGCTGTCCATACAGGTGACTCGAAGGTGCCCACTGAGTCCAGTGGCTGATACCCATTGTCTAAAGCTTATGCTGGTTCATTTGTATTACCTTTGTCGCCTCGATTGCCTTGGATATTTTATTCATTTATATCCCACCTTTCTTTAACCATGAAACTCAAGGCAGCATATGTGGGGTCCCCAGGCAGTCTCCTATCCAGGCACTAACTAGAACTAGAACTGCTTAGTTTCAGCAAGATGGCTGCATCATGTGCCCTCAGACCATTCACTGGGCATATGTTCCCCTCCTTCTCTCCTCTGCACAGTGATAGAGCACTTTTGCACTTCTGCCCCTGTTCACATGTTCTGTGCCCCCCAAAAGTGCCCAAAGAGGTTCTTTTGCTGGGTTTGAGAGTTTTGCAGCTTAGTTTTATGACTCTTTGCTCCAAAGTTAGTCCCACTGTGTACTACAGGATTTATTTTCAAGTAAATGTGTAAAGAAGATTTAGTAAACCCTGCCCCCCCCCTCCAGTTCATCTCTTTTTAATAGATTTTCATTAGGGATGTGCATGAATCCTGATTCATGCACTGATTCAAAGGATCAGTTCAGGCACCTTTAAGAGCAAGAAGAGCAGGTCCATACCTGCTCCTCTGCTGTTCACCACAGCTTCCTGCTGTGGCATCACACTCCCCAGCACCCCTTGCATGTTAGTGGCATTCACATGGCCTCCGTGCATGCGCAGCTGCCATTTGTGTGGTCAGCAACCATGCTGATCACATAAATGGCCACTGAGGCACTGCCATGTGAGGGGTTCCGGAGAGAACAATGCTTCAGCAGCAGAACAGCAGGTACGAACCTGCTCTCCTCACTTTTAAAGGTGCCCAACTGACCCTTCGAATCAGTACACAAATCGCTGTTTGTGCACATCCCTAATTTTCATACAGATTTTTTTTTCTGATAGTCATTTGATTTTATACTTCAACTATCTACTAAGTCAAAGCTTTAAATGTATTTGAATCTAATTGAATAGGTGGGGTCAGTATCAGGTATATGGCTTTGTTTTCTGTTTTACTATTGCCTGTTATTTGAAGTTTTGCCTTCATTGATGTTCTCATTCAAAAGAAGCCATTAAACACAGATACTTGCTGAATGTGCCTACTGCATAAAAGCTTTAATTAAATCTACAAGCCGAGCCTTAAAAAGAACAAGAATCAAATTAATTGCAACCAGGGCTATGCATTTGTTTCTGTGACAGGCCTTTGCGCTTTGGTGAAAGTGAAATCTGTGTACCCTTATCTGGATTAGTAAACTCAATATCACTTTTCATTAGTGTGGTAGGTCATTGCCATATGTCTTCCATCCAGTGCATTCTACCTCATAAACAGAACACCATAGGATTCCATAGCTGTTCCTATGAAGAGGAATAAACTGTTTTCAGCTTTCTGCACCAATGGTTTTTGTGAGTTCTTCTCCACACTGAGCTTCCTAATTAGGCAACAGTATAATTAAGGTAAATTCTGCAAATACAAATATGACAACAGGATTTATAGCAGGTTTGAGTTATTATGCCATATGAGAGATCAATTATTTTATAGATATCATTTGACTTTCCAACCACCTGCAACTCTGAAATCTGTGCAATTACAGATTCATAGTAAATAGACTTTAAAATATGGCTAAAGATGGCAAGGGATGAAGCATGTCCGTTTCCAGAGGTCTGTTAAAAATGATGGGCATGCCTATAGATATTACTAGGCAAATATTCTGAGATATTTTAATTAATGTCAGCTGCTATTTACCTAGCCAACTTTCCATCTATCTGTTCCCCTACACAGCATAAATCAAGATATACATTCTGAAATCATATTCTCTGAGAAAAGGCCTATCTGGTATTGTACTCAGACAGCAGGGGAAATCATTTACTTCTTTTTTAAAAATCTTGTGCATATTAAAACCTGGTTCAGAAGGAATAGAATAGAAGAGTTTGGAGTGGATTACCTAAAACTGTAGCTTGTACTTTGTACAGAATGAACCAACTTCAATCCCACTGATTTCAGCAAGGGAAGTGAAATTGCTTTGCACCATTCAGAATTGATGCCCATTATATTATGGCTTAGTAAAGGACATGTATGTGGAAGCTTTTTCTCATTGGCTATATATTGCTTATAATTTCTTATCATATCCTTTGGAGTTGCTTCATGCTAGTCAATAACAGCTTTTACTCATCAGAAATACTAAACAAATTCAGTTGCATTGCACCATGTATTTGATTGCCTACATTTCTTGTTTCTTTTCCCAACCACAAAAATTTGAGAAAATGCAACTCATTCTGAATGTGTAATATGTGTAGTAATTGAGCAGTCTCTCCATAATCAAAATACAACAGATCAAAAGCTAGGGTTTTCAGATTTTAAAAGTTTCAATCAAGCATTGCAGTGATTCATGTTTTAGTATAATGCATTCTGCACTGGATGTGAGCAGGGCACATTTGTATGTGTTCTAATATTGATTAATAAAATATAACTTTTTAGATTCTGCTATTTAAAAAGAGTCCAGTCCATATGGTTCAGCATAAACGGTAGAGACGTTTACAAACATGCGAGGCACTCCCAACGCTTTGGGACATTTTGAAAGATCTTTCATCTCAGCTGTCTTAGGGTCTGGTAGGACAAGCTACAAAAAATCTCTGAGCAGAAATTAATGTTTTTCATTCTCTAGAGATGTAGAAGCAGCAATAGAAATATTCCTCCAGTAGGACCAATGTTGATATTGGGGAATTCCCATTCTTCTCTTAGCAGGACTACGGTTCTGACAGTTAAGCTGTAGCTTCTGCAGCACTCACAAACTGTTCTACTGAAGCCCTTTACAGCTAAATGGACAATTATAGTACCCACAATATTTTAATTACTGACTTATTGGAATGTTGTCACAAAGTGCCCTGTAGGACACCATGTATGAAGTGAAAAGAAAGTAGTGGATATAGTAATACCACCTGAGCAGAACCAGAGCCAGCCTTAGGGGTGAGCCCCTACCTGAAGGGGGCACCAAACTGAGCTTAGTGATTTGCTGTTCATTGAGTATACTGTCAGCAGTGAAGCTACAGAAGGCCTATGAGACTTCAGTGAGATCTCCAAACTGGGGTAGGAGATAGCTGGTAATAAAACAGCAAATTACTGAGAGGTAGCTGTGAGTCCTTTTCATGAGCATTGCTAGGAAAGCTTGGGAACAGAAGTCAGGCCTTTTACACTACTAGGTTTTGCAAACCTGTGCAAGCAACATAATCTGACAACAGTGATAAACTAACCTGGAAAGTGAGGGGGTGGGGGCAAAGACACTCACCCAGGGCCACCAGTTATCCCAGGGCCAGCCCTGAGCACAACATTTCTCTACTGCATTCTTTTCACATAGTGTGGCTAGTGTGGCACAGGACACTTTGTTACAACATCCTAATACTACAACCCCTTCTAACTGAACAGAGAGACATCTTTTAAAGTGGGGATTCTCTTAAATTTACCAGAGGGAGAGCAACAGTCCCTATCCAACCCCAGCACAGTATTCCTCCCATGGCTGTTGCTGGTGTCTGCCTTATGGTTGTGTTGAGTTTTTTGTGGGGGGGGGGGTTGTTTGTTTGTTTTAGTTTCTGAGCCCTCTGGGGACAGTGGGGGGGGGCATGTTGTTGTTATTTTATTATTATTATTTAAAATATTTCTATACCACCCAAAGCTTGCATCTCTGGTTGGTTTACAATTAAAATAATTTAAAACATTAAATCAATTAACAATCAAAATCATTTAAAAGATTAAAAACTTTCAAAACCCAGTATTAAAATGATTTAAAACTTTAAATCTAATTAAAAGCCTGGGTGAATAAATGTGTCTTCAATGCCTTTTTAAAAGTTGCCATTGATGGGGAGACTCTTATTTCAACAGGGAGTGCATTTCAAAGACCAGGGCCTGCAATGGAGAGGGCCCATTCCCAAGTAGCCACCAAACAAGTTGGTGGCAACCGTAGGCAAACCTCTCCAGATGATCTTAGCAGGCAGTGGGGCTCATGGCTAAGAAGATGTTCTCTTAAATACCTAGGGCCTAAGCTATTTAGGGTTTTATAGGTAATGACCAGCAACTTATATTTTGCCCAGAAACGTATTGGTAGCCAGTGCAATTCCTTCAACGGAGGAGTAACATGGTCTCTCCATATTTATGTATTATTCATTTTTATGAATAATAAAAATGGTGGCGCAGGTGGTAAAACTGCCGCCCTGTAACCAGAAGGTTACAAGTTCTATCCTGACCAGGGGCTCAAGGTTGACTCAGCCTTCCATCCTTCCGAGGTCAGTAAAACGAGTACCCAGAATGTTGGGGGGCAATATGCTAAATCATTGTAAACCGCTTAGAGAGCTCCAGCTACAGAGCGGTATATAAATGTAAGTGTTATTGTTATTATTATTATATGTAAACCACATTGACAGTTTTGGTTGAAGAGTGGTATATAAATACAGTATCCGTAGTAGTAGTAGTAGTAGTAGTAGTAATAGACAGTAGTTAAAATATTGTAATAATAATTTTCCATTTACCTGGATAATTATATGCTGCCCATGGTTACAGTACCAATGGAAGCATGCTGGCAAGCCCACCGGTCCTACCAAAGCACTCTGTAGCTCCCCTGCCCAGTACAGTGCAGAGACACTGTACATAGGGAGAGATCCTTCCTCATTCTGATTGAGAACTTCAGGTGCCCAGTGTTCTCATGCGGAGGATTTCTCTTTACAGCATTGCCACTATAGACAAATACTGTTATCAAGGAGCTCATTCCAAAGTGGGTAGGGCTTGCTGGCATGCTGCTTTTGGCACTGTACAGTGTACATTGTGCCCAACACAACTCAATATATAACTCTAATGTGAACATTTAATAATGTCATGATAATAAAATTTCTATAAAAATTCTTGTAAACCTGTATTGTGCGGTATCGGAACTTGGGAGATTATTTTGTTCTGCCAGTTCTGGATGGGGTCACACTTCCCCAGAAAGAGAAGGTATGCAGTCTGTGGGTGCTTCTGGACACACACCTCTCCCTGGTGTCCTGGGTTGAGGCAGTGGCCAGAGGTGCCTTTTATCAGCTTCAGCTGATACGCCAGCTGCATCCATTTCTTGAGATAAATTACCTCAGAACAGTAGTACATCTGCTGGTCACCTCCAGACTTGACTACTGCAGTGCGCTCTATGTGGGGCTGCCTTTGTACATAGTCCAGAAATTGCAGTTAGTCCAGAATATGGCAGCCAAGTTGGTCTCTGGGTCATCTCGGAGAGACAATATCACTCCTATCTTAATATTTTCCAGGCAAAGTACAAGGTTTTGGTTATAACCTATAAAACTCGAAACAGCTTGGGCCCTGGGTATTTAAGAGAACGTCTTCTTTGCTCTGAACCACACCACCCATTGATATCTTCTAGAGAGGTTCATCTGCAGTTGCCACCAGCTCGTCTGGTGGCTACTCAGGGATGGGCCTTATTTATTTGAGTAGTAATATTTATTTATTTGAGTAGTAATAAAGTATTTATTTATTTATAAATATTATTTATTTTTTTGAGTATTAATATAGTATTATTATAGGCTTTGGAACACACTTCCTGATGAAATAAGAGCCTCCCCTTCTCTTACAACTTTTAAAAAGGCTGTCAAGACACATTTGTTCACCCAGGCTTTTAATTAGATATTGTTTTAATTGTGTTTTTAATAGTTTTAACGTTTTAAATTTTATTTGTTGAAATTATTTTTTGTTTTTATTGTTTTGTTGTAAATTGCCCAGAGCCTTGCATTTTGGGCGGTATGCAAATGTGTTAAAATAAACAAACAAACCAACAAACCTGAATAAGTAAAATAGAGACCTATATGGATATGTCCTTTCCAAATAGGGTATCCGATAAAATTCTTCAAGTGAATCTTCAAAAAGGAAATTCTTCATAAAATGGCAAATCACATCCCCAAAATATAA
Source organism: Hemicordylus capensis (assembly GCF_027244095.1). NCBI lineage: Eukaryota > Metazoa > Chordata > Lepidosauria > Squamata > Cordylidae > Hemicordylus > Hemicordylus capensis. The sequence goes on along the minus strand of NC_069660.1, from coordinate 239,586,368 downwards.
TAAAATGCAGTTCTCAGCTGGAATGAATAACTTTTCCAAGTGGAGAGTGAGATGGAATCAAAAAATCTTCATGGGAATACTTATCAAATGTCAAATCACTACTCCACCAGTTGTCATAAAATCCAGTTCTTCAAATAAAATGAGTGTCTTTTTCAAGTGGAGTGCCATATAAGATCACATATGAATCTCCATGAGAACATTTAAAATGTCAGATGTGTTTCAACCATGCATCTTCCTCAGTGGCTTATATGGTCTATATCCAATACTGTTTTCTATATGTATCTTCATCTCCTCACAAGAGTTCTTGAAAACTGTAGGAGGAACTACTGTGAGTAAATGAAGATACATTATAGTGTATATATTGAGTTGTGTTGGGCATTTTAATATTTTTAGGGTTCTTGGTTTGGTTTGATTGCAATTGGTAGAACCTATAGCACCTGTTTTTATGTTCTTGCAGTGTACGTTGTTACATAATGGGTGAACAGGGCTATGTGTCTTAGAATGGATTCACCAATGTTTAATACACTGGAAGGGAAATATGAATTGGGTTTTTGAGGGGAGGGAGCACAGGGCCTATCTTTTAAAGAAGATAAAAGTATTATTTTTAAAAAGATAAATTTTAATATTTACATTCCATTTTCAATATATATGTCAGTATATTTCAGGGAGAAATCATTGTCCACGTGTAAAGAGAGAATGAGAGGGAAAGCCTGCAATAAAAGGAATGGAATCATTAATTAAGATCAGTGTTGTGTTCGCTTGAAGTGCTACTTTATGCCTGTTTTCATGACTGAAACTTCAGTGATGGGTTATAATTTTATTTATTATGGATTTAGTTATAACTGCAGTAAGAATACCTCTGTGTTTGTCTTACCAAATTTTATTGAATATTCATATAACAGTGGGATTATTGTATAACAGAAAAGGTCATTTGATGAAATTAGTTACACTAGTGCAAGCATTACTTACGGAAGATTTTGCTATCATTAGGGTCATTCCATCAGGCAATCAAGCAAATGAGATCAAACTAGTGACCCTTAGGAAAATAAATTAACCTCAACAATAAATAAAAGGTTACTATTCACTGCAAGCACTCCCAGACTAGCTAATTTTGATTAATTACATCTTCTACTTTGGGCTATAGATCCTCTTTAAGCTATTCAGATTATTAATGGATGGTGGCATGTTAATGCAGACTAAAAATAATGTTGCTTATTTTCTCTTATGATTAAATTAATGCCAGCTTTTCCAGTGACATGCACAGAGCTTAAAGTAACCATCTTACCCTCTAATCAGTATGAAGTTAGCTTGCTAACTGTATTTATTTATTAGCTATCCAACTCTATGTCCAAGGAGCTCTTGGCAGCATATACTGAGTTTACCTCATTTTATCCTCAAAACTCTGTGTGAAGTACTACTGCTAATATTTATATAGCTTTTTTCAGTAAAGGTTCTCAAAGCAGTTTTTGATTAAGTGCTGTCAAGTCCGTGTCGCCTCTTAGCGACCACATAGATAGATTCTCTCCAGGATGATCTATCTTCAGCTTGACCTTTAAGGTCTCTCAGTGGTGCATTCATTGTTGTTGTAATCAAGTCCATCCACCTTGCTACTGGTCTGCTCCCTTTCTCTTCTGCAGCGGCGGGGAGGGTGTGTGGCCGCCAGAAGTTGGTGTGGCTCTGGAGAACACAAAACAGTGACTCCACTGGCAAACGCACAGGGCTTGGTAAGGGCTGCATTTCCCTCCTCCCTTCTGAATGGAAGCGCTGTTTTGTAAAGCACCCTTGGATTTACCATCTCTGGACATCACGGCAGAGAGGAGGAAGAGGCAAGCAGGTTGCCTTGCCCCCTTGCATCTGACATCAGGCCCAGAGGATGGGGCTTGGGGTGATAGGGTTTTGCACACATAAGAGGGGCCCCCTTCCTGCTCTTTGTCACCAAGGAAGCTCACTATGCCCCTGCTCTTGGGAACAGAGTTGAGATGCTCCCTTGTGTTAGTATAGCCAAATCTTTATAAAACAATTTCCCCATGGTACAGTAAAATCACACATACACAGAGTAGCCTACATCCAAATTAAGAGTTGAAGATGGGGAACACTTCCATGTGCAGCTCTCAGGGATATGTTCCTGGCAATGAAAAGGACTTCTACAGAGAGGGGAGAGAAGCGAAAATTGCCTCCCCACTCTCTTCTCTACACTTTGCTCTTGCAAGGCAAGCCTCACCTGCACCTTGTTTTTAGGCTACTTGCCAGGACAGAGATTGTACTCACTCTTATAAGACTGTGTATCATGTCAACTAGTAAAAAATAGAGCATACACAGGGCACACTTAGGTAATTTTGGAGCCTGGACCTGAAGAGCTTTGGAGTGCCCACCCCACCCCCGTTTGAAGGCTGAGAGGGTTGGCGGCAAGTCAAATCATTATTATTATTAT